>NC_140209.1:17284658-17772158 GCF_951802725.1 Rutilus rutilus | reverse complement strand
TCTACAGTTAATGGTTTACTACGTTTTTCAACTATGATAACCTACTTTTCCCACTTATGCTAATATTTTTATCCGTTCTTTTTACTTCCCAGAGAGGAGTGTCCAACATGATGCTCGAGTTGCACGGGCCACAGGTATGTGCAAAAAAGTGGTCAGCACATTCTCCTACAGCTGGAAAAAGAAGAATGCCCTGACCAGTGCACAGAGAGAGCTGAACCTGCCCCCCCACAAGCTGATCACAGAATCCCCAACAAGGTGGGGGTCCCGTGTCAAAATGATGGAAAGGGTGTTGGAGCAGGAGAAGGCCATCACTCAAGTCCTGGCGGCAGACCAAAAGTCACGCCACCTTCTACCCACCTGGCAAGACATTGATGTGTTGGAGGCCATAACCAAAGCACTGAAGCCTCTGCAAGATTTTACAGATGCCCTGTCAGGAGAGGAGTATGTTAGTGTCTCCTATGTTAAGCCAGTCCTCCATCTACTCAATACAAACATTTTGAAGCCAGAAGAAGACAAAGCAGGACTGTGCGAGGACATCAAGAAGAGGGTCTTGGATTATTTGAATGAAAAATACAAAGATCCTGCCACTGATGAGCTGCTCAACATGGCAACATTCCTGGACCCACGGTTCAAGACCACCTACATGTCACCTGAAAAGTTGGAGGAAGTGAGGAGCAGAGTAGCTACAGAAACCAAAGCACTGGAGGAGAAGACAGCCACAGATGCCTCTTCCACAGAGGACCAAAGCGAGAGGGAAACTAGCACTGTACAACTGAAAAAGCCCAAACACAGCCTGGGCAGTTTCTTCAAAAAGTGTAGCAGTGCACCACCAAAGCAGCAGGGCATTGACATGGAGCTAGATGGCTACCTGCTGATGGTGACGGCTGACAGTGACTCTGATCCACTGGAGTGGTGGCGTCTCCAATGTTCCCACTTCCCGCGCATTAGCCGTCTGGCAAAAAAATACTTATGCATCCCAGCCACAAGCTCACCCTCCGAGCGTGCATTCAGCACAGGGGGCAATATTGTAACAAGCTCCAGGGCATCACTGAAGCCAGAAAATGTTGACAGGTTGGTGTTCCTGGCAAAGAACTTGAATGTCTAGTTTCATCAGAGTTCAGATGAAGAGAGAGTTAGTTTTTGAGAAAAGTACACATTATTACACTGTTCTTGTGTTATTACACTGCTAATTTTTGTTTTGTTGTACACTGTTAAGTAAGATCTTTAGGTTTTTTGCAAAATAAATGTTGAGAATGCATAATACTCTCCCATGTCTCTTTTTGATAAGGATACCTACCATTTACTTATTATATTATAAAAATATTAACTTTATTCACATACTAAAGAGAGACAGGACAGGCTACTCCTCCCAAAATGTACCAAAAAAAAGTTATACCGTGATATTATACCGTCACCGTTCAAAAGATGAAAAATACAGTGATATTAATTTTAGGTCATATCGCCCACCCCTAATATATATATATATATATATATATATATATATATATATATATATATATATATATATGAAGAGTTCAGATGCAAAAGCCTCTAAGTGCCATCTGAAATTTTCCTCTAAAATGATCATTTTTATCAAGCTTGTATATTTAAGTTCAACAATTTCACTTAAATGGCAACGAAAATTACCTATTAATTGTCATTAAAGTGAAATTACTTAACTTAAATATACAAGCTTGATAAAAATGATCATTCTAGAAGAAAAGTTCAGATAGCACTTAGAGACTTTTGCATCTGAACTCTTCACATACATACATACATACATACATACATACATACATACATACATACATACATATTAATGAAAAGTAATGTTACATTACTTCTTCCTCAGACTCGACGCTCATACGGGTTGCCAGGGGTTTGAGGACACGCAACAGGAAAGAGTGCATTTGACAATGAAAATTGGCAATACAGCACCTTTAAAGCCCTTTCACACCAAAAGTGGAATAAATAATTCTCAGGCTAAAGGAAATGCATATTGGTCAGCAGCAAAGACATTGGTTAATAAAGTGAGATTAAGTACATAAAGTATATTTGTGTAATTTAATAGTGAATTATAAAAATCTCAATCTCAAAATATAAAATTCTGAGATTGCATTTGACTTTTTATTAGTTTTGAGGAATAATGAATGTTATCGAGCAAGTGAGATGAGTAAATACATGTTCACATTTAGTCTAGGACTAAAATAACCATCATGTTTGTTTACACAGCGTAGGGCTGGGCGATAAAACGATAACGATATGTATCGCGATAGACTCGTAATATATTAATAAAAAATGCGTTCGATAAAACGTTCTATAATTTTTTTTCTTCGTCGGAAGAAACCAGAGGTTGCGAAGCAAATTTGGTTGCATGAACAAAGGCACTCAACTCTCTGGTAACCTAGCAATGTAGGGGGTGACACGCTAACTACCAGTCAGTATGGTTGCGCAATATTGTTGTCTCGTGTTGGATTCTTCAGTAACAGAACCGGCGTGGAGTGATACAGCGATTGTTGATAAAACAGGAAAAGTCAGCTCGCCTGACTTCAAGTCTGACCGTTGTCAGTCCAATGTCATCAGCATTATGACCCCTCATTCGCGCCGCAGGAATTTTTTACGCTCGTAACGCGCCTTTGCATTGACTTAACATTGAAATCACTCGTGCCTGACGCGCTACTCGCGTCCGGTGTGAACGCACCATGAGAAAATTGAGAGAAAATCTGCTTGTTAAATGCGTACATAGATGCGTCACGCGCAACTCTTATGCTGCGTTCACACCAAACGCGAATATGCATCTAAATTCGCGCCTGCCGCGTCTAGTTATACGCGTGACCACTTTGTGTGCATTCGCTCGTCAAGAGCGAAATTGACGCGCGTAAAATCAAAAGTTTGAAGCGAAATTTACGCGCGTCACGCGCATCAAAGGCGAAATCCGGGGGCGAAAGTTTCGAAACCTGTTGGCGGCCATCTTTTTTAGATGTTTATCGAGCATTAGCATTAGCATTAATCGAGAGAGTCACCGCTCGTATATGCTCTGGAGAGCAGAAACAGCTGCGTAGGGGACATCGTCACTGTACTCGGGTCCACTAAACCCTCCGGAGGGTTTCAGGAGTTTCACAATTTGCTCCAGGAGGTAGGTTTGGTGGACCTAACGGTGAGGACGCTGACGAGGACAGCGTAGGCCGTATAAAGCCTCGGCCTCGAGTGGTCTCTGCATGACGAGCCCGCGCTGTACAGCCCGGCGCGAGGTTCACCCTCTCCCGCACCTAATCTGTCATTTATTTTTGTTTTGATAATAAATGGAGCCAGCCTCCAAAAGTGAAACCTGTCCTGTGATTTTTTTAAACGTTTTTATACACTAAATTGTGTTTGTTGTCTTTACATTAGATTAAAGTTTCATATAATCTAGAATAGATATGGAATAAATAGCATTCAATACAAATGAGTATCTCTCATATTGAAATCGAGTTTATGTGAAAGATTTGCTTTGTTGTGCATTTTAGTCATATTACAAAATATTGAGGCCAAACATAAAATAACATTATAAACTCTCAGTTCACCACGTGACAGCAGCAAGCAGGCTCCTGATTGGTTAACGCGGCGCGAATTGACGCAGAAGTTCAGATTTTCAACTCGGGCGGCAGACGCGAATTCGCGTCAAAAGCGTGAATGCACAAATAGCACTAATAAAATCATTCGCGCGTAACGCGCTTAACGCGCCAGACGGTCAATTCGCGTCATTTGCGCCGCAAGACCTCCAGACGCGCGTAAGTCTTACCATTGACTTAACATTGAAATCACTCGCGCCAGACGCATATTCGCGTTTGGTGTGAACGCAGCATTAAAGAGACAGTAGTAAACACGCTGCCGCTTGTCCTTAAAGGGTCACGACACCCCCCTCTTTCAGCTCAAGTCTAGCTCACAATCTTTTTGAAAAATGCAACTTAAATGGGCGTGGTGGCTGTAAGAAGAAGGGAGGGGAGTGGGTGTGGTCAAAGCCAATGGCCTATGCATCCAGTAGCACCTCAATGCAGTACACGAGACCGTCACTAAAAATCAGTGGTAAAACGAGGAAATGGTCGATTTTTTTTTATAGCTGGCAAAGTTAAAGTCTAATGAAATACACTGACACCTTATTAAAACATATAAATGTACATGCCTATGTATAATTATGCCATTATAAAATATATATGTTTATATACACACTATAAATGCATATATTTGAAAATAATACATTTTCCGCTAAAAAAAAAAAAAAAAAAAACATTCCGTAGGCTATAGCCTAGATCTACGCGCCCCCTAAACCCACATAATAAAGATGGACAATGACATAGAAATTTGCACAAACTAAGCACAATATCTACATTTTAATAACGAGTGATTATTTAACAAAAGGCAAGTAAAACGGTCAGGGTTACATTTTAGACACACACACACCTCTGAAGCGATAGAAAAGTCCTCGGGACCGCATCACTCGCAAGACGAAACCTGCATTGGTGTACAAGGTCGAAGTCCACCATTCTCCAGTTGAATGGTTGCTACACACATAGTTTAGATGTGTCCGTGGTTGATGGCCAACCAACCGCCCGCAGTCAGAGTCCAGCCAGGGAAGCATCGCGCGGAAAGATGCACTGGAACTTTTGCACCACGAAAACAAACGCGCGTCCCATCATTGCCTCTCTCATCTACTACGTGATATCACAGTTGGACATGTCTGTCATTGGAAAGTTCCACGTGGTGTCATGAATAATTAAGAGGCAGTGTCTTCTCATTGGATAAGAAAACTCAGTCATGAATAATTATGAGACACCGATGAGTCAAAGTACTATAGTCTACCACGTCATAGCCTGTGACGTGGACACGATGAAGATTTTAAACCCGGAAGACAAAAATAGCGGAAAAAAACTAAAATATTACCATTTTCCCCCTACTATTAAATCTAACAGATGCTAACATTGTCTTCAATGGTGTTCAACACATATACCTCTGTTAAAATCTCAGAAAATTTTGTTAAGGGTTTCATGACCCTTTAAAGGGATAGTTCACCCAAAAATAAAAATTCTCTCATTATTTACACGCTCTAATGTTGTTCAAACCTGTATTAATTTCCTTCTTATATTTTTTAATATTAATATTTTGAAGAATGTGGCTATCCAAACAGTAGCTGGTCCCCATTGACTTCCATAGGAGAAAAATATACTAAGGAAGTCACTGGGGTACATCAACTGTTGGTCATTCTTCCAAATAACTTTTATTTTCAACAGAAGAAATAAACTTATTCGAGTTTAAAACAACGTGAGAGAGTAAATTATGAAAATTTGAATTTTTAGGAGAGCTATCCGTTTAATGTTAATAAAACAAATTGCAAAGATAAAATCACTTACTGCTATTGACTGATAACTTTAATAGTAGCTTTAATAAGTATAAATGTATAATTTTACTTAAAGTGAAGTTTTATTTTCACATTTGTTCATTTAATTACTTTCTTCAATGCTACTGTTAAATACACCTACTGTAGCTGAAAACATAAAGCACTGTTTATTTAATCTGTATATTAAAAGGTGCCATGTGTCAGAATTGACGTAAAAATATCCAAAAAAATTAGCTACACACATCAAAAGAATGAGAAGAAATAAGGGCGATGATGTCATTAAAAAAATGACAAGTTATAGACCAATTTTCAGTTGGTAAACATGGTGACGTTTTTTGTGGGCGGAGCCTAGGTGGTGGCAGAACAATCCCTCTGGCCGCTTTACTAACGTTAGTTTGCAAGTTTTGTTAGCTTGTTTTTTAATAATGACTGGAGAAAATCCGATTTTATCTTAATGTGCAAGGTCACTCACTGTCCAGGGCCGCGATTGTTATTTGCAAAAGTTAATTTTAACGGACACGCTCAGTCAATGGATGGACGATCTGACGGGATTAATGTTAACGCTGCCTCCGGTTGAGTGGCCTGACTTCTACACCTGCCCGATAGAGAAACTGAGGGCATATAAATCTTTAGATGCCTATAACTGTACTAAATGGTCACGTTACGTACAAGACTTGTGTGGTAAGTTAGCCTACGATCTGCAGTTCTGCCTAGCCAGCGCCACGGCCAGGCACAAAGACGACAATGAATGTAAAGAGTGACATTACGGTGCAATTTTAACGATGTGAATATTTTCTAGAAAAAAAAATTCCAGATACAGCATATTCATTTTTAAAACTATGCATTTGATTACCCTTTCTTACCAGGTTCCTCAAAAAGTAACTGTTATAGTCACAATCAGTCAAACCAATGATGATTCACAAATAATCACAATCATTTAGAAAACATTATGCGATAAAATTTCAAATTGGAGCCTGTACTCCGTCGATTCTTGCACCCAACAACACAACAAGATGACATTTAGGGCGCTTTCACACTAGCACTTTTGGTGCGCACCCGGGTTCGAATGACGTCATAGTTCGGTTCGTTTGGATGATGTGAACGCTGTTTTCCGAACTCGGGTGCGCACCCGCGAACCGTACTCGAGTCCGCTTAAAAAGGTGGTCTGGGGTACGGTTCATGTGAACTCGGGTACGGTTCGCTGCTGATATGAATGCAATCGTACCAAATCGCGGAAGTGAACCGCTATTGATGACGTATAATCTGGTGCGTGCGTGTGTGTTTAACAACTGTAAAAGTGTCAATACGCTTACCTTGACGAAAACCGGGATTGACGCACTGCAAGCAGAGATGATTTCTGCTTGCCTCCACAAAAATTGTCCTCAGCGTACATCCCACTGTCTTTGGAACGGTTTTAATACTTTTGCGGCAGACAGACGCAAGTGTGTTTCTGTATCTTTTCTTTGAAAACAAAACCAAAGGTTCATAAAAAGAACAGCAAATGTGACGCGAGCAATTCTATCCATTTTGACGCCTTTTCATAGCGGTTACCAAGCAACGCGAGTACGCGCCAGCTGCAGCTTGATGATGCAAGCGTACCAGGGTTCGGATACAAATAATATAATGTGAACACAGTCCATCGGGGGCTGGGGGAGGGGGGGAGTAATCGAACTTGGGTTCGGAACAGGCAATCGAACCAAGTGTGAAAGCACCCTTAATAACAATAATAATAATTTAAGCTCTTTATTATGTAGCCGAATCTGTGCTGGTTTGTATTGGCCGCCTCCAGTTTTCCATTCGTTTTGCCACCAGCTAACGCTGTGACGTAACTGTGACGTAGGCTCGAAATTGGTCTATAGTGCTGCAGAGATATCAACCTGAATTAGCATTAGCATTACTAGCCACGGCCCGACAGGTGTCGTAATACCAGTTTCGGCCATGGGAGGCGGTATGCGGGCAACATAACCACCAGTCAAACATGCAATACACGAATAACTCGCACGGCTTGTGGGTGTACTTGAACCTGATGTCAATCGTGTGGAAAGTAGCCTACAGCTAACTACTACATTCAAATAAAATCTGATAAAAAAAAGGAACAGAACCAGAGTAAACATTGGCACTGCTTTCCATCGCTGGAGACAACTAATGGACATGAAAAAAATGAGGTTCGACTCCGAACTTGCAACATTTCTTTTGGATTGGTAAGTAAGATGCTGTTAGTATTTCGTTAGAAGTTTGTTTTTTATGTTTGTGTAGTTTTTTCGGGAAGTTATAACATAGAAATGTTTCGAAGGCTGTTCGATAAACGTATAACGTACATAAATATAGTATTGTAATAGTACACATATATAGCACAATCTCTATAGCTCTTTTTTCTTGCCAACTACGTGCAGGGCCGGTTCTAGACATTAGGAGGCCCTAGGCAAAATTCATGTTGGAGGCCCCCCACCCCCAATAAAAAACACTTGAAACAAATATGATTCCTAATCTTTTTATTTATACAACATTTCATTTTAAATTTAGTATATTTTTACTTACACAGTACATAAGTTTGGACACATTACTATGTTTAATGTTTTTGAAAGAAGTCTCTTATGCACATCAAGCCTGGATTTATTTGATCAAAAATACAGAAAAATAATATAGTGAAATATTATTAAAATTTTAAATAATGGTTTTCTATTTTACTATATTTTAAAATATATTTATGTGATGCAAAGCTGAATTTAGTGTCACGTGATCCTTCAGAAAACTTTATAATATTCTGATTTATTATCAAATGTTAGAAATGGTGCTTAATATTTATTTTATAACCTGTGATACTTTGTTTCAGGATTTTTTGATTATTAAAAAGTTTTTTTTTTTAAGTCTTCACTATCACTTTTTATATATTTAACACATCCTTGCTGAATATTCCTGTTTTTTTTCTGTATTTTTGATCAAATAAATGCAGGCTTGTATCATAATAAGAAACTTCTTTCAAAAACATTAAAAATAGTATTTTTACCGGTAGGCTACTGTATGTACATATTAATGGTTATGGAGGCCCCTCCTCAAAGCCCGAGGCCCTAGGCAATCGCCTGCTCTGCTTATAGCTAGCGCCGGCCCTGACTACGTGACCTATATTATGTTTATTAAATGGCTTTCCTGAGGTAAATCTGATATAATTGTTCTCCAGCTGTGTTATTGACCTCTTCACGCTGATAAAAAACACTGATTGGTCGATATTATGCATGAGGAATACATTTTGGTAAGTTGTAGCCTACTGTATCTTTCAACAGTGTTCGTGTTTTTTTACTATTAGCTAACGTTAGTGGAGATGTTCGGTTCACGTGCGCTAGGGATCTGTCGTGTAACAATTACAAGCGCCAAAACGGTATTTATTGTTTGAATTCAATAATAAAATTGACAGAATCTGAGAGCTGAGATTATTTTTATATCATAACTAACCTGCTCTGTCTATTCTGTCGGTATCCGTGTCCTCTTTGCTTCGCGATTTTTCTGTGCGTGAGAAAATTTATATGTGGCGTGAGAGCGCGTGAAAAGTGTCAATTGCGTGTGTCTCACGGTTAATGCGTGAGAGTTGGAAGCTCTGGTTACGTTGGCGCTAGCTTGGTCAACATCAGCGAATGCTGTATGTCAAATTAATGTTATTCAAACTAACAATAAAAATGTAACATGAACAAAACGAATATGAACATATTCACTGGTAAAGGTGAAGGGGAGTAGCTTGAAGATGTCATATTCATACTCTAGAGTAGACCAACTCACTTTCTGGAGGTATACTGCCCCCATCTGGTATGGAATGTGGAGTATGATTTTTTTTTTTTGAAGGAAGGCACCTTTAAGTCGTGTGTACATGTGTATCTTTGATCTAATATTTAATAACAAAGAACATGAGAACATTTTTTATCTTCGCCCCTGTCTGCCATTCTTTTTTATTTTATATTTTGTTACCTAAGGCTTTGAGCATTACAGCCAAACTAATGTCCATATTTTAAAAAACAGTCACAAAATAGTAAAACCAACATAAAAAAGAATCGTGATAAAATCATGAATCGTGATTTTCCTGAAAAAAAATCGTAATATTATATGTTTGCCATATCGCCCACCCTTTTATAAAGCATTTCTTACGTATTCTTTAATTTTGCACCTTAATGTTAAGATATAATTGTTAAGTGTTCATTGTGATTTTAGACTAATTATTTGAGTGTTTTCCATGGTCGTGTTGACATTTCTGCCTTTATAACTGATGGGATTATAATCAGAGGTAGGTTAAGTTTAAAATAAAAACATCTTTAAATGTAATATATTTGTCTCCTGGACTGGTCCTTATTTTAAATATGTCATAAAAAATATAATTATCTATATCGACCGATATGAAACACTTTTACAGTACTGATACAGTTTTCAGCCATATCGCCCAGCCCTTACACAGCGCGCACAACACCTCCTCTAGGGGCGTAGTTTGTGGGGGGGGAGGGGGGAGGTAACCCAATAACAAAACAAGCAATGTGAATGAGTGACGCGCGTGAATCACCGCTACTCAGAACACGTTCACCAGCGCACTAAAATGTTCTATTTGAATTCTATTGAGAATTTATCGCTTTAAAGGGCACCTATTATGGAATTTTAAAAATGACCTTTCATGTAGTGTGTAACATAGATCTAAGTGAACAAAAACATCCTGCAAAGTTTTATATATGAAAGTTCACCGTAAAAAAAAGTTATTGTCTCTCAAAATTAGGAGTCGAATCTGAGTCAATTTAATGAATCGGTTTTCCAATGAGTCATTTTCCTTTTCGTTGTGACGTCAAGATGAAAAATTATCAAATTGGCCACGCCCACTCATTGCGCGCGCAGACACCAGGGAAAACTTGAAAACATCATGTCGACAACAAGACGCCGTGTTCTTAAGTGCGAATCAAAAGCGACCATTTTTTCACTGCCCAGGGACGAGTAGTATGTGAAGAATCAGTGGCTAGAGTTTATATTTACAACTATACCACACAAGTATAGCCCGAAGCTTGTGCTGTGTTCGTGTCATTTTAATGACGATTGCTTTACAAACATAAATGCTTTCAAGTGTGGATTCGTGAGCCGGTTGCTACTGAAGGAAGGTCCAGTACCAAGTTTATTTGGATCAGCTTCCTCCTCCAAATCACAACCTGTAGGCCTAAGTATTATTAATAATTGTTGCTTTTATGTGTTCTGTAGCATGCTCAGTATGTATCTGTGTTGTGCAAGTTACGCTCAGCGCAGCTTCTAGGTCTCCAATGTCAATTTTTTTTTAAATACGTGAAATGTTTGTCGTTGTTATTGGAGTTGTCATAAAGAATAGAGCAATACCTTGTAGTACTGCAGTGCTTTATCAATAGGTTTATGCGTTGAGCTAACGCAAACAATAACTGATTGGGCGTTTACCACCGTACTTTGGGCTATGATCGCTAACATAAATCAACTCAAATTCCTTCTCTGATTTTAAATTTTTTACTACAAACTACGTAGTATACCAATCACAACTGACTGGGTCATCTGACCAATCACTGCAGATTAGCGTCACGCAAAGGAGGGGTTTGGAAAAATGAGTCGTTGAACGAATCATTTGGGAGTCGGTGAGCAAATCAGGTAAAAGTAAATGCATATTATAAGAAAACAAAAGTGTGTTTTTGTCATTGCATGCATGTAGGAGTCCCAAAACAATATTAGGAACATTTTAAATCCCATAATAGGTGTCCTTTAAAACACAATGGAGAATGTCAAGCATGATGTGAAACAGCCACATAAACTAAAAAGACTAAAAGAGATTAAAAGAGGGGAAAACATCATCCTGCACCAACATAAATTTCCCCAAAATGTTTTCTGCTAATAATGACACATATTAGCAAAAACATGGCTTTCAGATATTCCAAGAGATGACAGGATCAATATAAGAAAATGTTAAGTAAAGGTAGTTTGACCTACCACAGCACTTTGATAAAAAAAAAAAAAAAAATACTTTAAACTGATACGCTAGTTAAGTCAAGTCACTTTTATTTATATAGTGCTTTTAGCAATAGGTGCATAAATAAAATAAAATAAAATAAAATGCATTATTATCCTATGTAAACAAGTAAATGCTAACTAGGCTATTACTTTACTGCAGTTACTTTATCAATGCATGTGTGGATGATACCACATGTGTTGATGAACCCTCTGAACAAATAGGCTCACACAAATCAAAATATGCAACTGACACATGATAATAAACATAGAATTACAAAATATACACAACTTACATTGAGCTGTCGAACCAATAAGGATCCTCATTATAGGGTTTCTTGCATCCGGCTCAGTTGAGCAAACACTCAAAGCCATGCCAGTAACTCTCTAAACACTCTTACTTGTCTCTCTTAAAAGGATAGCCCTTCCCGTAGAAACCTCCCTAGATCCCCCTTGAGGCGGGGAGTAACATTACAGCACAAGAAATGGAACAGCCTTTCAGAACTGTTACAACTGTATGTAAAAAAAAAAAACCAAACAGAGGTGAACCAGATATAAAATAAGTGTAAATAAGGGAGATAATTTGACCTGATGTTGACAATCTATATGAAAGTTTCTCCAACCTCCCTCTACTGAACATTTGTTGAAAATCTGTACCATTTCATAGTTTACCTGTTAATCTAAATGTGATGAAGTGCTTGAATGTTTCTAACATGAATGTTCTTCAGCATCATGAATGAATGAAGAATAAACACCAACCTCTTTGTTCTTCAGGATCTTCAGTGTGTTTCATTCTGCAGGGTTCTGGATCACTCATGTTCTCACTGTCCTCTTTAATAAACTCAGTCTTTACAGATTTCAGCTCTTCCTGATGCTCTGATGCTCGTCTTCACTTGCATCTGATGGGAATTTACAGCATTTATTGGAGAATTGCTGTGAGAGGAGCTTCACTGATGATGTAATTGCTGTGGGAGGAGCTTCACTGATGATGTGATTGCTGTGTGAGGAGCTGATCTGCCAAAAATCAGTAAATTAGGTTTTTTTTTTTTTTACTTAATGACACATCTGTAAAAATTCTGGATATCATGTCTGTCTGTCTATCATAAAGTAACTGATGCTAGTTCAATTCATAACCCTAATTATTCTCATAATTATTCTCCTTCTTCATTAAAAAATAGTTGTGGAGTCTGTAGGGCTCCACCATATATGAGCATTTCCATCCATTCCAGTCGCATGCTTTGTTTCTCTGATGCATTATAAAGTATAATAAAGTATAATGTCTTTGTTAATATTCTCATAGATTTCACTTAATACAGTTAATAATCATTAAAATATTCTACAATATGCAGAAATAAAGAAAACTTTAATATCTTAATGTAAATTCTTCCAAATACAATTAATGATAAGAAAAACAGTTAAACTCAGAAATAAATGTACATATAGTAGCCAACAAATCCCCTCAGTCTGCTGACACCAATGAAATGAGCTTTAAGTGTCAATTTACAGGAGATCTGAAGACATCAGCATAATAAATGAGGTGAAAACAGGAACTATTGTCATGAAATAAAGAGTGTTTTCAGCAGATCTGTTAATATTGATGAGCCTCAGACTATCAACACTCATTCAACAAGCCATTCAGGATCATCAGCAGATCATCTCACTTTATTCTGAGTGTTTGCTGTTAGAAACACATTATTTGAGTCAGGATACATGATAAGAGCCTGTAAAACTGCTCTATTGAAAGACAATACTGTTATTGCTCACAATATGACATGGATAAAACATCAATAACACAAAAACATGAATGACACTCAGGTAAATAACTACACCATTATATGTCCATATGAATCTAAACATGTTTGATTTTCTCATAGCTGCATTAATTGCAATACAATTATTAGATCATCATTAGATTCAGTTTAAATCTGATTTATAGTTACTGCTGAAGTTGCATTTCTCATAAATAGTAGAAGTTATTCATAGTTCTAGAGATCATTCTTGTCTGGGCTGAACGCATCCATACGACATGCAACTCTTCAGAGAAGTAAGGAACCGGTACACACGGGCAGTCAGGAACGCTAAGAGTAGTTTCTTCAAACATAAATTTGTAGTACCAACTCAAAAAAGTTCTGGGACACTGTGAAGACCATGGAGAATAAGAACACCTCCCAACTGCCTATTGCGCTGCGGCTAGACAACACCATCACCACTGTCAAAACTGCTATAGTTGAAAATCTCAATAAACATTTTGCTATGGATGGCCATGTGTTCAATTTGGCTACCCATATGGCCATAAGCTCTTCACCCCCGGCATCACCTTGCCTTAGTCCCTCTAATTTTTCCTGCACACAAATTCAACCAGCAGATGTCATGAAAGATTTGCAAATGCTTGAGCCTTATAAATCAGCTGGACTAGATAATCTGAATCCAACCTTCCTGAAACTCTCAGCAGCAATCATTGCAACTCCTATTACTAGTCTGTTCAACCTTTCCATCGTATCCTCAGAGATCCCTAAAGATTGGAAAACAGCAGCAGTCATCCCCCTCTTTAAAGGGAGTGACACACTGGACCCCAACTGTTATAGACTGATATCCATCTTGCCCTGTCTCTCCAAAGTTTTCGAAAGTCAGATCAACAAGCAGATGATCAAACATTTTGAATCCCACAATACACTTTCTGCCATGCAATCAGGTTTCCGAGCTGGTCATGGCTGCACCTCTGCTACACTCAAGGTCTTAAATGACATTACAACTGCCATTGATAAAAGACATTACTGTGCAGCCGTATTTATTGACCTGGCCAAGGCTTTCGACTCGGTCGACCATCACATCCTCATGGCAGACTTGGTAGCCTTGGTTTATCAAAAAACTGCATCGATTGGTTCACCAACTACTTCTCTGACAGGGTTCAACTTGTTAAATCTGAGGGTATGATGTCTGGACCTATTGATGTCTCGATGGGGGTGCCACAAGGTTAGATTCTCTGGCCAATACTATTCTCTGTGTATATCAATGATGTTGCTCTTGCCGCTGGTATCTCTCAGATCCACCTATACGCAGATGACTCCATTTTATGCATATCTGGTCCTACATTGGACACTGTGCTAACCAATCTCCAAAAAAGCTTTGATGCCATTCAACATGCATTCTGGGGACTTAAGCTGCTCCTAAATTCCAGCATATCTAAATGCATGCTGTTCAATCGCACACTTGCCCGTACCCGCCAACTTGACTAGTATTTTGACTCTGGATGAATCTACACTGTAAAAAATTTGTAACACTCCCCAATCAAAAATTTCAATTGACCGATAACATCTAAATTTTTCAATTGGCCCAAGTGAAAATCTGTACATTTAATTTTAGAATTTACAGAATTTCACTTGGGCCAATTGAAAAATTTAGATGTTATCGGTCAATTGAAATTTTTGATTGTGGAGTGTTACAAATATTTTACAGTGTAGACTAGATTATGTGAATACCTACAAATACCTAGGTATCTGGTTAGATAAATCACTTTCCTTTCAGTTCCACATTAACGAGCTTCAAACCAGAATTAAATCTAGAATTGGCTTCTTATTCAGAAACAAAGCCTCTTTCACTTATGCTGCCAAACATACGCTGGTCTTACCAATATTAGATTTTGGTGATGTCATTTATAGAACTGCCTCTACCTCTCTTCTGAAAAGGTTAGATGTGGTCTACAACAGTACCATCCGTTTTGTCACCAATGGCGCTTTTAACACCCACCATTGCGACCTATATGCATTAGTGGGCTGGCCCCCTCTACATACTCGACGCCTGACCCACTGGTACCATTTTATATATAAATAAATTGTATTGAACTCTCTGTATCTGAACTCTCTCCTCACTATTGCCTTACCCGTCCGTAACCTGCGCTCTAGCAGGTACATCTCCCTAGTAATCCCAAAAGCAAATACTTCCTTCGGCCATAGCGCCTTCCAGTTTGCAGCTGCATACGACTAGAATGAGTTACAAAAGACACTGAAACACCATCTCTCTCACATCCTTTAAAGCACATCTATCAGAGCTTCTGCCTGTTCGTTGCACATGTTGACCCCCCTTTCCTATAATTTCACACTCAATTTACCTCTGCTCTAGTGCCTTTTGTTCTTTGGTACCCTGCTTGCACCAACCCGGTATCACGACAAGACGTGAAATAATCACGTTGGTCCACTTTGGAAAACGTGTAGATGTCACAGTTTAACAGCCTCAGACGTGAATCTTACACGTTTGCGTTAACACGTTCCAGTGGAGAAATACCCGGATGTTGACCTATTCTACACGCTATCGCTGTAAGATCTGCCATAACGACCTATTTTAGTTTTCATTAAACCGAGAAAAATGGCATTCTGTTGTATTGACGATCACTGAGCAATTTTATATTTAATTATTTAAAATGTAAAAAACATGATTATTTTCAAGGTGAAAAACATTCATTTGCCTTGTTCCACGCCGAAAAAAACGTCTAAATGTCACATTTTTATTCAAAACGTCTATTTGTCTTGCTTCCCCCAGCTCCTCGTTTAGGTGAAAGTAAACAATGTATTATATCGACATTAAACCATGTTAACCATAACCTTTTAAAGGTGCAGTGTGTGATTTTTAGCGGCATCTAGTGGTGAGATTTGCGAATTGCAATCGGTCAATAATTCGCGGCCTTTCCTTGAAATTTCAAACTCGAATGAGAGGCTACGGTGGCCGACGTAGGAAGCCGCGTCTTTTTCTGCTGCTTCTCATTCAAGTTAGTGATGAAACGCGTCTGTCTGTTCGCTGTCGGCTACGGTAGAAACATGACGTCACGATATGGCGACCTTCATAGAAGGGGTGGCCGCGGTTATGTACATATAAATGACTCATTCTAAGGTAATAAAAACATAACGGTTCATTAAGTAAGGTCTTTATACACCACTGAAAACATAGTTATGGATCTTATATTGCATTTCTGTCAATAGATCCTCAGAAATATCACACATTGCACCTTTAAATACTCAACCTAGTTCCGTTGCTTAGCAACTAAATTACCGGGAAACAATTAACTCCAGTAACTTCAGTGCCATTGGTTAGCACCTTAGTGCTTATACAGATTAGAAGACATTATGTGTTCGCTGCATTTTTAATGTTTTAATTCCGTGAAGAATTTTTTTGCTGTGTATGGTACAATACATTAATAGTGCATACCCTTTCCAAACGTGAGAACTACACGATACCCGAATGTAAGACGTCACGTGACGTCACCGTAATTTGCTAAAGTTTAATTTAAAGGGATACTCCACTTTTTTTGGAAATAGGCTCATTTTACATCTCCCCCAGAGTTAAACAGTTGAGTTTTACCGTTTTAGAATCCATTCAGCCGAACTCCGGGTCTGACGGTACCACTTTTAGCATAGCTTAGCACAGATCATTGATTCTGATGAGTCCAGTAGCATTTCTTTCAAAATGACCAAAGAGTTTCAATATTTTTCCTATTTAAAACTTGACTCTTCTGTAGTTAAACCGTGTACTAAGATCGACGGAAAATGAAAAGTTGCGATTTTCTAAGCCTATATGACTAGGAACTACTCTCATTCCGGCGTAATAATCAAGGAACTGTGCGGCCGTACCATGAGTGCAGCAGGGGTAATGATATGACGCAGCGCCTGAAAATAGGTCTAATAGGTTAGACAAACTTAGTCCCGGTCACGTTGGAAGAAGTTACCGAGCTGGGGACTATTTTCAGGCGCTGCGTCATATCACTACGCCTGCTGCACCCATGTTACGGCCGCACAGTTCCTTGATTATTACGCTGGAATGAGAGTAGTTCCTAGCCATATAGGCTTAGAAAATCGCAACTTTTCATTTTCCGTCGATCTTAGTACACGGTTTAACTACAGAAGAGTCAAGTTTTAAATAGGAAAAATATTGAAACTCTTTGGTCATTTTGAAAGAAATGCTACTGGACTCATCAGAATCAATGATCTGTGCTAAGCTATGCTAAAAGTGGTACCGTCAGACCCGGAGTTCGGCTGAATGGATTCTAAAACGGTAAAACTCAACTGTTTAACTCTGGGGGAGATGTAAAATGAGCTTATTTCCGAAAAAAGTGGAGTATCCCTTTAAAGAAGAAAAAAAAAAAAAACACTGAATAACCATTCACAGGATTAATACTTTCAAATGTGAAACTTGCATGTTTTTCCAGTTGTGGAAATTCTGGGAAAATACCCGTTAATGCCCGTTAATGATCTGCTTGCAACCACTTCTTCCTCACAGTAGGTGGCGGTAATGCCCGAAATCGATGCAAATCACCAAATAAAGGCAGACGAAGAAGAAGAATTACTCCTCTTCGGACTTCATCAAGCAGGTAAGGTTAAGACCGACGCGTTGACAACAATATACAACAATGTAATTATATAAGAGCTAATGTCATTTGCAATGTTAATATATGAAACAATTTATTTAATATTTTTATGGTGTTCTTTGGTCACTCAGTAAATGTCTTAATTTTCCAATAGACTTTTAACGTCAGCAATTTAGTCGTACAATTAAGATGGCTGAGCAGGACATTGGTGCAGCAGAGGATGCTATGTTCCATGCAGACCTGCTTTTGGCTCAAATGAAAGTGAGCATCTTTAATTATACAGTAGTCTGCTCATTTTGCAAATGAATGGGATTCATACAGTGAGTAAAAATGGGAGAAAACTCACTGCTGTTGTGTTTACATGTAATGTTGATTTTCTCTCGTGCAAGGAAAAGCAAGATGAGAAAAGTACACCCCCTAACCGTGAGAGTAAATTTCAGTGGATTGAGAGAGACTGTGAAGGGCGTCCACTGCGGAAAAGAAAGAGCAGAAGCGGAGAAACGCGTATGCGTTCATCAGCTACAGGTTGGTCTTCGTCTGTATCTTACTGTATTATTCTGAATGGGTGTATGTGGAGCCAGGCTAGATTGGTCTTATATAGATGTCTTTTCTGGTTAAATCACCTGTAAATATAGCCTATAACTTCACTGCTTTTGATTGTTACAATCCCAAAATTCCAGGATGCCTATGCCCCCCTTGCTAGTAATGTTTCCAAACAAACTTTGTCTGAACATTGCATCCACAAGTGATGCAGTAACATTACAGTAGTTATTTTTCTTTCTGCTAGAGTACCATGTCTGATTTACTTACTTGCACCAAACTGCAAAATTATTTAAGGGAGACTTTATCCCAATATCTTTCAGTCCTGGATCCTTGTGAACCATCTGAGGAGGTACCCATGGTGACAGAACAAAACTTGTCTCAACACTTACTTGGTAGGATGACTCCATATTGCCATTTTTTAATCAAATGAACAGTGTAAAATTATTGTTTGTTACTTCACTATATTGTAGCCAAGTAGTTTAATCTTTCCAGAACCACAATGGGTTCTTTGTAGAACCACTAAGGAGCTTTTTTCATGTCCCTCTTTCAGACAGTGAGATGCAGAAACTGCAGGAGATTCTGGCAACAACTGTTGAAGCTTCAGATGGTCCTCCTTCAACATCATCATCATCATGGAGCTTGCGACAGTCTGCAGCCCAAGATAAGTGGCAGAAAGCAAGGCCTTACCACCTGGACTGCTTGTTGTTCTCCAGGGTGGTCAAAGAAAATAAATGCAGTCAGTGCTCATCTCCTGCTATTATTCGTTGCAGAGACTGCATGCCAGAAGAGTGGCTGTGTATGGAGTGTGATGTCATTTGCCACAAAAAACTGGTACTCCATAACAGGGAGTCCTGTATTGATGGATTTTACCGCCCCATTCCGCCAACGGTGTGCTGTGTGAAAGAAAATGGCAGATATACATTAAAAAATCAAGGTACTGCTCTGATTATTGTGTGTGAGAGAGAGAACTTTTGTGTAGTATTTACATTTCCAATCAGACAGTCCTTTAAGCTCTTTTCAAAATTGTGCAATTTCTTTTTAGTTCGGCTGTTGCCTACAGTGAGACCTTACCGACTGTGCTCCTGTGACCCAACAAACATCACAGAATCTGCTGGAAAAGCAACTATTTTGGTTTCCATAAATGGTAGGTTGGCTTTATTTTTTGGTTTGCAGTTAAGGGTCACAAGATATTCATACGTTTTGCAGTTATGTGTCAAGAAGATATTCATATGTTTGACTCTTTTTAGGTCGTTATGACTTGTACTTGCCCAATTTGGCGTGCAGAGTGTGTCTATCACAATGGACCCCTGACAGAAGCGACCTCATAAGAAGTGGGTATTGGCCAGCATCTGTGAATGCTGACACATTGTTTTCAGTGGATGTTTTCTGCACATTTGAGGAGATGAAAACCGTTGCTCCGGGTTTGTCAAGACAAGGCTTTTTGCGGCTGTTAGAGCAGAGGACAGAGCAGTTTGGAAGGGTATGTTCCGTATGGATGAAGATTTCCTTAATTAGAGACCATTGGCTATTTCATTTAACTTTTCTCTTAACTATTTGCACATTTACAGAGGGGTAAAATACATGGAGATGCATTTCAGAGGAGCTTTGTGGAATACACTTTCTGCCAGTTTTTATGTGAGAAAATGGCAAATGTGGAGCACTTCACCTGCCCAGCATGTACGCCCAACATGCTTGCGGTTTCTGCAGACGGCAACAGAAAACTCTACAGATTTCAACACTCTAAAGGGTAATGCAAGGCAACACAGAAGCTTCTATTTCTCATTAGATAATTATTCAAGGTTCCATGATAGGTTGTACTTGTTTCTGCTTCCTCCCGGGTTTCCTCTTTTGCTGTTATTGGCCATTACTCTGCACCATTTTATAGACTTGTCATATATCCACCACACTACAACAATTTGACACATTTGATGCCAGGTATCAGTATAAATTTGCTGCCTTTTAAAATCCAGTACGAAGAACCATGTGGTGATAATTTTGTATTTTGCAGCTGTGCACCTGGCTTAAAGGGATAGTTCGCCCAAAAATGAAAATTCGGTCATCATTTACTCACCCTCAAGTTGTTTCAAACCTGTATGAATTTCTTTCCTCTGCTGAACACAAAAGAAGATATTGTGAAGAATGTCGGTAACCAAACAGTTTATGGACCCCATTGATTTCCATAGTAGGAAAAAAAAAATACTATGGAAGTCAATGGGGTCCATCAACTGTTTGGATACCGACATTTTTCACAATATCTTCTTTTGTGTTCAGCAGAGGAAAGAAATTCATACAGGTTTGAAACAACTTGAGGGTGAGTAAATGATGACCGAATTTTCATTTTTGGGCAAACTATCCCTTTAAGTTGTTTCACACCTTCTAAAACCTACTGAACAAATTGTGTCTGACACTGAATATGCCTTTTTTTTCTGCTTTCATTAAGGTCAGAGGAACCATACTTTGAGGGCAACTTCATTGCCAAAGATGTGGACGTATCCTCTTTCGTTGAAGAGATCAGGAGTAAAGCGAAAAGTGTTAGTAATGATTCAGAGTTTGTTGTCCTGCTATGTAAATGCAGTATTTTGGGCATCTAATTTATTATTATTATCATTATTATTATTATTTTATTTTTTTTCCATTCAGACTCCAGGAAAAGGCACTTGTGGGGCTAGTCAGTGGTCTGCTTCCAGGGAGACTGCCAGAACAGCTACCAAACTTGATGAAGAGGGTCTTGAGGTAGCTGTTTGCAGGCATGGGGTGATATTAAAGGGTCTCAACATGTACAGGGGGGAGATCTTTGCGTATCCCCTATTCCTGCAGAAGGAGCTTCAGGCAGCCACAAACATTCATTTCTACTGCACTGACATCTCATGCAAACACTGGCCCTATCTTCAGAAGATGTCAGTCTCTATGCCTGAACTGAGCCCTCTTCTTCAAATGAGGCCGTTTCTGTCAGTCATGCACGCCAAGGCCCATTCAACTAAGTGTGAGGTATTGTCTTTATTATGCCATTTAATATTGCTATTTAATTTAATTATTGATAATGGGAATGCACAATTTATATCTTTGCAAAACTGAGATTGGTGCATCCCTAACCAATAACTTTTTCACACATTTGTTAGATTGTCTGGAGTGGTAGGAATCAGGAGGGTGCTGGCACAACTGCAGGGGAAGAGGTGGAAATGGTGAACAGTTTCCTCTCTCGTTGTGCTCTCACAACTAAGTACATGACCAAATCTGGTATGTGATCCTTCTTATTACATTAATAAAATGTTTTGTTCTTTCAGTTATTCTTTCAGTAGTCTTTCATTCTTTATATAAAAATACAGAAGAGAAACCTTTATTTTAATTAAATTTTAATAGGCCGCCCAGTAACATTTGAATATGTTTTCAAAAAGCTCGCAATGACATGCTGACTGTACATGCAATTGGGTGGAATAGATGCAAGCATGATGGCCTTCATCTTGCATTGTCCAAGAGATATGTCAAGGTATTGACCATATTACACAGAATTAATCTGGTCCAAGATGGCAAAGGTAATTGTTTGTTTGCATTTTTATTGAAGACCGTCCGAAAGGCTGAGGCTGAGTCCCAGAGGCTGGAGAACTTGAGCCGTGAACTTGGGTGTCCTGAGAACATGGTGCAGCAGTGGGTAAATGACGTCAGACAGTGGGCCACTGATGGTACAGTAATGACGTTATAAATAATAGAATATTTACAGTTACAGCATAGTGTGCTTGCCAGTGTTGAGGACTTGTTACTGTAATCACATTACTTTCTT
Source organism: Rutilus rutilus (assembly GCF_951802725.1). Taxonomy (NCBI): domain Eukaryota; kingdom Metazoa; phylum Chordata; class Actinopteri; order Cypriniformes; family Leuciscidae; genus Rutilus; species Rutilus rutilus. The sequence continues at coordinate 17,750,126 of NC_140209.1, read as the reverse complement.
CTGTAACACATTATGGTCCTAAATGAATATCATGTTTAAGGTGTTTTAGCCACTGTTGCAAACTGCACATACATGATGCACTGTCAGTTAAATTTGTGGTTTCTATTCCTGTACCTTACTCAGGTTGAAACGGCTCTGCCCCAAATGCCTTATAACTAACAATTCAGTAATACAGCTATCAGAAATGTAAACTACTTTCCAGAGTGGTTATTTATTCATGCTTTTGTCTCCTCCCAAGATTCTATAGATGCCAGACAGGATGACCAACATATCCTTCAGCGGTCGATAGAGCATATATGTCTGAGTGTCTATCAAAAAAAAAGCAAGCCTTTATAATCAGACAGGTATTTTGTTGACTTATCTATTGTATTTACATGACTTGTGAATCTCTTGTCCAGATTTTATGTTTCTGTCATGTGTTTGGAAATTATAGACAGCAACAAGATTCGACAAATGCGGCGACGGAAATTGGGGGATGAGAAAAGAAAACTCTTTGAAGCAATCCAACGATACAATGAGCAGGTGCCAGAGGAGGAGGGCATAAATGAGCAGATGGTCGAGAGCCGACTCTCTATGGTGGGCCATGCCAGTGGGGAGGACAGTCTAATATGGCCATGGGAGGTTCACAACACTGGTATGGAACAACTTTTGTAAGGGAGAGGGATTACATTGAGCAAACAGATGTTGACGCAGCTTAATGGGCATGTATTCTATACAACTATATTGCAGCTTACAGGTCAATCCTGTTAACTGGCTCATTTGTTTGACTTTAGAATCCACAAACATCCTCACTAAGAAGAAGATCTTTGATGCATACATGTCAAAGATGCGGCTGCAAGCAGAGAAGATCCTAATTCTTAGGGAGATGAGACAGCACTGCACCTACCTCAGAGGGCTGGCTGACGGCATTAGGAAGCTGATTGCAGAAATGTCTGGAGGAAACCATGGTAAGAACATGGATTTTTTTTATCATTTATTTATTACGTAGTATTATTATCTATTTATTGATTTATCTACTTGAACTTTGGTCGCTGCTTAGTCTATGTATTGTGGCCTGTGTATTTGTTGTTTTGGTGTCCAAATGCAATATGATGTCATTGACAGTGTTTCTGAATGCTTGTCTAAGTGTTGTCTTGTTAATATGACTGGTAGGCTAAAACTGAATTGCCCTACGGGGATAAATAATGTTGTTTGAATTGAATTGAATGTTCTAATGCTGTTCAGAGATGGAAATGTATGGCTGCTATCTTAACTGGGTCAAGTTTAGGGTCTAAAAGGGTAAGAATTAAAGTGTGCCTTTTTCGTTTTATACTTCCTTCTAGGCAGTTTAACTGATGAGGGGCATTGTGGGCTACAGTGTCTTCTACAGGAAAGGCTTGCTAATGTGGAGGAGAAGATTCGAGTCGTTTCCTCAAGATACAGCTCGGCTTTAGGACCTCTATTCCCTGAAGACTGGTCCGAGGAGATACCGGAGATACCGGATGAGAGTAAAGAACTTGAATACGAGAGCTCAGAGGACAGTGATTTGGAAGATGTCTAATTTGTGAATTGACATGTGTTTTTGCATTTGCTTGCCTTGGTTTTTTTTTTTTTTTTTTTTTTTTTAGGGGGTGGTTTTGGACATCCCCTTTTTCAGTAGATAGCCTCCCTCATTTAATTTAAATAAATACCATTGCCTTTATTGTGATGAGTAAACTAGAAAAATTATTTGTGTCAGATGAAGTGTCCCCACCCACCAGCCCTGTAACCAGTCAAACTGATGTATTTGTTACTGACTGTATAAATAAAAACTGATGTATAGTGATCTTTCTGCTGTTATGCTTTATCTGCTCTGTATGCTAGGCTTAATTGTTCCTGCACCACATTCTCACACAGTCATAGTCTGACAGTGAGTTGTTGAATGACTACCACCAAGACTACTTTATGGATATTATAGCAACTACATTAGTCTAATATATAATGCTGTTTTTGTTGAAGCTCATCCAACTGCAGACGTGTTAGGTGAAAGTATTTGTAGTATTTTGTGCCTCTTATTAATGCAACAGTATAAGTCACACGTGCTACAAAAATAAAATAAACAATCTGTGTGCAATTAATTATCTGCCACAGACCCACCCAGTTTTGCATTAACTTTGCATTGTTCCTTCACAATAACTATTCAGACTGATAGATTTTGGTTAAATTGACTGTTTAATGATTCATCTGTATGAAAAGCTGTATTATAGAGGTTTGAGACAGCATAGCAGGGGGAGGGGCATACAAGTTACATTAGGAAATGTTGGCATGGGACATTTATTGATACAGGGGTTAGTGACAAATTTGATTTGTGAAATTTGAGACCCCTAGCTGGTTCTGTGAACACAGAAGGTAGAGCCACGAATCTGAAAAATCTGATATGGGGTGTAAAAGGGTCTATGAATGAGTGAGGTGGGATTTCAACTTGCTCCCTTGTTTTGTATCATATGCAATTGTTTAATGCAACATCTCATTGTTCTGTTAGAAGTTCGAAATGGTAAACCTAGGTTTAATACCCATAAAATGCATATGGTTCAAACAGGCCTTTGGTCACACCAGATAATATGGACTGCCTTTGCCATTTTTTAAATATGCCATTTAAGATAACAAGGAACTTTTAAATTCAACAAATAAGTGTGTCTTTATGCTCTATATCACATATGTTTCCATTGCTGATATGAGGCCTGTCTGACCCATGCAGTTCATAGGCTCGATATTAAGCTTAGACCTAGGGTTGACATTTCTAAAAAGAAGACCTCAAAGAATGTTGAAATTTGTTATATAATGTCCCACTATGAAGCAAAGTAAGGAATAGATGTGAAGTTACACCTCGCACACTCTCAGACTCTGTAATGAACCCTAGGAATGTAATTTTCCCACGCTTTGCTTCTGCCTCCTGGCAACACACAAGCAGGTAGAGGTCTCAAATTTGACAAATAATTGTGTCTTTATGTCCTGTATAACATATGTTCCATAGGCTGATATGTGAAGAAATTGCTGACATGACCCTTAAGACCAACAAGAGATTTGACCCTTTTATTGAGGTCACACAATGTTTATTTTCCTTATCTTAACAACCACTGTACCTGCATGATAGTTTTAAAGGGGTGATGAACTGAGAAATCAAAATTTACTTGAGCTTTTGACATATAAGAGATCATCATACTATAATAATATCCTGTAAGTTTCAGAACTGAAAACTACCTTGTTAGTCCAATAAAAGCTTTTATAGACATCAGGCTCAGCAAACGACTCGTTTTTCAAAGTGGGGAACTATGACGTCAAAGAGGATAAAACACCGCCTCCACAAAAGAAGATCAACGCCTACTTCAACACGGCCTGTTTAGCCCCGCCCACTGATTCGCCCAAACATGCTAAATAACATAGGACGACATGATGATTGCTTACCGGATCGAGCTACTTCCAAGCAATAAACCAATAAACATGCTGTTTACTAAATATTGTGCAGTGCCTGGTTGTGGAAGAAGACAGTCTGCATAAGCTTCCTTCGGATTCCAGCATGGTTAAACTTTATTAAATCAGTCAATCACAATTTCCCGACACGGATCTGCCAGCAACATGTAAGTAACCATGTGTACTCTAATGCCTGATCTGCGATCAGTGGTTTCTGTGTAATTATTCAAGTTCAGATTCTCTTAAAATCGTTCAATACTGTTTATGCATCAGTGACTAAATGATCAACTTCACATAATTTCTCGTAGTATTATGAAAATAATCCTTTTTAAACTGTTATTAAATTAGATTAAATCAGAAAGCGATCAAAGAACGATCCCTTTCCATTCGCCCAAGCTGTCAATCAAACAGCACAGCGCGAGCCGCGAGAGCTTATCTGGACACTTACCAAACGAAATAATGACACTGTTACACTACACAACGAAGCTCTTACTGTGTATTCACATCGTGTTTGCATTGTGATTTGGTGTAAGCATTTGTGAGAGTGCAAAAATTGCGTTGCAATGATAAGATCTTTATTCACGCGATCAACAGACTGTCTGTCATCTGCTCAGTCAAAGCTCATCATGCTGCAACCTTTCATGTGATGGAATAGATTTAAATATAATGCTTTAAACGATACTTTTCACGATTTGTTAATCTCGATAGCTGTAATAGTAAAAACGTAGTAACAGTTTTCGAGAGAGTTCATGTAATACTAGCTATTTCATATGCAAGCATGTCAGCCAATCACAGCAGTGGGCGATTGCACTGCAGTCTCACAGCAGACACGCCCCTTAAAACGGAGCGTTCAAATCTGAGCCTGAAATCAGGCTTGGAAAAATGGCTTTTATTTATAAATTATGACAATTTTTGATGTAAAAATCATACTAACATTATAAGGGCACCCCAGGAAACATTATAAAATAATAAAACAATCCAGTTCATGACCCCTTTAAATGATGTCAGCCACATGCAAGTTGACACAGCAGGTGATAGTCAAATTAAATTAATCAGTACAACACACATGTAAGAATCATAAAGAGAAGTATGGATGTTTTCATGCTTTCTGCATGCTTTCACTGCAAGTCCAGGTTAATCCAAGTCATTGCTCCAGGTAGCTGTTTACTGCATTTGCTGGTGCAGCTTCAGAGCCTGGGGGATTACATTCCTTTGATGAAGATGACTGAAAATAAACAGAATATACAAAAGAGGGCAACCTGTTGCAATAAGGACTTATATTTGACGATAGTACTGGTACCCAAAAAACTGTTTTAATCAGCTATGTTGTATGTTAAAATGTATGTTATGTGTAACAAGTATTTATTTTAAGAGTTCAAGAACTTACAAAACTACTTTAAAAAAATGAATGTTGTCACTTACATGGTGACAAAAAATGGCTGACGTAATGTAAATAACATGAATAAGTATTACCACATACTTTGTCACGCTTTTCTACAAAGTACAGTGCAATTTTACAAACCCTGCAGAAATAGATTAACTGAAATACAATCTTATAATCATCCCGAAATATTCGGTGTAGCCCATTTGGGCCCACATTTTTTATATATACGTTGGCTAATGAGTACCTACTTTGTACAACTTGGGGCCTTTGAGAAAAAATAAGTCTCAATTACCAGTGTTGGGGAGTAGTGAACTACAAACAATTAAACTATTAATTTTACTGAATTTGCTGTAGCTTCCTAGTAGTTAAAATGCATTCTTATTTGCATATTAATTCAAATACTTAAATTACATTTTTGGCATTTTTGTGTATTTAACTACTGAAACTACCAACAAATTAGGGCCATAAAAGGAAAGGAATGATTAGGCGAAATGCTGTGTGGCACAATGTTGGCGAATGTGAAACTTTGCCCACTGACTTGGATCCGCTCTAAAATGTCATGGGTACTTCCTTGACCCATGATACACCTTTCATGAAACTCATGCTGTTAGTTTTTGCGTAATCCTGCTTACAGACAAACAAACAGCACTGAAACAAAAAGGAGGTAAAGAGTAAAGAAGATTTCCATACATACCATAAACTGCAAGGGTACCATTTCAGAAGGTATTCCTTCCTTCCCTGATGAAAAAGTAGAATATTAAGTTAGTTTGATTGTTGTCAATACTGCCAGCTACACAACCGAAAGCGGGTAGAGATATACTGTACAGTGCATTCAGGAATTCAGACCCCTTTCACTATTTTCACAATTTTTGTTCTGCTGCAGCCTTGTGTTAAAATAGTTTAAAATAATTTCCCCCCTCAATCTACACACAAAACCCCTAATGATAAAGCAAAAGTGTTAAAAAATCTAATAACTGTAAGTAACGTAATCTGTAGGTCTACACTTAAAGTACAGTAGTTAAGTAGGCTTACACATGCAATAACTATCAATACACTTTCATAAATAAAAGACTGTTAAGTTGTCTACGTACAGTATATGATATCTGTCTACATACAGTATATACAATAACCTGTTCTACATTGCACATATGTCTTGTAAATTTCTGTTCACCCAAATATTTCTGTAAGTATCTCTGTACATTTCTGTTCACCTAAAAGTCTAATACTTCTGTACACAATTAGTTTATATATATATATATATATATATATATATATATACACCGGTATTCTGAATTTCTTCATGTGTTTTTATTATAATAATAATAGCACTGTCCATGGAGCGGACCTGTTTTACATTTCACTGCTGGTTATATATTCTCTTTATAACTGTGTATGTGACAAATAAAATCTTGAACCACAAATGTAAAACATATGTGAAATAATAGTGGAAAATCATATGTCGTATCATGTCATATCATTATGTGCAATGTAGATAAGTCTTACGTGTTAATAAGTTCAGTTCTAACCCTGCAATAATATCCATTTTTTAATGTTCTACTGCCTAGTTTTTATCCATATCAGGTAATGGCTGACCAACCTCTTTAACTCGGTCCTTCAAAATATCTCCCTTGTATACCACCTGGCTGCTGTGAGAGCAATCTGAAATGCACAATTTGTTTTTGGTGAAATGTCCATTAATTTTCTAATGCAAAAACAATCACTAGATTCTTTGTCTCAAAAATAAATTAGATACATGTTTTTAAAAACATATACACCCACCATTCTTCTTCTTCCTCTTGTTTCCTCCAGGAGCAGGGATGGCAAGAGCAGGAGCTGGAGGGGTAGGAATGGGAAGAGTAGGAGCTAGAGGGGTAGGAATGGGAAGAGTATGAAATACACAATTTGTTTTTGGTGAAATGTCCATTAATTTTCTAATGCAAAAACAATCACTAGATTCTTTGTCTCAAAAATAAATTAGATACATGTTTTTAAAAACATATACACCCACCATTCTTCTTCTTCCTCTTGTTTCCTCCAGGAGCAGGGATGGCAAGAGTATGAGCTGGAGGGGTAGGAATGGGAAGAGTAGGGTCTGGAGGGGTAGGACTGGCAAGAGTAGGAGCTAGAGGGGTAGGAATGGGAAGAGTATGGGCTAGAGGGGTAGGACTGGCAAGAGTAGGAGCTAGAGGGGTAGGAATGGCAAGAGTAGGGGCTGGAGGGGTAGGACTGGCAATATTAGGAGCTGGAGGGGTAGGAATGGCAAGAGTAGGAATGGGAAGAGTAGGGTCTGGAGGGGTAGGACTGGCAAGAGTAGGAGCTAGAGGGGTAGGAATGGGAAGAGTATGGGCTGGAGGGGTAGGACTGGCAATATTAGGAGTTGGAGGGGTAGGAATGGCAAGAGTAGGAATGGGAAGAGTAGGGTCTGGAGGGGTAGGACTGGCAATATTAGGAGTTGGAGGGGTAGGAATGGGAAGAGTAGGGTCTGGAGGGGTAGGACTGGCAATATTAGGAGTTGGAGGGGTAGGAATGGCAAGAGTAGGAATGGGAAGAGTATGGGCTGGAGGGGTAGGACTGGCAATATTAGGAGTTGGAGGGGTAGGAATGGCAAGAGTAGGAATGGGAACAGTAGGGTCTGGAGGGGTAGGACTGGCAAGAGTATGAATGGGAAGAGTAGGGTCTGGAGGAGTAGGACTGGCAATATTAGGAGTTGGAGGGGTAGGAATGGCAAGAGTAGGAATGGGAAGAGTATGGGCTGGAGGGGTAGGACTGGCAATATTAGGAGTTGGAGGGGTAGGAATGGCAAGAGTAGGAATGGGAAGAGTAGGGTCTGGAGGGGTAGGACTGGCAAGAGTAGGAATGGGAAGAGTAGGGGCTGGATGGGTAGGACTGGCAAGAGTAGGAGCTAGAGGGGTAGGAATGGCAAGAGTAGGGGCTGGAGGGGTAGGACTGGCAAGAGTAGGAATGGGAAGAGTAGGGTCTGGAGGGGTAGGACTGGCAAGAGTAGGAGCTAGAGGGGTAGGAATGGGAAGAGTAGGGGCTGGAGAGGTAGGACTGGCAAGAGTAGAAGCTAGAGGGGTAGGAATGGGAAGAGTATGAAATGCACAATTTGTTTTTGGTGAAATGTCCATTCATTTTCTAATGCAAAAACAATCACTAGATTCTTTGTCTCAAAAATAAATTAGATACATGTTTTTAAAAACATATACACCCACCATTCTTCTTCTTCCTCTTGTTTCCTCCAGGAGCAGGGATGGCAAGAGTAGGAGCTGGAGGGGTAGGAATGGGAAGAGTAGGGGCTGGAGGGGTAGGACTGGCAATATTAGGAGCTGGAGGGGTAGGAATGGCAAGAGTAGGAATGGCAAGAGAAGGGGCTGGAGGGGTAGGACTGGCAAGAGTAGGAGCTAGAGGGGCAGGAATGGGAAGAGTAGGGGCTCCATAATAACCTAAAAGCAATCAGTAATACAAAATGTGAAATTATAAACAGCATCTAGGGTGGAATATCAGTACATTACGTAACTATGCAACACTTACTTGATGTGGCCAGTGAGTTGTCCACAGGAGGCTGTGGGATCTCTGCTGCTGAGGCTGCTACTTTCTCTGACTGACTCCAACCTAGTATTAACAGAAGTCAAACAAAAAAATTAATTCAATAACACAATATAATTAAAGGTTTTAATTGATTTCAATACGGCATTACTGCTATTTAAAAAAAAAAACTAAACTTACTATTTATCTAATGATGTCTTGTTTTACTTTAACATACAACAATACCTTGCACAACAAATTCAAACAACGCCTCCATCCTCTTTAGGCAGGCAGATGCTGCCTCAGTGACTTTACATCTGGGCAGAAGAACCTCACAGGTCCACGATTTAGTTCCAGGGCGGGATATAAATAACACACCCCTGGAGCCAAGGGCCTGAAACCTTTCCAGCTTCCAACAAGAGTAAAGCAAAATCTACATTATTTCTGAACATTTATGCTCTGGTAAATTTCAGAGTCAGTTAAAGCAAGATCTTTGTATACTAACATAATGACATATGCTGCGTGCATACATATTCATAAGAACTATTTCGCTGCAATAACAGTCTTTAGAATTTTGGGATCAGCAATTAGAAGCTTTACACAGTGATTTTTCATTCAGAAGATGAGTCAATAAGTGTAAACCTAAAACTAAAAAATACAGGTGTTTAATTACTTATGTATGCAAGCCAAAAAAATTAAAATAAAAATAGTCTGTAACATACCAACAAAGAAGCGTCATCCCTGAGGTGGGATGAAGTGTTATTCTTTTTCTGGTTCTTGGCCCATGTCTCTGATTTCAAATCAAATCTTTCCATTTTTTTTTTCAAACGCAGATTGTGGGGCTGCGCTGCTTTGCAGTACTTGCACGTCTTGCAAGCCACATTGAGTTGCATAGAACAAGACGCACATTTCTTAGTAGTTGAACCAGGTCCTGGCATATCTGTTTGGAAAGAGACATAAAAAAAATGGGTTTCACAATAATAATACAATGAAATTATATAAAAGTTGGCTAATTTTTCTGGTCTTTGGCTGGTCACTAACATCAGGGCACGGTGTCTCAGGCATTACAACCAATACAACTAAATAAGAATGGCGATTTTTTGGGGTTGCCTCGCTGTACAGCTCGTCGTTCTGGTAGCGATTTCCCATACATTGCCATTTCAAACAAATGCAATTACCTGTACACCTGTACACATTCCTCTCTATATGACATTGGTTCCTAAAGTGTAGGGTGGTTGAGGGTGAAAATACAGAATGAGAACACTAGACAATCAACTGCTGGTCAAATTAAATATGGCACTACACCTAACAGCATAGTTAATAACAACTTGAACTTATATAGCACCATTCATTGTACCTAAGGTCACTTAACAAATGGGGGGGGGGGGGGGGGGGTAGTCTCAAATAATCATATTTGATGATGAGTTTATAGCCTACTTTATACTTATAAGGGACAGTTAAAGTTAGCCCAATTAGCAATACAAGAGACACTATACATAGCCAATCATAAAACCTTTTTTGATCTGCCCAATTGATCCGTTTTAAACAAGAGCTCTGATCAAATAAATTGAAATGTTTAAAATGATTAACTGATAAAATATTTAAGTTGCACTGATTGATTAAATGATGGTAACACTTTAGTTTAGGGAATAAGTATTAGCATTAACAAATAACTAATGTGTCTGTATTAGAGCCTAATAAGGCCTGCATTAAGCATCATTCATTTATTAGGCCTGTATTCACCAATTTCCATATTCTCATTGAATAGGCCATTTATTCTTGGTAAATCCTTAAAGGGTTACTTCAGGATTTAGCATTAAGCTTTGTATTAGTAGAAAACCTGTAGTATTTTCGAATTACCATGCTTTCCACCCTCATATCCCCCTGAAACAAGAGATTTATGTATTTTTTGTCTGGAAAAAATCCTCCGATGACGCAAAAATCGTCATTTTGCGTCATCGGAGGATTTTCTGGCCAGAGGCTAAAGACTACAGCCAGTAGATGGCGCTGTTCCGCATGTTTTCAGCCCGCCCATACAGGGTGGGATCTCACTCAGTCAGAATGTACACAGTGTCAGCCGTCTTTCTTTGGAAGCTAAGCTAGCAGGCTCTTGTTCTGTGGAGAAAGCTGAATAGTAGGAGAAAGCTGAGTAAGTAACCATCCTCCTTTTCCCGGACTTGTCCGGCGGGCGAGATCGTTCAAAATGTCCGGGATTCAGCTTTTGCTTTCTGCGGTCGCTATTCCTTGTTTACATGCACACCTTTTGTTTCAATCTAACTGAATTCATTCCGATTGGTGAATTTGAATGTAGTGTTTACATGAACGCTAAACAAGTGATCGGTTGATGTGCGTTTTACCATTGCTAAGAAAAATTCCCGCTCCTCCGTGAGAGATGGGAGACCCGGCGCGTCTCAGTAATCATGCCACCGGCCTCGCGCTGTTCTCCCGCGGCCGTCTGAGCCTCGTCCTGCTCGCCACAGTAAACATGATGAATGAATGGCGACTGTAGAACCCAAAAGCAGGATCCCGGACATTTTGGGCTCTCTAAATCCCTCGCAAACTCATCACGTAGGCTAGCTTTGTTGTTTTAAACTGCGCTCCCTTACCGGTAGGCGTGGCCTCCTAAGGCAGCGAAGCAAGTGCATTCTGGGAGTTGTTGTCTTTCATCCACATAAGCCAAAAATACATTTTCTGGCTTTTCTCAGTCTAGAAAGCTCCAAATTCAAAAATTTCTTCACATTTCTTCTACTTAAATGACCTATTTTAAATACACATTCATCTTCCCAGAGGTGAAGTATCCCTTTAATAACCCAAATACCTAAGGTTACATACAGTAAGGTCAACATAGAAAGTTTATAGCTTTCACTATAATATAACTATAACGTTATAACTATATATAGAGTGAACAAAGAACACCATACAAATATGAAATAAGTTATTTAATACACTAATATTGCAAATGGTAATAGCTCTTATATAATTACATTGTTGTACATGTTGTCAAAGCGTCTTACGTTACCTGCTTGATGAAGTCCGAAGAGGAGGAAGTCGTGGTTGCAAGCGGGAGTATAACGTCATCATTTACGGACATTAACGGGTATTTTCCCAGAATTTCCACAACTGGAAAAACATGCAAGTTTCACATTTGAAAGTATTAATCCTGTGAATGGTTATTCAGTGTTTTTTTTTTTATTTCTTCTTTAAATGAAACTTTAGCAAATTACGGTGACGTCACGTGACGTCTTACATTCGGGTATCGTGTAGTTCTCACGTTTGGAAAGGGTATGCACTATTAATGTATTGTACCATACACAGCAAAAAAATTCTTCACGGAATTAAAACATTAAAAATGCAGCGAACACATAATGTCTCCTAATCTGTATAAGCACTAAGGTGCTAACCAATGGCACTGAAGTTACTGGAGTTAATTGTTTCCCGGTAATTTAGTTGCTAAGCAACGGAACTAGGTTGAGTATTTAACACTGATCTATATAGAATGACTGGATAGCTCATGACGTCATAAACAATGAAGCCACCGCGCCGCCATCTTGGTATTCCCTAGTGAGCTCACGCGTTCTATTGAATCAATAGGAAATTGTATGATTTGACTGAAAAAACATTGCCTAACCAGACACAGTTTTTAAATCTAAAGTATCCCTGTACATTCTCACAACGCAAACATCCTAAGCATTTAAATGGGTATTTGTTTAAAGTCGGAATTTTTTCCTGCTTATTAAAAAACGGCAATTTCTTTGCAAAAGGAATAAAAATCTGTACGAGAACACTAGTCGGCCTTCACTGAAAAGCTATCTTCACAGGTAAGAAAAACAGTTTGATACTATTAATTAAATAGTGAAAGGTAAAGACCTATATTTTTGTGAATTGGTGAATATTCAGGTGAATATTGTTTCGTAGCCACGAATTAATGATAATACCTCAGCACGTTATAGCCTACTAATTTGTTCCCTCGTTTTATTATATTGTAGCCACGTTGTAATTCGTTAAATCAAAATGAGGGAGGGAATTAGTTCATCGTTCAAGTCGTCGTAACAACGAATTATTTAGATCAGTGGACAGGGCGCATAAGAACAAGCAGAGAGCGAGAGCCTCGGTCGCGCGCGCGCACTCTCATCGCCTTCAAACAACACGAGCGCTGTATTGCTCTCTCTCTCTCGCGCATATCAACATCAATTGACACAATACAGTAAAAGGTCGGTAGACCGATTGTGTTTTATAGATTAGTAGTTTGTTCATATAAAGTGTTTGATTAGCAAGTACATGTTCAGGAAATGCATAATACAAATGTATGGGTTAATGTAACGGTAAACGGACTCTGCACGAAGCTCTTTTGAAGCTGTCAAATGGTGTCGCTGTTGGACACTTGTGATTATTGCTGCTCTGAGGTTTCTTATAGGCTTCTATTGACTGTTTTATCGTTGTTTTTTTTGAAGAAGCGGCATCTTGCCTCGGAGAAAACAACACGGGTATAGCGACAATTTTGCATATAAATTACTACTCATAGGGCTTGAATTACAACCTGTGGGCAGTTTTTCCAACATTCTTTTGTGAACGTCGTTTTACACTTGTATACTGCACAGCGGGTCATCTTAAAAGTGCCGTCGGAGCTACCAATCTCTGTATAACGGGCATTGGAGCCCTCTGCTGGTAGGGAATCGTAAGATGGCCGCTCGAACACTTTCCGGTGGCTTCACTGCCTAGTGGCAGTTTAGAACGTCATGAGCTATCCAGTCATTATATAGATCAGTGGTTTTTAAAAGGTTATGGTTAACATGGTTTAATGTCGATATAATACATTGTTTACTTTCACCTAAACGAGGAGCTGGGGGAAGCAAGACAAATAGACGTTTTGAATAAAAATGTGACATTTAGACGTTTTTTTCGGCGTGGAACAAGGCAAATGAATGTTTTTCACCTTGAAAATAATCATGTTTTTTACATTTTAAATAATTAAATATAAAATTGCTCAGTGATCGTCAATACAACAGAATGCCATTTTTCTCGGTTTAATGAAAACTAAAATAGGTCGTTATGGCAGAGCTTACAGCGATAGCGTGTAGAATAGGTCAACATCCGGGTATTTCTCCACTGGAACGTGTTAACGCAAACGTGTAAGATTCACGTCTGAGGCTGTTAAACTGTGACATCTACACGTTTTCCAAAGTGGACCAACGTGATTATTTCACGTCTTGTCGTGATACCAGGTTGCTTGCACTGTCTTGCGCATTATCTTATGTGGTGTATGCTATTAGCACAATATCTACTTGTACAATTATGCCCAGTATCATATACTACTTATCAGTGGTGGAAAGAGTACTGAAAAAGCATACTCAAGTAAAAGTACTGTTACTTGTCAAAAAATTTAGTGATAGTACCTGTCCTAAATACTACTCAAAGTAGGAGTAAAAAGTAGCCCTTTTAAAAGTACTCAAGAGTAGTGAGTATTATGCTATGAATGTTAGTCCACCTTATACCCTGCAAATTGAAAAATGTAGCTTACTCTTTTATCCCAGATACACAGAAAGAACAAAAAAAGAAGAAAAAAAAGAAAGAAAAAGAAACAGTATTTCAATATTTCTCCAACAGTTTTATTTTTGACTGCTACAGCCATGTAATATTTGAGAAAGCAACCAATAATCTGGTAACATTTATGACAACCATTCTGTAGAGGTTTTCTTGCAGGTTAATTGAAAAAGGTTGCAAAGCATTGTACATTAACAATTTTACATAAAAAGATGAGCCGGTAGCACAAATTAGATTAATGAAGTGAATATAACATGCAATAATTGACAAAGGCTCTCAACATGAACGCAGACTTGCAATTTTAATGTAGGGGTCAACGAGCTTACATTTTTAATTTGTTGTTCAGTTTTACAATGAGCTGATTCTCAAAATTTGTACTGTCCAGCCTTGCTCGTTTAGGTGTAAACAGCTGCCCAGCACAACTAAAAAGGCGTTTCACAGTCTGACTGTGCTAGAGTAGGCAAGTAAATAAACATTGAACCGATATCTTAACTCCACACAAACCCATATGCAGTAGTGGAAAAGTTACAAGTGGGATGGATAAGCAAAATGTACCCATGACTCCTGACATTAAAAAACAAAACTGCATGTTTTCGCTCTTTAACATATATTGGCATAATATCAATTTCATCAGGTAATCTGTACTCATATACAAAATATCTTACCTGCTTTTATGATGTGGGCCTCGTCCGTCCATGACGTTTTGAATTTGGGAAGAATTGCAGCACTGATGAGTTCCGGATCTTCCATAAACTCCCCCAAGCGCTTTTGTAGACCCCGCTGCAGAGCATGAATAAAGGGAAGACATACCTTGACTGAAGCCTCCATCTTTTTGAGCTTTGAATCAAGAAGGTAGATTGTGGGAAGAAGCCACCCCATCTGAGTGTTTGTTTCGGACTGAAGGATGTTCAAGGCCATGGATACAGGCTTCATCACAATGCAGTGTTCAGAGAGGTAAGAAACTTCAGCAGGATTTAGCTAGTGTTGTAGTCAAGACCACCTAACCCGAGACCAAGACAAGACCAAGACCAGAGTGTATCGCAACCGAGACAAGACCAAGACTTTTAGGGGCTGAGACCAAGACCGAGTCAAGTCCAAGACCAGCGCCCCACACTACATGACACAATAAAATGTGAAACATGATCAAAAGAGCTTCTCAAATTGATTGAAAGATCCACATTCCCAAAAAAACACCTAGATATTAAACACTCAAAGCAAAAGTAAACAACCATCTTTATTCAATACTCCTGGGTGACTTCCATCATTTAGTACAGAATGTAAAACAATTATTCATTGTTCATCACTAAAGTCTTCACTTTTCTCCGCCTTTTATAAACAATACATAAAGTTATGTCTTTAAACCAACAACAAACCTTTTTTTTTTTTTAAACCACATAGCTAAATGTGTAAAAAAAAAAAAAAAAAAAAAAAAGCTGTGCATTGTAATGACCAGTAATTCTATGTGAAATGTTGATGTTTAGGAACAACTATTGTAAGTAAGAGTCTTTTATAGCTTTCATGTGTAATCAAAGCAACAAAATATATTTAATACAAAGAGGTCAGAAAGTCAGTGGCCTAACTGCATGTGATTTATAAAAGTACAAAGTTGATTTAATTGGGAGCAGTTTCATCATATGCCAAACCTTAAAAAACTGCAGTGGCAAAACACTCTTCATAAATTCAAGCTCAAGACCAAGGATAACCACATAGTTGCACGGTAGTTGCAATAGAGGAGTAGATGGACACCTCAAAAGTTACATCAATGGAAATCAGTTTAAAGTAAAGTTTGGTTGCATTTTAGAAACATGAGAGATTGCAACATTCTGTGACCTAAACGTGCTCGATGAGGTCTCATTATAATGCCTCCTCTACTGTAAACCCTCTCCACTGGTGCAGAGGAGGCAGGGACTGACAGCACCTTCAATGCCAAATTGTGGAGTTGTGGGAATCTAGCATGGTTTTTGGCCCAGAAGACCAAAAAGTATTTGCTTATCTGTGTTACAATACTTGAATCCTGGACTGAGCCGCGCTTCTTGTGTGCCTTGTAGCGGGACAGAAGGCGAGGGCATTTGGGTGGTAGCGAATCACTGGCTGGATCCACATTCATGGCTTCTGAGGCAGTTTCATGATCATCTTTACTGACCATCATGTTCTCCACCTCTAAGATCAATGTGTCTGAAAAACACAAACACAATGAGTTAGATTTAAAAGGATATGCACATATCAGAGTTAAATGAAATACTTTTAGGACCTTTTATAAGACACATTTTTTAAATGATCAATTACATTATATTTTTGTTATTCAAATAAACATAGCAAGTTAATGTAAATTCTGGTTATTTCATTCAGTGCAGAGGTCAGTAATGAAATGATTTTATGAATAGTTATTTATTTAGGTTACAAGGTGCTATTGTACTAAATCTAACCATTGGCCTACTGTTTTTAATAGTACTTGGAACACTCTGTACTTTGATTTCTCTCTACAGGTAAGTATGATGGGCTAGTATAAAGTGAGTTTGGTTTATGTACAATAGGCATGTTACCAGCCTAAATATAAAGAGTATCAGGTTCAGTTGGCCCAGAGTATTACAAAATATTTGTAATGACAAAAATAAACAGATGAAAGGAAGACTCTATGAATTCCACTGTAAGACTAGTTAAGGCTTTTATAGGCTACTAATTTAAAACATTTAGGATTCATAGTTTTGCAAATAAGACATTTATTTTCACTGGATAAAAATGTATACTAACCTGTCAGTGTCTTCTTAAGTTCATCTCTGAACTTCTTCACTGATGTTGCATTTCCCCCATTGGTAACATCTAAGTCCACCCAGCTTAAGCCAAACTGTGGATCCAGCATGGTAGCAAAAAAGTACACATTGTGGTTAAAAGGTTCCTCTTTTCCGCTGTCTTTGCCCATGTTTGTTTTTGTAAAGATTCCAGAGAATCTTTTCACCAGAGACTGCTGGAGGGCTCTGACCAATGGCCGGCACTGCATTCGGGTCTCCTCCATCTTGAGGAGGTGTGTATTCAAGTCCAGGACAGTTGGAACCACCATGCTAATGGTAACTGATTTCTCTCCTTCTGTCAGGTCTGTTGCCTCGGAAAATGGAGCAAGAACTGCACTCAGTTCCTTCAGCTGGTTCCACTCACGGACACTAAACACCACATCCCCGTAATCTTTGCTGCACTTTTCGTTCAGGGCTTTGTGGTCCAGAGGGCCTGTACTTGTTTGAATGTACTGTTCCAGCGAGTATTGTTTGCAGCTGGAACAGTCCTATTAGTGCCAAACATAGCCTCAAACTTGTCTTTGAATTGTGAGCTGCTATGTAATAGAGTTGTGAACCGTGATGTTTTGGCTATGGTGCGGGAAATGGCCCTAACCTCCTTCATGCCGTCATTCACAACTGCAGAGAGTGTGCAAAGCAGGAAAGACGTTCACCTGGTAATTCTGTGTCTTCCACTGAAGTAATGTCCTCCCACAAGTGCTCATCATCGAGATTATCCTGGCATGTTTACTTTGAAAGCGCATTTCATATTTGCGGCATTGTCTGTTATGATATAGCTTATTTTCTGACGGATACCATATTCTTCTGGGATCTCCTCAAAGGCAGAAGCAATATGCTCTCCAGTGTGTCTGCCTACAAAACGCCTACAGTCCAGCAGGTAGGATTCAACTGCATAGGAATCCTTTGATTTATAGCACACATGGGCAGTCACTCCCAGGAAGGAGCGTAGCCTGCGATCAGATCAGATGTCAGTTGTTAATGACACAGATGACTGGGTCTCAAGTTTCTTCAAAACAGTTTCCTTGACCTTCCTTACCAACTCTGGTATCCGTCTCTCAGAAATAGTTTTTCTAGAGATTGGTGTGTATTTACTATCCATAATCCCAAGAAAGTGTTTAAAATGTCCATTTTCCACAAGTGACAGAGGCAGACAACACCCAATTATTAAATCTTGAACAATGGCTTCAACTGATGTCTTGTTGCCTTGGCGATTGTAGACTGTAGAGCTGCACTTTCTGTGTAAAGAATGATATAGTTGGCTGTGTGACATCTGTCTGTTGCCCTGCCTTGTACTGCAAGAACCAAAAAATTTAGGGAAGAGGAATCAGTAAAATATCATCAGTAAAATATCTTCATATGAATATCAATTACATAAAAAGAACAATCTTAAAAATAAGTAGCAACTTCATAAATGTATGTAAAATCTGTGTAATGTTACTGCATAAGAACACATGTGTGGGTAAACACAATATAAATCAATGGTATTTTGGCCATCACATTTTTCAAATAGGTAAACAAGGAAGTTAAATGATTGATATGGTATGAGCCAGAGAGAGCATGCTGGTAAAAAGTTATATATTTGATCTGCAACTGTAAATTGGAACTTAAAAATTAGCTCTCTGAAAGTAACGTGCCATGTGGCATAACCTATTTAATTTAATCATTTATCATATAAGTTGAGGCGCATTACTCAGTCTCCACTCTCCGCTCATATCTCTAGGTTAGCCCTCTCACCCAAACGACGCATAACCTCGGCGCGTAGCTTTAATGTCGGGAGATGTATGCAGCTGACATTAGCTAAGGTCGATGTAACTTAACATTAGCTACACAGCTTTATGTGGCCTGTCTCGTGACATCCCACACGATTTGTGTCAACACAGAAAACATTTAATTGGATAGGTTTTTTCGTTTATTTAAAGTGTGGTTTATGTGAGCTGAATGTGCGGAACGCTTTTCAGAGAAGATAAGGTATTTTAGCACAATTCACACCCAACGGTAATTCAGGAAAAAAAAATATCCGAATGCTCCACATGAAACTATGGTCTTCCGACCTTTAACCATCGTGTCGATTTATTTTGATTAATATGTGCCAGGGAGAGAGAGCAAGACAGCGCCGACCCGTCACCCGTGATAATATCAAAATTAAATCCGCACCCGCCCAGACCCGTTAATATTTGGCCCGTTACCCGACACGTGCCCGCGATAAATCACACACAAGCTAAAATCTATTGAGCGGTGGGGACGCGCTCATAGGGTGCGCTGCCAATAACGCACCTAAAAGCTGTCACAAAGAACTGGGAAAAGTAATGATTATTAATATGTCAAATATATCAAGGAGACATTTCAATTGTTTATTAATAAACAAGTGTTTTCTGTGTCAAAGTTGAAGTTGACGATGCTGACTGACTCGCGATCTTCGCAGTAGTGAACGCGCCAGAGAGAAATTCACATTTCATACAGATTGCATAAGCAGAGAGCAGTCTGTTTTCTTTCTTTTTTTTAATTGTTTTGTTTAAAAGTAGACATTTCATGCTTTCTATTTCTCAGGTCTGTGAGGCAAGTAGCTTATACGCTGAGTTTCGGTTCATTTAAGAGACGAGCATCAAGTTCACGCGCTTGCGCCTCCGTGTCGTGATTATTGCCTGCTATATTTACCTCTTATTTATTAAATTCAGGATATTGGTTGATGAAACATTGATTAAAATTAAGATTGATTATAATTAATACGAAACGAAATTCACTTTAAAGAAAGGCTTTCTATATAAACAAACTTAATGAAATGGTCAAAATCATGTCTGCCCACTGCATTTGTCTCCCTATATTCGGGATCATCTTACCTTATTCATGCTTTTCACTTTTCATATAATCAACATGAAATTTAAAAAAAATATTATTTTATTTAAACATGAATATGAAACGAAATCGTTTTTAATGACAGGGCTACAACACATACAGTACAGAGAAATTGAATGTCGGAGCATTGTGAGCATGTGGAGGGGGACATTTTCGATCATTTATCGAATATTATTTTGCTTGATATGCCAATTCTTAATATTTGGTGTTTTTAATGTCTGTTTGAGATCTCTGTGAAAGTTTTAATTGTAGGTTCGTGGCCCTGAGTGTCACGATTTCGGTTTCATTTCGCATATAGCATACAGCCCTTATAATCATAGATGACGCCACCGGTTTTTATTTAAAAGAAAGACTGTATATGTTTGTATGTAGGCCTATATATGGGCAATTTATATACACAATACTTACTAAAATATAATTAATATCATTTTATTGCATTTGTATTAGTTGTTTGAAGAGTTAAAAAAAAACGGTAGGTCTTAACACAAGTTCACAAACCGGCAAGTCGGTCGGACTAAAAAGGGGAAAAAAAACAATTGGGTCGGTCCTAAATTGACAGGGTCGGTCGGGTTACGGCAAACAAGAATATTTTTAAGGACGGCCTGACTAAAACACATATTTGCGTATGTGTTATGGTAATTTAGACATACAAATTTTGCACATATTTTTCATCCGTTACCCGCCCACAAGGAGCTCATTATCCGCCCACGTCCCCGCCCGTGAATTTTAGGAATGTCACAATCCACCCGTTTTAGCCACTTTTATGCGGGTACCCGACCCGTTGCAGGACTCTGGGTGAAGCCTTGTTTATACTTTCGCCTGGCTCAGAAAAGAAAGATTGCGCGCTCTCTCTCTCTCTGCTCGTTCTTCAGTTGCGCCCTGTCACAAGCACAGCAGTTCATCTACATTACTCACCGATCAAATAAGACTATGGCGGGACAAAAATTCACTTTGGAGCAGGAGCATCGGTAAGAGGACTCGTTAACGTCGAGGGCATACAATATCGATGGTTCATAAAACTTGGAACCGGTTCTCGAGTGGAACCGGTATCAATTCCCATCCCTATTAATATGTATAGCTAATATTGAGGTTTTAAACCTCTTTGTGTGAGGGGTAAAACATTTTGGTACGAGGCAGATTGCTAACGTTAGCTAGCCAGCTTTGCTAACATCACTTAACTTACACATAACGTTAGCTTACCTTTCTTTGTGCTTCCTTTCCAAGTGACGATAAAAGTTTGACGTAGTCCCCACCGTCTCTGAAAGCGAAGCACTGCAGAATTTACAAGAAGCTGTATGCTTTCTTCTGGATGTTGTTTTACAAATATATTCTTTATGATTTTTGTAGCCGAATTTTATTACTGAAGATTTTGCAGACATCTCCCGCTCCCAGACAACCACAGCACACTTTCTTGGGAGTGCTAGTGAAAGGGGGCGGGGATGGGTGACAGCGTAACAAAAATACATAATTAGCAATGACCAATGAGTCACGTTGCATGGATTTGAATCAGTACGTTTTACATCCAATAAAAGCAAGGATGTTAACAAAAAAAATTAGACAACATATACTGGCAATTTAGTGATGTTTCCACAGTTATGGTCTTGACTGGTCTTGAAAAAAAATCCCGAGTCCTCAATGTCCGAGACCGAGACAAGACCGAGTACAAATGAGACCATCAAAAAGTGGTCTCGAGACCAAGACTGGTCTCGAGTACTACAATACTAGATTTAGCCTATTTAAAAAATAAATAAAGTCAAAATCAAAACAAACATCTTAAAAGAATAGTTCACTTAAAAATGAAAATTGTCATTTATACACCCTCAAGTTGTTTCAAACCTGTATGAAGTTCTTTCTTCTGCTGAACACAAAGGAAGATATTTTGAAGAATGTTGGTAACCACACAGTTGATGGACCCCATTGACAGTATTTTTTTTTTCCCTACCATGGAAGTCAATGGGGTCCATCAACTTTTTGGTTACTGAATACCGACATTCTTCAAAATATCTTATTTTATGTTCAGCAGAAGACAGACATTCATACAGGTTTGAAACAACTTGAGGGTGTGTAAGTGACAGTGAACAATTTCTTTACTATTCCAATTAGAACAGAGTGAGATTGAGCAAACAGACTTACATTTTCATTTTGAATGCTGCACATACATTCCGAAGGGATGCTTCTCCCTGCTCCTTTAGGATCCGCATTACCCTCTCTGCAGCATTGTACACTGAATTCCATCGTGTGTGGTTGGGCTGAATGAACTGCAGCTTACATTCTTCTTGCACAATCTCAGCACTGATGGCAGACCGGCTGGTTTTATTGTACAATGCCTGGCATTTCGCAAATTTGAACGGGAAAGCTTCTTAAATACCTCACTGCTGTCCTCTGCCTTGGAAGCATCCACAGTAGCCACCAAATTAAGAATATGACACGCGTTCGCTGATGCTTGGGTAGATGATACTCAAACCCACTGTTAGTGTTTAAAATGGAACAGGTGTCCTGAACTTCAAATCCTTCTTCATCGTTCTCACACTCCAGTGTCACTGCCTCAGCAGTGTCAGCACCAATTAACTATTCCTGACTCTGTTCACCATACACTTTGAAGGCTTTGATAAAATTTGATCCACAATCAGTTGTCGTTCTGACAATTTTTTCTGAGATGCCATATTCCGAGTGGATGTCATCCAAGGTCCCTGCAAGCAAATCAAATGTATGTGAACCTTTCAAGCATCTGAAGGCAATGGAAGCAGACCTTCTTTCCAGAGTAGGTTCATCAATCCGATGTAACTGCGTTGTCGTGCTGTCCAACAGTCAGTAGTGGTACCTATATAACTGACTTTTGCCATCTCAGCAATGATGTTTTTCTTTATCTTTGCGGCTGCTTCCTCGATTCTCAGCTTCACAGTTGGTCTGGACATAACTGTACAGCTAGGTTGTATTGTACAGATTAGATTTTTGAATGTAGGAAGTTCAACTATGGTAAAGAGCTGAAGGCTCTCACAGACAAACTCAACTACAAGCCTGTCAATTGTGGACTGAGTAACCTGCCTGCAGGACACAGCGAAGTCTTTAATCTTCATCTGTTTCACAGCTGAATCACACCTCTGTTCCTCTGAGTTCTTTCTTTCTTTCTTTTCAAGATGCATTCATTGTACTGCTTTAATTTAATTGGATGTTTTCTCTGTAAAAAGAACACACTTCAGAATTGAGTAACACACAATTTTCACCACTGATCATTTTTGCTCGCAAATTAAAAAAAAAATATATATATATAAATCTGATGTTTTATTAAAGTTATTTGCCCTACATGAACTAAAATTTTAAATCACCATGTGAGAACACGTTACATTAAAATATCCACTTCAATAAGTCGACAGAAAGCAGGTTAATGCATTTACATGCTAAACGAAATCGATGTAAGGGACAAAAATCTAGCAGTGATGATAGATTATGCTTAATGCACTTTGAAGCCTGGTAAACAAACAAAATAAATTAACTGTTTCCAGCAGATGGCACCGCAAGCTCGTGCAGCGCTAACAGAATATAATTTGTATTAAAAAAAAGTAACATTCTGTAGTTTATTTTTTTAATTGTTTAAGGCAATTTCATGATTTCAGTCATCATACAGTAACCAGCAACAACCCCTTTATAAAGTGCCCGTGCCTCTTACTCTAGGCTCACTGGTAGCTATCATGGTTGCTATGATCGCGTCATCAAAAACACCATTGTCCGGTAAAATTTATTCGATCTTTTCACAGTGCTTTTTTTTTGCTATCTTTGGCAGAATAATTTCGGTTGTCAAACATTCACACTCATGATAAACCCATAGGCCTACATGAACAAACTTGCGCACTATATGATGAATTTTATTATACAATTTAACAAGATATATGATACAGATATTCGAAACTTACCTCAATGTGTTTTTTTCAAATTAGAGGAAGAATTCTTGAATGCCGAGATTTCAACTGGCTTAGGCAAGCAAAGTTGACATGACATAAATCACACAATTGCCCTTCTTCGTCTTCACTTCAAAAAGCTCTTTCAGGTATGGCCAAGGATGCTGAAGAGCTGTATTTGAGCTGTTGCATGTTGACGCATCCACCACCACACTTCCTCCCTCCTCATCCTCCATGATTAAAATAAATTGGCGCCAGGTGTCTCGAAGTCTGTTTGATGCTGGTCTGATGCTAAGTTTTCCGCGCGCGAGATTTGATTTGACGGGAATCACGCATGGAGTCACATGACTTATTATAAAAATAAATATATAATGTAGTGACGGCAGGTACAGGGAAAATAGCGCAGTAAAAGTACCGATACATCACTTATGGCGCTTTTCCATTACCAGTACCAGCTCGACTCAGCTCGGCTCGGCTCGCTTTTCGCTCCGTTTTCCATTGCAGATAGTACCTCCACAATAGTACCTGGTCGTCATAGCGACGCCGCTGGAAACTGCCGTGACTTAATCTTTTACGCGAGACACACCCGCTACCTACACACACAGGACAATGGAGGAAATCGAGTGTATGCTGTTTTTGGATGTTTTTGTTTTTGCTGTTTTTTATTCAGGATACTGCATCTGGTGCGTGCAATGATGACGCAGTGAATAGTGACGATTCTCTCTGACCAATCAGCAGTCTGCCATGATTTCACGTCACATTTTAGTATCGCCTCAGCTCGCCTCAGCCCGCTTAGAACCTCGCCGGAGGTGGTAGGAAAAAAAGTACCTGGAAGCAGGTACAGGTACAACTTTTACACAGTGGAAAACCAAACAGAGCCGAGTCGAGCCGAGGCGAGCTGGTACTGTGTAGTGGAAAAGCGCCATTAAAGGTGCCCTAGAATGTGAAATTGAATTTATCTTGGCATAGTTAAATAACCAAGACAAGAGTTCAGTACATGGAGATGACATACAGTGAGTCTCAAACACCATAGTTTTCTCTTTCTTATTTAAATCTCGTTTTTGAAAAACACCCCTGAAAAATAGGCGAATCTCAACATAACACCGACTGTGGCGCAACAGTCGGGATCATTAATATGTACGCCTCCAAAAATTTGCATATGCTCATATGAATCATGCTCAGTGCCAGGCAGAACTGCGCAGCCGAATCGTCAGAAGTTCTGCAGGTGAAGAAACAAGCAGGAGGAGGATCATAGGGAAAATGGCAGATCTATCAACACAATCTACATAGTTTATTTTAAAATAGGCCTACATGTTGACTAAAGCTATCTATCTAACTTTATCTATAATCGGATACCGCTACAGTTTAATTCGAAGTTGTTAGTTTGCTCTGCCCATAAAAAAAAAAAAAAATACTTGAATCAATGAACAACATTAATAAAGCCCCATTCTTACACATCATTAACTAAAAAGTTGGTTTATTGTTTAGTTACCCTTCAATATAGTGATATTATGCCAAAATACTGATCTATTTAGTTTTATATTAAACCATTGTAATCCTGAAAGTATTCCCCCTTTTTTCAAAATGTAACTATAATCTGATTACAACGTTTTTTGACGTAACTGTAACGAATTACAGTTACTGTATTTTTGTATCCTGATTACATAACGCCATTACATGTATTCCGTTACTCCCCAACCCTGCTGAATACACACGTGGCTTTTCTCAAGTGTGGATTTTCATGTGACTCTTAAGGGATGTTGATTGTGTAAAACTCTTCCCACACTGATCACATGTGTGTAGTTTCACTCCAGTGTGGATCCTCATGTGTTCGTTCAGATTTGTTTTTTGTGTGAATCTCTTCCCACACTGATCACATGTGAACGGCTTCTCTCCAGTGTGGATCCTCTCATGTGTTTTCAGATTTGATGACATATTGAATCTCGTCACAGTGTGAACACTTCTAAGGTTTTTCTCCGGTGTGGATTCTCTGGTGCCGTTTTAATGGTTCAGCTCTATTAAAAGTCTTCCCACACTCAAAGCACATGTACTCTCTCACACCAGTATGTATTTTCTCATGTTTACGTAAATTCTCCAGCAGTGAATAACTCTTTCCACACACAGAACATGAATGCGGCTTCTCCTTCGTATGAACTGTCAGGTGTCTCTTCAAGTGTGATGCAGTATAAAATGTTTTTCCACAGTGATCACATGTGAACGGTCTCTCTCCGGTGTGAACTCTCATGTGAACATCAAGATTTTGTTTTAATGCAAAACTGTTTCCACACTGAACACACATATGTGGCTTTTCTCCAGTGTGGATTCTCATGTGTTTCTTAAGGTTTGATGATAGTGTGAAACTCTTCCCACACTGATCACATGTGTGTGGCTTTTCTCCAGTGTGGATCCTCATGTGACGATCAAGATCACGTGTGTTTGAGAAACTCTTCCCACACTGAGCGCAGGGGAGCGGCTTCTCTCCAGTGTGGATCCTCATGTGAATCTCTAGACTATCTTTCCGTGAGTAGCTCTTCCCGCACTGATCACATGAGAACGGCTTCTCTCCAGTGTGAACTCTCATGTGACGGTCAAGATCACGTGTGTTTAAGAAACTCTTTCCACACTGAGTGCAGGTGAACGATTTCTTGGCTCTATTTTTCTTTAAAAATGTCTTTTTAGTCTTTGAGCGACTCAAAAGTTTTTCTCCAGGTTTGACATGATGTTCCTCTTTCACTTCACTCAGTTCTTCTCTCTCCTCCTTCACTTCACTCAGTTCTTCTCTCTCCTCCTTCACTTCACTCAGTTCTTCTCTCTCCTCCTTCACTTCACTCAGTTCTTCTCTCTCCTCCTTCACTTCGCTCAGTTCTTCACTCTCCTCCTTCACTTCACTCAGTTCTTCACTCTCCTCCTTCACTTCACTCAGTTCTTCACTCTCCTCCTTCACTTCACTCAGTTCTTCACTCTCCTCCTTCACTTCACGCAGTTCTTCACTCTCCTCCTTCACTTCACGCAGTTCTTCACTTTCCTCCTTCACTTCACTCAGTTCTTCACTTTCCTCCTTCACTTCCATCGGGTCTGACACAAAAGAAAAAGGTTTAATTTAGTAATAGCAGAAAGTACTAGTAGACGACTGCTATAAAATATGATAATTCTGGTGTTGTTTTCATAAACGAATTGCATGAATGAGGTACATTGATATTTCAATTATTATTTTCAAGACATTTAAGGCATAAATCACGTTTCTGAAGTGAGAAATATTAAATATATTTGATTAATTACACAATTATTTAATGTGATATTAACATTTATACATTTATAGTGCCAAGGGGTGTGCAAAATTGAAATACAATTCTCTCTCGATATTTGTTAGGAATTTTCCGATAACCATAATTAAAATTATTTTGCTGATTCTGTTTTGTTCGGTACAGGCCTGTCATGGTAGCCTGGAAATCCAGACCTAAATCTGAAAGATTAATGGTCTGGCGTCAACTAATGAAAGTCGGCCAGCTCGAGGGGCGGCACCAAGAATGCATTTGAAAATCTCACTGCACACAATTGAAAAACACTAAGACCAATCACAGCAATAAACCCATTACGCTTAGCTACCAGCGGAGCTAACTGGGAGATTAGACTCTTGCCGTATCCGGTCGGCAAAACAGCAAAAAACGTCCTTCTTGCAAAGGAACGATTCGAGCGCCGTCTTCTGTTCCTGTTTTAGATAAAAAGCCAAGTCTAACTCGTTCATTGTAGCGGCCAAAGCCGTTTCAAACAACTGGTGTTCATCCATAACCATCTTGCAATGTTTACTAATGACTTGGACGTCACATCGCTGTCGTCATCTGTTTAGCTCACCTCTGGCCCGCCTATATCAGATAACCTGATGTGATTGGTGCAGCTCAGATCAAGGGGCATATTTAATGAGCAACATTATCCGACACTAGAGTAACTCGCTGAATTCAACTTTTGCTCTCGCAATAACTCTGGATTACCAGGGTACTGTCATGGATAAATAAATATGACAATTTAACCACCACTAGGTGGCGGCAAGTCCATGTCTTATAAGATAGAAATATGAAAATAGATGATGTAAAAATGAGCCCGATGTAATAGCAGAAGGAGACACATTTTTTAAATGCAAGGTCAAACCAGTTGTCCCAACGTCTGAATCCAACGGTGTGGTAGAAGGTTTCCTGCATGCTGTCTTTTCGGTGCACAAAGTAATTTAATTCCAATTAGTTGTTTATCTGACCAATTTTCCACATCCTCGAATTTAGGTTGAAACGCCAATAATTTAGGTAAACATTTGATTATTCTGTTTAAATATTTTTATTTCACTTATTCAAGCGGATGTCATTGTCACTTAGAGTTTCCCACCGGCCACTAACGTTGATCTCCCGGTAACAAATGCCCAGTGTTGGGGAAAGTTACTTGTAAATGTAATGCATTACAATATATATATATATATATATACTAAAATAACCATCATGTTTGTTTACACAGCGCACACAACACCTCCTCTAGGGGCATAGTTTGTGGGGGTGATGGGGAAATGGGATAACTATAACTATAACTATAACTCCCCCCCTCCCCCTCCCCCTCCCCAAATAACAAAACAAGCAACGTAAATGAGTGAAGCGCGTGAATCACCGCTACTCAGCGCACGTTCACCAGCGCACTACAAAAGTGTGATAAGATTTGCGTGAGCCGTTCCTATCGCGACGCAGATGATAAAATGTTCTATTTGAATTCTGTTGAGAATTTACCGCTTTAAAACACAATGGAGAATGTCAAGCAGGATGTGCCACATAAACTAAAAAAAACTCATAACAAGAGGGGAAAACATCATCCTGCACC
The DNA here is from genome assembly GCF_951802725.1 of Rutilus rutilus. Taxonomy (NCBI): domain Eukaryota; kingdom Metazoa; phylum Chordata; class Actinopteri; order Cypriniformes; family Leuciscidae; genus Rutilus; species Rutilus rutilus. The sequence continues at coordinate 17,721,855 of NC_140209.1, read as the reverse complement.
AACATAAATTTCCACAAAAATGTGTTCTGCTAATAATGCTACGTATTAGCAAAAACATGGCTTTCATATATTCCAAGAGATTACAGGAAATTAACATTTTCAATACAAGAAAATGTTAAGTAAAGGTAGTTTGACCTACCATAGCACTTTGATTAAAAAAATACTTTAAACTGATACGTTAATTATTTATATAGTGCTTTTAGCAATAGGTGCATAAATAAAATAAAATACATTATTATCCTATGTAAACAAGTAAATGCTAACTAGGCTATTACTTTACAGCAGTTACTTTATCAATGCATGTGTGGATGATACCACATGTGTTGATGAACCCTCTGAACAAATAGGCTCACACAAATCAAAATGTGCAACTGACACATAATAACAAACATAGAATTACAAAATATACACAACTTACATTGAGCTGTAGAACCAATAAAGTTCCTCATAATAGGGTTTCTTGCATCCGGCTTAGTTGAGCAAACACTCAAAGCCATGCCAGTACCTCTCTAAACACTCTTACTTGTCTCTCTTAAAAGGATAGCCCTTCCCGTAGAAACCTCCCTAGATCCCCCTTGAGGCGGGGAGTAACATTACAGCACAAGAAATGGAACAGCCTTTCAGAACTGTAACAACTGTATGTAAACCAGACACAGATATAAAATAAGTGTAAATAAGGGAGATAATCTGACCTGAAGTTGACAATCTATATGAAAGTTTCTCCAACCTCTCTCTACTGAACATTTGTTGAAAATCTGTACCCATTTCATAGTTTAACTGTTTATCTAAAAGTGATGAAGTGCTTGAATGTTTCTAGCATGAATGTTCTTCAGCATCATGAATGAATGAAGAATAAACACCAACCTCTTTGTTCTTCAGGATCTTTAGTGTGTTTCATTCTGCAGGGTTCTGGATCACTCATGTTCTCACTGTCCTCTTTAATAAACTCAGTCTTTGCAGATTTCAGCTCTTCCTGATGCTCTGATGCTCGTCTTCACTTGTAGCTGATGGGAATTTACAGCATTTATTGGAGAATTGCTGTGGGAGGAGCTTCACTGATGATACAATTGCTGTGGGAGGAGCTTGTCTATCATAAATTAACTGATGCTCATTCAATTCATAACCCTAATTATTCTCATAATTATTCTCCTTCTTCATTCAAAAATAGTTGTGGAGTCTGTCACTTCATTAAAAATCAATCTTGAAGTCTTGGGGTTTTGATGCCAGAAAATAAGCTTTACTATCAAATAAATTATTTTATCTCACAAAGTCGAGTGCTTTTCCAAAAGCAACTCCAGAGTCCAGTATCGAACATATATACACCTCAAAGGTGATCAATACATACCATATACTTGTGTTTTAAACAGTGAAAATGAGACTAAGGGCTTCACCATATATGAGCATTTCCATCCATTCCAGTCGCATGCTTTGCTACTCTAATGCTTCTGCCCTGAGCCGGATATACTAGCATCATTTCTTTGATAATATTCTCATAGATTTCACTTAATCCAGTTAATAATATTCTACAAAATGCAGAAATAAAGAAAAACATTAATATCTTAAGGTAAATTCTTCCAAATACACATAATGATAAGAAAAACAGTTAAACTCAGAAATAAATGTACATATAGTAGCCAACAAATCCCCTCAGTCTGCTGACACCAATGAAATGAGCTTTAAGTGTCAATTTACAGCAGATCTGAAGACATCAGCATAATAAATGAGGTGAAAACAGGAATTATTGTCATGAAATAAAGATGGCGGCGCGAGTACATCGCGAGGCTCGCGGTCTCTCCAGATTCTGTAATTTAGCAGTATTTTTCTTGCTCATTTCGGGTCTGTTCGTCCAGAACAGTTGTGCCTTAACATCGTACACCCAAGGTGAGCTTTTGGATATTGGTTTGCGAATTTCCGACAGTTTTATGGACAACCTTCGACTCCTTCCTGAGATCGCCAGATCACCCGAGGCTATGCACTCTGCCCGGCCGGGCGGAAGTGCTCGCAGGCGCCGGCGAGATCGTAAACAAAGGCGGGGGAAGCGCGGAGGACTAAGAGCTAAGCTAAAGCTAACACCACACCGGCTCTCTTTACCCAGCATTTTCCTTGCCAATGTACGGTCGCTGTTGAACAAAATGGAGGAGATTCGACTCAACATCACATACAGCAAGAGACTTTTGAACTGTAATGTTCTAATTTTCACGGAAACATGGTTAAACAGCGGAATACCGGACAACGCTATTGAGCTAGCGGGACGCCATACATTCCGGGCGGATAGAACATTACATGGCTCCGGTAAGACCAGAGGTGGTGGATTGTGCATTTACATTAACAAAGCTTGGTGCACAAACTCTGCTATTGTTGGGAGACATTGTTCAGCTAACCTTGAGTTTCTCATGGTTAAATGTAGACCGTTTTATCTACCGCGGGAGTTCACTTCCACTATTATAACTGCAGCCTATATTCCCCCGGATGCTGATGCCAAGTTTGCTATGAAAGAACTTCACGCAGCCATCAGTAAACAACAGACCGTTCACCCGGAAGCTGCGTTTATTGTTGCGGGTGATTTTAATCATTCAAACTTAAAGTCAGTGCTACCGAAATTTCACCAGCATGTTTCCTGTCACACCAGAGGAAACAAAACCTTAGACCATGTTTACACAAACATGGCTGAAGCTTACGTCGCGACACCCCTCCCCCACTTGGGACAGTCAGATCACCTTTCTTTGTTCCTCACCCCCAAATATGCACCTCTGATCAATCGCGTGAAGCCATCAGTGAAGACCATCAAGGTGTGGCCTGCGGGGGCAGATTTCTCACTCCAGGAAAGGTTTCTACACACAGACTGGAGTATGTTTGCTTCTCAAGCCACCAGTGGCTCTCACACGGACATTGACTGCTACACCTCCTCTGTACTGGATTATATTAATACCACCATTGACAGTGTTACAACCCAGAAGCAGATCACCACATACCCAAATCAGAAGCCATGGATGAACAGGGAAGTGCGACTCCTATTGAAGACACGCAATACTGCCTTCAGATCAGGAGATGCACAAGCCTATAGCACATCCAGAGCAAATCTGAAAAGGGGCATCAAAGAGGCCAAGCACTGCTACAAGCTTAAGATAGAGGGACACTTTTCCAACGCTGACCCTCGGCGCATGTGGCAGGGCATTCAGGCCATCAGTGACTACAAACCCTCTCACTCCACCCCCGCAGCCACTGATGTCAACTTCCTGAACGAGCTAAATGACTTTTATGCTCGCTTTGAAAGAGACAACAGAGAAACTGCCACCAAGCTCAAATCCTCAGCTGACCACCCACCGATCACACTCTCCTCCACAGATGTCTGCAATGCACTGAGCAGGATCAGCGCGCACAAGGCTGCTGGACCAGACAACATCCCTGGACGCGTACTCAGGGCATGTGCGGAGCAGCTCGCTGGGGTTTTTACAGACATTTTCAACCTGTCTCTTGCCCAAGCAACTGTACCAACATGCTTTAAATGCACTTCCATTGTGCCAGTGCCAAAACACTCCAGCCCGAAGTGCCTTAATGACTACCGCCCTGTAGCACTCACACCCATCGTAATGAAGTGCTTTGAGCGGCTGGTCCTGGCACACCTAAAAGACTCTCTACCATCCACATTGGACTCACACCAGTTTGCCTACCGTAGCAATAGGAGCACAGAGGATGCAGTCTCCATGGCACTGCACTCTGTGCTCACACATCTGGACAATAAGAACACTTATGCACGCATGCTGTTTGTTGACTTCAGCTCAGCATTCAACACTGTCATCCCAACTAAGTTAATAGCCAAACTTGGAGACCTGGGCTTCAACACCTCCATGTGCAACTGGATTTTGGACTTCTTGACCAACAGACCCCAGAATGTTCGATCAGGCTCCAACTGCTCCACATCCATCACACTCAACACTGGTGTACCACAGGGCTGTGTGCTAAGCCCGTTCCTCTACTCCCTCTTCACCTCCGACTGCAAGCCTGTGTACGGATCTAATTCCATCGTCAAGTTTGCGGACGACACTACGGTGATTGGTCTCATCAGCAACAACGATGAGACTGCCTATAGGGAGGAGATCAAGCACCTGGCCACATGGTGCACCGAAAATAACCAGCTCCTCAACACCACCAAAACGAAGGAGCTCATCGTGGACTTCAGGAAAGTGTCAAGAGGCACACACGACACCATCCACATCAATGGAATGGCTGTTGAGCGTGTCTCCAGTTTCAAGTTCCTGGGGACCCACATCTCGGCGGACATGACCTGGACAACCAACACCTCCAGCCTGGTCAAGAAGGCTCACCAGCGCCTCTTCTTCCTGAGGACACTGAGGAAGAATCAGCTTTCCTCCACTATCCTGGTGAACTTCTATCGCTGTGCAATAGAAAGCATCCTGACCAACTGTGCTACAGTGTGGTATGGGAGCTGTTCTGTTGCAGAGCGCAAGGCACTGCAGCGGGTGGTGAAAACCGCCCAGCGCATCACTGGGACTCCACTACCTGCCATCGAGCACATCCAGAGGAAACGCTGTCTGCATCGAGCTCGCAGCATCCTTAAGGACTCCTCTCACCCAGCCCACAGACTGTTTTCTCTCCTGCCTTCCGGCAGGCGTTTCAGGTGCCTCCGGACCAGGACCAGCAGACTAAAGAACAGTTTTTTCCCCAGAGCTGTCTCTTTATTAAACTCTAACCCTCATTGATCCCACTCCCCTTATATACTGATTGACTCTCCTCTCCCTCCTCACACCTGCCTCCATTTTGTTATTTGCAATACTATAATGTTCATTTGCACTGCTGACTGTTATTACAGTAACAACTGTTTACATATGCATCTTGCACTACTACCTTGACTGGAATATGCTCATTTGCACTGCCGACTGTTTATTTACAGTACCGACTGTTATATATACATTGCAATATCGTACCTTAACTGTAATATGCAATTACTTTCCACTGCACTCACTCGGATAGCTTCTGTCCAAACTTTATTTGCACTACTTTAAATCCATTGTTATACTGCTCATTAGCCTAACTTATACATATATCTATTTGTAAAATTCTGTTTATAGTAATATCCATCTGTATATTATGCTCACATTCTGTTTATAGTAACAGCCATCTGTATATATATTCATAGTACATATCTATCTGTAAAATTATGTTTATAGTAACAGCCATCTGTATATTATATTCAGTACATATCTATCTGTAAACATTCTGTTTATAGTAATAGCCATCTGTATATTATTATATTCAGTACATATCTAGCTGTAAATTCTGTTCACAGTAATAGTTATCTGTATATTATATTCATAGGACAATCTATCTGTAAATTTTTGTTTATAATAGTATTCAACTCTATATTTATTCAGTACATATCCATGTTCTGCACTTATGAACCACTGTATATCCTGCACTTGCTGCTATTGCACTTCTGGTTAGACCTAAACTGCATTTCGTTGCCTTGTACCTGTACTTGTGTAATGACAATAAAGTTGAATCTAATCTAATCTAATCTAAAGAGTGTTTTCAGCAGATCTGTTAATATTGATGAGCCTCAGACTATCAACACTCATTCAACAAGCCATTCAGGATCATCAGCAGATCATCTCACTTTATTCTGAGTGTTTGCTGTTAGAAACACATTATTTGAGTCAGGATAGATGAGAAAAGCCTGTAAAACAACTCTATTGAAAGAGGATACTGTTATTGCTCACACTATGACATGGATAAATCATCAATAACACAAAAACATGAATGACACTCAGGTAAATAACTACACCATTATATGTCCATATGAATCTAAACATTGTTTGATTTTCTCAAATTGCAATAAAATTATTAGATCATCATTAGATTCAATTTAAATCTGATTTATAGTTACTGCTGAAGTTGCATTTCTCATAAATAGTAGAAGTTATTCATAGTTCTAGAGATTATTCTTACAGTAACTTTGGTAACAGGGTTGATGAATACAGTCAATGCTACAGTTTGTGTAAAACTAAGACAATGGATTGAGATTATTCTCTTGTCCTCCCATCATGCAGTTGAAAGAGACCAGATGATGTCACTTCCCGAGTGTTTCACAATTTTAGAAATGCTCTGTTTTTAAAAGAGGAAAATCATGTCAGAAGTAACAGTTTAAGGCTGAAATAACCTCAGATACTTTGATCTTCTGAGATACGGACAACACAAACACACACAGGCTTCTGTTTCACAGCCCACAGAGTGAAGATGCAGGAAAGCTTTTTCCCTCCAGTCCTTCCTTGTCATTCGTTCCTTCTCCCACTTCAGTCCCTTTACCTATTCTCCCCTTCACTCAGTTCACTGTGAGTGATCATAGCAGAATATAATGATCTTTACATGCAGTGGCGTCATGCCCATTGAAAGTGAGGGGGCACGTGCCCCCTCAGATTTTTCCTCACTGATAATTTTTTTGACACAACTTTATTCCTATTATGCTCCATAATATACCAGAGCCTATAACGACTCAAATGTATTCTTCTGGATGTGTAATAAATCGGTCAGCATCAGCCCGCCTCTTTTTCCTAATATGGTGTCTGTGTATCAAATCTAGAGCGCTACGCGCGTAGCGCTCTAGAATCTTTGCTGTGTTCAAGCAACTCACTCGTCTCGCTGGCAATGTTTTACAGATGGTCTTGAAGTGGTAAGTGGGCAAAGAAACAAATCGGCATTGAATTAGTTATCGGATGATATTAAAAGGTAGTGGGATTATTTGTGGTTGACCTGGAAATTTTAACTTCATCAAAAAGTTATGGATTTGATATTAGCTGCGAAATTGCGAATTCAGAGCATTAACTTAAGTTGTGTCAGTGTAATGTTATCGATAGCTAGCCTAGTCTAACCGTAAACTAGTTGGCTAACGTTACTGCCATACAAAGCCAGTAACGTGTTTTCCAGATTATAAGTTGCTTCGAGTCCGGAGTATAAGTCGCATCAGTCAAAAAATGCGTCATGAAGAGGAAAAAGACATATATAAGTCGCACTGGACTATAAGTCACATTTATTTAGAAATTTATTTCACAAAATCCAAGACCAAGAACAGACATTTAATCTTGAAAGGCAAGTTATTTAATGCCGTAAATTTGGCAGTAAAAATCCATTGTTTTGGTCTTGTTTGAGCTTGTGTGTAAAAGAAGTTCAAGCATTTTAAATTTGTGTTAATTGTATGCATTTTGTGTTAAAGCAACAAGAAATGTGTTATAGTATAGCTTACACAGACGGATGTAGTGCTAACTGTGTTAAGAGTTTTGGAAAATTGTTAAAAGTATTGAAAAATCTGTCATAGCAATCGTAAAAATCTGTAAACTCCTCTCTATTTCTATTATTCAACAGGTTTATTTTAGAGTTTTTCTCGATTGCTTAAACACATTTCTTGAAACTATGCCTCGTATTCTCAAAACTGTAAACACAAATCCATAACGTCTCACCCAATTCTCCAAACATCCTATTTTCAGGTCAAAATGAAGCTCTACACTCAAAACCATTTACTCTTGCTGAAAAACCAAACTTTGCCCTCAGACAGGACACACAAGCCCTCAAAATCACACACACTACAACATAGTCTATAACACACTGGTGCAATAAATTCAAAACAACATTTCCAAAACTGGTAAGTTATGTTGCTTGTGGTTCCCCCCTCACAAACCTTTTCACATGATGAACACAAAAGACACAACCAATGGATACATTGGCACATTTTTATTCATTCATGTACTACACAGTACAACACACACACACAAAAAATATATATACTGTATATATATTTTTTTACTCTCTCCTCTATTTTTTTTTTTATTTACTGTACTTACAGTAAGATGTGTGTGCCCATCATATGACAGTAAAAGAGCCACACAAACCTTATTCTAATATGGAATTGTATTGGAATGGTAAAGAGTGTTACCGTAAGACGTGACAAGAGTTCCTCCACTCAAGGAGACAATATGATGAACACGTCTAAGAATGTTCCACATGGTTGAAATACCATCATTGGCCTAGAAAGATAACATTCTGGGAGTCAAGACTATAAAGGAGAAAGGATGCCCTCCCTTCACTGTCACACTTTGCAGCCACTCTGTGTGACTGTACGACTACTGGCCTTTTCTTTCAAGAAAATACACCTCATTAAAGACTATTGGAAATGTTTGTCTTTTACTGTATTCAGTGATAGAATTTTGTTTATCAACACTCCTCCCTGAAGGCGATAGTAAAGCGACTCAAATTTGGCCTTACTCGTAGCCCAGCCTCTCTCACCCTTACGAATTTTTTTTTCATTTTATGAAGTATACTTGAGTAATGTTCAAGTATATTTTAAAGTATACTTTATGTAGTAAGTATACTAATGTCAATATGTACTAGTAGTAAACTTGTAAGTGTACTATTTTAATACCGCTTGGGACTAAATTGGCCCACTTGAAGTATATAAAAGTATATGTTTAAGTGTACTATAAGTGTAACAGTAGTAAACTTTAAGTGCACAACTATAGTTCATAATTATGTTTCTCATTTGTACTGCAAGTGAACTTATGAGTGTACTAGTAGTTTACTATTTTAATACTTGTAGCAACTTTTAAGTATACTCTCAGTAAACTACTAGTTTAGTAGTTTTATACTACAAGTTTTCTTTTAGTGGACTTAACATTATACTTATAGTTTACTATTTATATATTATTTTTGCTCTTTTAGTGTACTCTCAGTAAACTACTAGTTTAGTAGTTTTATACCGCAAGTATATTAGAAAGTTTTCTTTTAGTGTACTCTCAGTAAACTACTAGTTTAGTAGTTTTATACAAGTTTTCTTTAAGTGAACTTAACATTATACTTATAGTTTACTATTTATATAAAAATTTTGCACTTGCAGTAGGCCTACAGTATACTACTATGTTCAAATGTTATTTTTTATTCTTGAAAAACACCTTTAACTCTACTTTAATTTTAAAAACCTTTTATTAGCTTCATGCATCCTTTTTTATCAACACTTGAATGTCTGTAAGTTTCATAAAGAAAGGCAACATTTTAAACAAAATCACATTTTTGTCAAAGACTATGCCTTGATCAGATTCAGAACGATGATCAAACACAGATGGAGTAGATCGAGTCCAACACCCCCACAGCTTCAGTCGTTTTCTCTTAATGGGTTACGCTTCATTTGGAAACATTAAGCAGTTTTGATTTACAAGCTGTTTAATGTTTGATGATCACATTATTTTACATTTGAGTGAGCAATCTTCTATCACTTGTTTCAGCTTCTTCTTCTCCTGTGTTATGATCCGGAGATTCTGTACTAGAAGATGTGTCATAGCGCCCCCTACCATATACCAGTGAAAACATGGATAGCTGGAAAATTCAGTCAATGGTGGGGAAAAGTTGAATTAAAGTAAATTCCTATGTACACCAGTGTACTAGCTTACACAAAAATTCAGATACGCAGAATTAGAAACATATCTGTTTTATATCAATATTTTAATCAAAAAGACTGTATATGAAAACCGATGTAAAAAAAGTATATTTAATAGGCTACTCGATCAAAAGAGTTAACACAACTACAAGCCAAGTATACTTTGATTAATTTAACTTTTTAGTATATCTCGATCAAAAGATTGAGTACAAGTATAGGCCAAATATACTTGGACTTTTCTCTCAGTATAAGTCAAGTACACTTAAGTGTAATTAAGTATATTTTTGAGAAGTATATAAAATGTAAACAAGTATGCTTTCTTCTTTTTAGTTGAAAAGAAGTATACTAATAGAACACTTTGAATAAACTTATTTTCCATGCTTATTTTATTTACTCTGTAAGCTATTCCTCCCGAAAGTTTGTTATTATATAAAGCTGAACATGTTAGTTTATACGACGGTGTGTAATATTATGTTTATAAAAAAAGTATTTAATAAGCTACTCAATCAAAATAGTAAACACAAGTACAAGCCAAGAATACTTAGAATACTTAATTATACTTTTAAGTATATCTCGATCAACAAGTAGAGGCCAAATATACTTAGACTTTTCTGTCAGTATAAGTCAAGTATACTTAAGTGGAATTTGAAGTATATTTCTGAGAAGTACATAAAGTATATTTCTGAGAAGTATATAAAAAGTAGACTGAAAGGATACTTTCTTATTTTTAGTTTAAAAGAAGTATACTAATAGCACACTTGAATAAACTTCTTTTTCGTAAGGGCAGTCATAAGTAAGACATGGGCTACTAGAGTGTCTTGAATTTCATCTGACACTGCTTGTCTTCTTGCCCTTCCTCCTCCTCCTTATCCCTCCTCGATCTCTTCCTTCATGTCTTTCTGGATCCATTGTTCTAAAACTCAATAAACTGATTTGGGCCCTTTATCTATCTATTGAAGCCTCTGATTGATGTGTGTTAAATTTTGACTCCTAGTGTTTTCACTTCGGTAATTGTGTGCTAACTGAGCTGAAGCTGTGCTGACTTGAGTGAACAATATTGAATGCTAGTGCTTTCTAAATGACAACATGGTGTAGGCAATGAGAAATGAAGGGATTTGTTTGTAGAGTTTTGCAGTGACAGTTCAACAAATTTGACTTATGTGTCAAAACAGGGAATAGTGTTTATAGTTTAGTGAAATGGGTGTGCTTTTAGATAAATGGCATTATTGTTTTGAAATGTTAGTTCAAAAGCCTGGTTATAGTGTTTAAGCAATCGAGAAAAACTGTAATAACCAAGCATTTTATTAACAACATTGCTTGATATGCTGTAGAAACAAATTACTTCTATTATGAAGAAAACAATATTAAAACCTTAAGTCCTATATAATCAAAGCATTAGACACTGAATAAGATTAGGGATTCAGGCAATTACATGATGATATCATCATCATCATCATCATCATCATCATCATCATCATCATCATCATCATCATCATCATCATCATCATCATCATCATCATCATCATCATCATCATCATCAGCCAACACCACCTGATCTCATGGCTTTTTTTGCTACAACAATTGTGCTTTATAAACACACAATTATAGCAGCCAGAGATAATTTTACATTAAAGAGACAAGGGTCAAGAGCACAACTAAAGCAAATGCTAACCACCATCATGGTAACTTTAAAATACAAAATATGATTTCATTAAAACGAAAATTAAATAAAGTAAATCTGGTTAGTTTTAAGTGAAGCTGGTAATAATTGTACGGCTATGCATTTCACCTTTTTGTCTGGTTTATTCCAACCAAAATTCAACGATTGCCCAATGTTGGAGCTTGACGTCAAACAAACGGTGGGTTTAGACGTCAACCCGATTTTCATTTTCAACCAAAATCCAACGTCTGACCGACGTTGTAGTCTATATCCTGTGCCTGCTGGGTATTAATATATAAGTATTATCAGAGGTGGAGAGTCCAGGGGTCAGAAAGTAAAAGTCCTGCCATATATTTATTCCACCCATGAACTCACACAGCAAACACTCCAGTGTTAAATGAACTCTCATGTGAGTTTATTTGGCTCCAGACTCAAGAGTGTTAAAGTTAATGAGATAATTAAGTGATTGTTTGAGTGATGATTGAGCATTATTGAAAACACCTGATGATAACAAGCAGAATCACTGAAGGAGAAAATCTCTTTTTTAAGTTGCCATTATGGTGATCAGTGTTTGCTTTAGTTGGGCTCTTGACCCTTAAACTAATAACTTTAGATTTTGTTTGGCTGCTGTATCTGGGTTATAACTCTCAGATGAACAAAGAGAAACGTTGATCAGGTGGTGTTGGTTATGTTTTGACATAATCATAATTTGACCTGAATCACAAAACTCATTTAGAGAGTTAAGTTTACCTTGTTGAGTATAGCTGCCTGTGATTCTAATATTATGCCATGTTAATCATTTTCAATGTAATCAGAAAGATTTCTTGAAAGTTGTTCTGATCAAAAGACTCTGAAAAAAATATATTATTTGGACACACTGACACCAAGAATCAGCCTGTGAATCTCAACAATGGTGACAATAATAAAGCATGTTGCAGTGCATTCTGGGTGCCACCAATCAAAACTCATCCATGGCTCCCATCATGCATTGCGGTATGAATAAATTATGATCTGAATTGTCTTGTTTTCCTAATTGAATATTCTTTTTGTCACCATTGTTGAGATTCATACACTGAATCTTGATGTCTGTGTGTGCCTTAAAGAAAGATTTTCTTTTTCTTTATCAGAACAACTTTTAAGAAATAATTTGAATTATATTGAAAAATCTGGAACTTGATCTGTAGAATTACTGTGATGTTGTAATGACCAATATACATTTAAGTCAGAGATTAAGCTCTAATTGAGTTCAGTGATTCAGATCAAATTATGATTATGTTCAAATATAACCAACACCACCTGATCATCTTTTCTTTTTGTTCACCTGGCTGTAATAACTCAGATCAACAGCCAAACAAAATCTAAAGATAATCATTTGAAGGTCAACTGCCCAACTAAATCGAACACTAATCTCCATAACGGTGTCTAAAATTGTGATTTTTCTCCTTCAGTGATTCTGCTTGTTAACATCAGGTGTCTTCAATAATGGTCAATCATCACTCAAACAATCACTTAATTATCTCATTAACTTCAACACTCTTGAGTCTGGAGCCAAATAAACTCCCAGGAGAGTTAATTTAACACTGGAGTTTTTGCTGTGTGAGTTCATGGGTGGAATAAACATATGGCAGGACTTTTACTTTCTGACCCCTGGAATCTCCACCTCTGAGTATTATACAGCTCAAACTGAAGAGCAGAATTGCAGTGCCAAGGTCATGGGGTCCTCATAAATTCCTCGTAAACTGGAAAACGCATGGCCTCTATACCTTTAATGCAAAGTTAATCGCTGTCTTTGTAAGCGTCTACCAAACCAATACTTCCTAAATCTTGATCTTATTGTTAGATCACAGTTCAGTTCACTTCTTACTCCAATGCTTTCCAACACAAACACAGTGTCACACCAGAGACCTGCATGATCTCTTATCGTCTTGACATCAGTAACTTTAAACCAGAGTTGTATAGTCCAGGGGTCAGAAAGTAGAAGTCCTGCCATATGTTTATTCCACCCATGAACTCAGTCAGCTGATTTCTATCTCCTGGCTGAAAAACTGCTAATTAGCAAATCCAGGTGATTGGAACAAAATTCTGAGCAGGACTTTTACTTTCTGAACCTGGACTTTACACCTCTGAAGAGAACAGAAAAAGAGCCGAGCAGAAACACAAGAACTACAACTGACTTCAGCCACAGCCTTAGATGAAATCAACTGAAGAGAAAAGAAGACATTAAATCTGTGACGATCTCAGCAGAGGAGGATTAAACAACTCCACAAACAGCATTACCAGCTTCACTTATTACTAACCAGACTGACTTTATTTCTGTTAGAACTCTTTATTGAGATGTTTAATTTGAAGTTACCATAACAGTGATTAGCGTTTCCATTAATTGGGCTCTTAACTCTTATCATGTTTTATGTCTTTTTTGGCTGCTGTGACAGTGTGTTTGTCAAACACATTTGCAGCAGCAAAGAAAGCTAAATTTAATCAGGGCAGGTGATGTTGGTTACCTGTTGATGGCTTTGCAATCATGATGCTATTGCCTGAGTCACTGGTGTAATTTATATAATAAAGTTGTTTTGTTCAATTAATATCAAAAACCCTGTGTTACTGCAGCATGAGATCAAGCAGTATTATACCTATCAGTTAAAATATTTTAACAAACATGAAACAGAAATTTTACATATAGTGTGACACACACACTTATCAACAATCAGCGTATGTGTCTCAACAATGGTGACAATCAAAAATATTCAGATAAACTGATCAACTCTGAACATTACAAAATAGCTACTAAATGTCACTCCAAAAACAACAGCAAAAAATAAAAGCACATATTTAACATTAAACAAAATAATAGGACAATTCAGCTGCATAATTTATTCATGTTGCAATGCATGCTGGGAGTTTTGTACTATGCTGGTACCCAGCATGCATTGCAGCAAGGTACTTTTGATTGTCACCATTGTTGAGATTAATACGCTGATTATTGATGTTTGTCATAGTAGATTAAGGTTTAGTGCTCAAGTTTATACAATTCTTCAAACTGATTCATATAGTACTGATGTATCTCATACTGCGGTAACTCAGGGTTTGTGATGTGAAAATATTAATGGAACACAATTGATAGATTTGAAAAGTGTCGGTGGAGATTATAAAAACTATAATTAAACTAATAATTATAAATCATCATCACTAGTAATCATCATCACCTGATATAATGTCACTATAGCTTTCTTTGCTGCTGCAAATGTGTTTAACAAACACACCGTCACAACTGCCAGAAAAGACAAAAGATAAAATCAGAGTTAAGAGCCCAACTAATGGAAACACTAATCACTGTTATGGTGACTTTAAATGAAACACATTAGAGTTAAACCTCTGTTAATTCTCAATAAAAACTTTTGTAGACGTCTGACAGAAATAAAGTCAGTCTGGTCAGTAATAAGTGAAGCTGGTAATGCTGTTTGTGGAGTTGTTTAATCCTCCTCTGCTGAGATCTTCACAGATTTAATGTCTTCTTTTCTCTTCAGTTGATTTCATCTAAAGCCCTATTCGCACGGGATTAGTATTACCTAGGGACCTCCGGTAATTTGTAATAATCGCGGAGGTCGTCTGTGATTTTTATCCCATGCGAATCTGCCATGTCTGTAAAAATGTCTGTAAAAATTCCCCCGAAAATTACCTACCGTATTTCGGCCAACACAGGGGTCCTCTGATAATACCAGTCCCGTGCGAATCCCCATGTCTGTGATTTGGGCTGTTTTTCTGTGAGCCTATCGTTTCCTAAAGAACGTAATAACCATATGGGCCGTTTAACAGTCCATTTTACGTCTGTATTAAAACTATATTAACAATAAAATCTCTCGATATGCCCTACTCCAATCCGATTATAGTTTTTCTCCAATAAAAACTATGAAGTGCTGCAAAAGTGAAAACAAACTACAGTAAAGACGTGATCCGGAAGCTCAACTCGGACCGTTGTCATGGAAACGTCAAATTAAGCATTTTGGCGCAACATGGAAGCTCTTTTGGAAAGTTTGGACACTTTTTGTGGAAGTGTAACTTAGTAGTCTGTATCGTGGAGCATTTATTTGTCTCATACGGCCTCTAAAGACGTCCATCCTGTAAGTATCTCAAGAAATCAAAGTGTAAAAGAGTAAAAATGATATAAAATGAAATAAACCAAATAAAATGAATAGAAGAACAAGCCTATCGCGACATTTCGGTATTAATAATACCTTCTTCAGGCAGGCTTGTTGTAAATATGGACAAAGAATAAAATAAAAATAAGATATATTATATATTTATACAATAATATGATATTCTATAATATATATAATATATTTCTCTAATAAATTGGTTTTAAATAAGTTCTTTTTTTGAATTGCAATACTGCAGCGCGATCTTCGTTTCAGCACGTTCAGCTAGTGAAGTGTGAATGGGTGGGCGCACGCTGTAAAGTCCGTAAACTCGAGGGAATTACGAACATTTATTTGCCCGTGTGAATGAGCCACCAAAAACACAGACGTCAGGGGGTAATTTCTTAATTACAGAGGTCCAGGGGTAATACTAATCCCGTGCGAATAGGGCTTAAGACTGTGTCTGAAGTCAGTTGTAGTTCTTGTGTTTCTGCTCGTCTCTTTTTCTGTTCTCTTCTTTCCTTCAGTGATTCTGCTTGTTAACTTATTAAGGCTGAGATGACTCCATATTTAATATACACAGATTTTGTGGCTCAGATAAGGTCCAGTTCTGGTTTATTTCTTTACTTTTGGCTGACATGTTGTCAGAGGTGTAAAGTCCAGGTTCAGAAAGTAAAAGTCCTCCTCAGTATTTTGTTCCATTCACCTGGATTTGCTAATTCAGACAGGAGAGACAACTAATTAGTAGGGCTGGGCGATATATATCGTGAGATTGTTATGCGCATCTCGTCAGTAAAGCCGGTTCCTTGATTAGTAGTAAATCACCCTCACCTGCTTTCAGATGGAGCGGCATTTAGGGCTGAGGAGATATTTAAGTGATTAATTTAGTGATGATTGACTATTATTGAAGACACCTGATGTTAACAAGCAGAATCACTGAAGAAGAAAATCACAAATTGTAAGTTACCATTAAGGTGATGGGTGTTTGCTTTAGTTGGGCTCTAGACCATTACATGTTTACTTTAATATTTACTGTTGTTTGTCTGCTGTTATTGAATTATAACAGTTAGATGAACAAAGTAAAATGTTATCTTATAGTGGTGCACTCTTAAAAGAGATTGAACCTTTGGGGTTCAAAAAAGAACTTTAAAGTGCAAATATGAACTTCTAACTATAAAAAAGGTTCAAAGTTGAACCTATAGGTTCTATAATGATCCACTGATTATTTGGCACATGTTGTCAGTTCATTTTAGAACCTTTGTTGTGGCAGAAGGGTTCATATAAGAACCTTGGCCTGTTGTCAGGTTCCTTTTTGAACCTTATAAGATGGACTGTAAAAAAAATATTTTTTATTTTGTTATTAGGCCCTTGCTTTGCTATTAGCCCCTGAACATACAAGAATGGAACTTTTAAATTTGTACACATTCAAAGCACTTGATCATTAAAGATGCTCCATTATTGTTGTTCACCTGTTAGTTTAAAAAATACTTTGCACAATTATAAGCAAAACTACAGCCCCGAAAAACCCCTGCTTTCAGGTTGATAAATGCAAAAAAAAAAATTTTATAGAGAAGTCAATAAAATATAATTCATATATATATATATATATATATATATATTATGTCACATAAAATTTGATGAAAGTGATGCTTTTGAAAACATATTTCTGACAATAAATGAAAGATTTTCGAAATGGCATGTCTATTTTGTCTCGGCGGAGCTGAGATGAGAACAATCGGAACACGGCCGTATTCTTGTTCAGCTGCTTAATCTCGTTGTCAGTAGACCATGATCGCGCACCGCTCGTGCATCCCATGCGCGTATGGCTAGCCTTCTACTCAGAACTCCGACACGGATAAATGTACGCAGCAATACATAATGAATGTTCCTGGGAGATCCGTAGTTAGTTGCGCGGGATGTGGAAGCGCCCAAAAGTTCCAGAACCTTTTACTGCCCTAAAAAAAAAACAAAAAAAAACAAACAAAAAAAACCTCATGCTGCTGGCCGCCGCTGCAGCAGCAGATCAATTTGGTCAAGTTCAGCACAACGTAAGGAAACAACAAGGTAAGGAAAATAAGACTAAATGTGTAATCAAGTGATTACTGATTAACAGTAGGCCTAATGTAAATGCTAAATGTCCTAAAACCTGTTGATAGGCTACTACAACAATGCAAAGTATATGCTCTTAACCTTGCAGTTTTTATCATGTAAGACTCAATTTCTCCATTTCTTTGCACAAAACTCTCCAGAAAGTGCCATTTAATGGTTTATTTTTATTTTTTTTAATTCACGGGGGGGCATATATATAGCCTATATAGGCTATATATATATATTTTTTTTTTTACATAGTTTTCTTTTTTCTTTTCTTTTTTTGATACAGATAGGCCTAATCTATTGAAACGTTGGGCTATTAATTAATTAATTACTCTTGGATTATTCTAACAAAAATGACATCCAAGAAGTAATAATAATATCAATAATAATAATAATTATTATCTTTTTTTATTATTATGCATAACAATAATACTGTTCTGATTAGCCTACTATTTTTTATATATATATATTAATAGTAGGCTAATAACATGCATAGTCTACCTATTATTATTTTTAAAAGTTTTGAAAATTTTAACAATGTATTTGTTTCCACACAAAAATCAGAACACATAAACCTCAATAACATATTCATTTTTGTTTAGCCACTTTAATTGTGGTAATACTAAATAATAACAATTCATTAATAATTTAATTAAATTTTTACGTAAATCACAAAATCTTCAATGGTCTGTGCAAAAAAAAAAAGAAAAAGAAAAAACCGTTTAAACCGTTACTTTGTTGCGTGACGTCAGCTGATGGACTACTAGAAGATCGACGGTAAATATTTTAGGTAAGTCAAAAACAAAATGTCAAAATAACTATAAACATTGATATCTGCGATAATATAATGAGTGTAGTGTGTCATAATAAGGTTTGAGCTCATTTTGTGACTCTTCTGTTGACAGTAAGATCGCAAAATTTATTGGATTCAGACATTGAAAAAAGGTAAGAAAAATATGTGGTTTATATTTGTTTTGTTTGTTTGTTTTTACCTCTTTTACCTCTACCTCCTCATTTTTATTTTAGAAACATTACAGTAATACAATGTATTTTTAGTTGGCTTATGGATATAAGGCCTAAGCTATAATCTTTTTAATTATTTACATCAGTGGTTCTTATCTAAAATTCATTACTAATTCTAGCTAATTAACGTTATTCAGTTTCATTTTAGTTTCTAGTTAAAATAAAGAAATATATACAACTAAATTGAAGCTTTTAATCAAACTCCCTAGTGTTATTTTTGCGCAATTGCTCAGGGAAAATTATACCCCATAGCGCCATCTAACGTACAACCAGTATAACCGTTTTGAACGCAGAAAACTAAACGGTATAACGTTTTACATGTATATAATTTGTTGTATTACAAAATGTTTAGGGATAGTTCACCTAAAAATTAACATTCTGTCATCAGTTACTCAAATTGTCAAACCTGTATAATTTTCTTTGTTCTGATGAACACTAAGGAAGATATTTTGACGAATATTTGTAAACCAAGCAGATCTGGGGAACCATTGACTTCCATAGTAGGAAAAAAAAAATACTCTGGAAGTCAATGGTTCCAGTTAACTGTTTGGTTACTGACATTCTTCAAAATATCTTCCTTTGTGTTCAGCAGAAGAAAGAAATTCATACAGGTTTAAAACAACTTGAGGGTGCGTAAATTATGACAGAATTTTAATTTTAAAGTGAACTATCCCTTTAAAATTCTTCAAAGTCAGCAGAACAAAGCAAGTATACAAGTTATACAGGTTTAGAAATCAGAGTAACTGATGACAGAATGTTCATTTTTGGGTGAACCAAAAACCTTTATGCACTGTTCGATTTCTGGTTACAGCCTGTATGGTCCGAGTAAAATTTGACCCTAATTGGATTCAATACAATTCCCCAAAAATCATGCTATGAAAAAAAAAAAAACACAATCAGGTACAAATAATTAACTTTTAATATCAATGCTTTTCACACATTACAAAGAATAAATATATGAATTTATGATTTATAAAAATGCTTTGAGAATTGACAGTCTCCGATGCCCATATATGGCAAAAAAAAAAAAAAAGAGATTAAAATCAGTACAAACATAACAGGCTTGCAGAACCACTGCTATATATCTTATTCGATTCTGATAATGATTAATTGTTTATCCCCATATTAAGAAAATGTATGTGATAACACATCTTTTCTGTAAACAAGGATGAGCACAGAGGTGATTCAGTGGACAATCCAAGATGTGGCTAATTGGTTGACTGCAAACAGTTTCCAGGAATTCATCCCTACATTTCAAGGTTAATCTGACAGAAATGCCCACTCTCTTTAACTGTCCACTATGCAGCAAACAAACATTCTCCCTAATTAAACAGATTCGTCATATTGGCCTTTACCATCAAAATGAACCAAAATTTGAATTCACATGCGGATTGAACGGTTGTGGCAAAACCAACAAAACCTTCAGTTCCTATAGATCACATATTTATCGCAAACATAGAGACCTTCTTTCATTGGTCAGTGAAGAAGAGGAAGTTTGTGATGATGATGAACATTGTAACTCAGAGGAACATACGGAGGACTTTCATGAAGAGGAGTTACCTAACACTAATGTGGAGGATATTGCTAACTGCAGAGAGTTTAGAACAGAAGATTTACTGCCAAACCTCAAGCGCAATCTTTGTCTCTTCATTTTGAAATTAAGAGAGAAGCATTGTATTGCAGCCACAGTTCAGTTCAGTATTGTGGAGAGCCTGCAAGTCATCTTTCAGGAGTTCACCACCCATTATGCTGAGATTATAAGATTTCATCTTCAACAACAACATCAAATTGACACTGATGCAGATGACAACTTATCTGAACTACTTGATCAGCAAAATATGTTTGATGAATGCCTTCGACAGATCAGTAGTGAATGGATGCTTGAGCACTATTGTGAAGATGAACTTGAATACATTGCACCTGTACAAATTCCGCTGGATCAAACAGAGCGACATGGTGCACATTTCCAGTACATACCTCTCAAGGCTCTACTGAGAAAGATTGCTCATAATGAGGATGTGTGGGCAATGCTTAACCAAGAGAAAACACCCAAACATCAGGATGTTATGGAAGACTACACTGATGGAGACCAGTTCAAAAGTTGTGAGCTTTCTTCCTTATCCAATGTACGTCTACATTTCTACATCGATGAATTTGAGATCGTCAACCCTTTAGGCTCTAAAAGGGGAAAACATAAACTGACAGCTGTGTATTTTAAACTCGGAAACATTGATAAGAAATATACATCAAAACTTGAGAATATTTACCTTTCATCATTAATCAGACATCGGTATATTGAAGAAGATCTTACCAACTATAACAATCTGTTTCAGCCTTTGATTGAAGAAGTGACATCTCTTGAGACAGAGGGAGTGACTCTGTCATGTAATGGGGAAAGCAGAAGATTCTATGGCACAGTAGTCACCATCTCAGCGGACAATCTTTCAGCTCACTCTTTGATTGGGCTGAAAAGAAATTTTTCACATGGGAGAATATGTCGTTTTTGCATGGCCACAAAAGAAGACATCACTACCAAATTCAAAGAAGAGGACTTTACTCTAAGAGACAGTGCTAATTACAGATACCACCTGCAGGCTGTCTGTGAAAATCCTGATAATGGGTCAGTTTATGGTGTGCAGAGAGAGTGCTGTTTCTCATCACTTAACTATGCTCCTACAGTGATAACTCACTTGTTTCCACCTGATGTGATGCATGATATCTTGCAGGGAGTTATTCCTAATGCTCTCAGATGGATTCTTCATCAGTTAATCAAGGATAAGCACTTCACTCTAGATCAACTGAACTATGAAATTGACAATTTTTCATATTCTGTAAATGATAAAACATCTAAGCCACAAATCTTGACGGAAAGAATGTTGCGAAGCAGAGGTCACATCTCTGGTAAAGCTTCAGAAACCTGGACATTGTTTCGACTACTACCACTAATGGTCGGATCTTATGTACCTCCAAACATGTATTGGAACTGCTACATCTTACTGTGTGAAGTGGTAGATTTGATCATGGCCCATCAAACACCCTGCCTTCTTTAGTTTTGGCCACACTGGAATCACAGATTGGAAGACCTCTGTCAAATGAAGTCCTACAAAAATCAAATTCCATCACAGCCCAGATAGCAACATTGTTTCGGCCCGGATCCGGCCCACATCTGGCACTTGTGGAATGCGGATCTGGCCCACATGCGGCGTGGAATGACGGCACTTGGGCGGACCACTCCTGTTTGCCAGATCTGGGCCACAAGCAGGCCATAGCAATGCCACATGTCAGCCAAGAGCAAATAAATAAACCAGAACTGGACCTTATCTGAGCCACAAAGTCTGTGTATATTAAATATGAAGTCATCTTAGCCTTAATAAGCCTGTTAACAAGCAGAATCACTGAAGGAAAGAAGAGAACAGAAAAAGAGATGAGCAGAAACACAAGAACTACAACTGACTTCAGACACAGCCTCAGATGAAATCAACTGAAGAAAAAAGAAGACATTAAATCTGTGAAGATCTCAGCAGAGGAGGATTAAACAACTCCACAAACAGCATTACCAGCTTCACTTATTACTAACCAGACTGGCTTTATTTCTGTCAGACGTCTACAGAAGTTTTTATTGAGAATTAACAGAGGTTTAACTCTGTGTTTCATTTGAAGTCACCATAACAGTGATTCATGTTTCTATTAGTTGGGCTCTTAACTCTTATTATACCTATTATCTTTTTTGGCTGCTATGACAGTGTGTTTGTCAAACACATTTGCAGCAGCAAAGAAAGCTAAAGTAAAATGAGATCAGGTGATGATGGTTACCTGTTGATGATTTTATAGTCATCATGAATTAGCCTGTTTCACTGATGTCTTTGGAATCTAACAATTGTGCTGATCCAGAAAAATTGTTACATCACAAACCCTGTGTTACTGCAGCATGAGATCCACCAATATAATAACAATAAGTTAGAAGACTTTATCAAACATGAGTACGAAAAAGTCAGTTCAACATGACACACACAGACATCAACAATCAGCGTATGAATCTCAACAATGGTGACAATCACAAATATTTAGATAAACAGAATAATTCAGAACATCACTGAAAAGCTAATAATTCATAACAAAAACAACAGCAACAAATAAAAGCAAATATTTAGAAACAAACAAAATTATAGGACAATTCAGCTGCATAATTTATTCATGTTGCAATGCATGCTGGGAGTTTTGTACTATGCTGGTACCCAGCATGCATTGCAGCAAGGTACTTTTGATTGTCACCATTGTTGAGATTCATACGCTGATTGTTGATGTCTGTGTGTGTCATATTAAACCGACTCTTTCGTACGCATGTTTGATAATGTCTTCTAACTGATTGTTATAATATTGCTAGATCTCGTGCTGCAGTAACACAGGGTTTGTGAGGTGAAAATATTAATGGATCAACACAATTGTTAGAGTCCACAAAACATCAGTGATTAAAGGTTATTTCATGATGATTATTAAAACCATCAACAGGTAACCATCATCACCTGATCTCGTTTCACTTTAGCTTTCTTTACTGCTGCAAATGTGTTTAACAAACACACTGTCACAGCAGCCAACAAAGACATAAGATATAATAAGAGTTAAGAGCCCAACTAATGGAAACATGAATCACTGTTATGGTGACTGTTAAGAAACACATTACAGTTAAAACTCTGTTAATTCTCAATAAAAACTGCAGACGTCTGACAGAAATAAAGCCAGTCTGGTTAGTAATAAGTGAAGCTGGTAATGCTGTTTGTGGAGTTGTTTAATCCTCCTCTGCTGAGATCTTCACAGATTTAATGTCTTCTTTTCTCTTCAGTTGATTTCATCTAAAGCTGTGTCTGAAGTCAGTTGTAGTTCTTGTGTTTCTGCTCGACCCTTTTTCTGTTCTCTTTTTCCTTCAGTGATTCTGCTTGTTAACAGGCTTATTAAGGCTAAGATGACTTCATATTTAATATAAACAGATTTTGTGGCTCAGATAAGGTCCAGTTCTGGTTTATTTCTTTGCTCTTGGCTGACATGTGGCATTGCTATGGCCTGCTTGTGGCCCAGATCTGGCAAACAGGAGCGGTCCGCCCAAGTGCCGTCATTCCAAGCCGCATGTGGGCCAGATACGCATTCCACAAGTGCCAGATGTGGGCCGGATCCGGGCCGAAACAATGTTGCTATCTGGGAGTTAACAATACAGCTTATAAAACTGGAGAATGCAAAGTGATTGACACTGTACACACTGAAGAGATTCCACTTTTTCTCAAGATCAAAGCAATATATGGACACAGTGGTTCGTGGTACATGTTTGGAAAAATACTCACTCCATTCAAATTTGACAGTCATCTCCATGCATACAAAGTTACCGAAACATCTTGGTGTGCCCTTGAAGTAGGGAAAGAGTTAGCTTTCCACGGACTGGACACTTATAAAAACCTGGAAGGAACTCTTTTGATCCCCTTGCGGCATCGGATTACTAAACATTAGGATGTGTATGTGCATTTATACACAATTCTTAATGCAGTTTGGTGGAAAATGTCAAAGGCCTACTGACTCTTGTTGTTTTTACAGAGAATGAAATTGATGGGGACACTTTTGTAAACCTAACTGAAAATATGATATCAAAAATATTTCCGAAAATGAAGGATCAAGTTAAATTTATAAGATTACGGCAAAGCCTAAAGACTGAGATGCCTTCTAAGACCACACACACCAATCATGAGTAAGTATGTTAAAATGCACTGAGTACTTTTTTTGCACTTATATAAATAAAGAAGATTGCTAGTAGCTAGGTATGTAATCCTTTTCAGATACCTAGCCAAACAAATTATTTTTAATTTTAATTTATTTTAATTTAATTTTTTTTTTTTTTTTACTTTTTGGAAGGACTTGAAAAACCACAGATCAGAATCTTGCGCTGGCCAGTGTTACACTCACTTATACTGACACCTACTGGCGTGCGTCCGTGCAGCATCGTGCAAACATAACGGTTTACAGTAACGGACGTGACTGTTAAAACGTTATTCGTAGTGACCCATGATAGATTTATTTTGTGTTTTTCCTAGAATGGGCAGTTTGTGACTTTTGCGAGATAAACAACATAAAGTAGCACTGGTATTACAAAACATTCAGTGGCACATGCCATCAAATCAAATAACACGTTTTAAAAAAATATTAATGACGATAATTGATATTAAAATAGGCTATTACACAATTAGGCTATTTATTTAGGATTTTGTGTCACAATTACGTCAATAGGTGCTCGATTAATCTAATTAATATCGTATCAGATCATGCTGGTTAGACTGAATAATGAAAGTAAACACTTACAGTCTGCGTTGGCGCACGGGGTGGAATTTAGCCTACCATAGGCCTACAATCCCAACGTAATCCAATCACATAACATCGACCGCCCATACAATATCAGTCGGAAACATTCTATGCACTCTATGCCCAAGCTACAGTGGGATGAACATATTACACTTTGACTCAATTATTTACAATAACGCGCACCACATTATTTTCTACCTTCTTTATATGGTGCCGACTCTCACGTTAGTTTCTCCTAACCCGCGAGAATTCAGAGATTAAACCACGCCTACTGGGCATACGCAACACTTGAACAGAACGCTATATGAAGAGTTCAGATGCAAAAACCTCTAAATGCCATCTGAAATTTCCTCCTAGAATGATCATTTTTATGAAGCTCGTATATTTAAGTTAAGTAATTTCACTTAAATGGCAATGAAAATTACCTATTAATTGCCATTTAAGTGAAATTATTGAAATTAAATATACGAGCTTGATAAAAATGATCATTCTAGAAGAAAATTTCAGATGGCATTTAGAGGTTTTTGCATCTGAACTCTTCATATCTTCTTTCTCAAAAAATAAAATAAAAATTAGTCTCCTCTCCGGTGTTGTGAGTTGTGACAAACATACAAAATAACACTTCTCTGATTCACTTCTTTTTCTATAGGACTTCATTTGGTATTTCACATGGGGAAAGTTCATCACAGAACTTTGCTCAAACAGTGTGGCCAGCAAATTATCAGCTACCAAAATTTCCTGTGGCAATACAAAAAAAACTTGATGAGGAGAGCAGAGATTTTTGTTCTTCAACAGGACGGAGCAAATGGAGATCAAAAATAATTCAAACACTGTTTGATCAGATGTGCACATATACATGGTAATTATATAGCATAATTAATAGCATAATTTTAGAGCATGATAGAGGACACATTTTTTCTCTCTTTTTTTTTTTTTTCAGGTATCCAACAAGTGAACAATACAACAAGGTGTGTTCAGCCCTTGTTACTAAATACCAATTCTTGAGAGACAGGACAGGAAGGGGATATGTAAGAACATGACAAAGAGTTTTTCAATTTCATAAACCCTTTAATACTTCCTTGATATTGTTATCTTGAAGGTTATACATGTTCAATTAATATTTTTCAATTGAAGGAGTCATGGCATGAGATTCTTAAGAACAAATTCAAGAAAGAAAGATCTCCCTTGGTTGACATTGAAGAGATAAATAAAGTTCGCAGCAGATTCGGGAAAGTAAAGAACCAGATGATTTCTCAGAGCATCCAACAGACAAGTGTCACCAATAAGGTAACTAATAAAGAAATAAGTATGCCAAATGATACTACACCTTAATGGATATAATAGATGTGTTTATTTATTTTTTTAGACTGAGGATCTATCTGGTATCCAAGACATGCACCAAAAGAGACAAAGGTCTGAAGAGGTAAGAGTCACAAATAGAATAATCTTCAAGATTTAAGAATAGGTATGTTATTTAAGAATAGCATACCTCTAAGTATGTTTTTTTTTTTTTTGTGGAAAGAGTGAATCAGGAGAAGATGAATACAGCATAGGGATCCACTTGGAGAAAATGAGAACAGAATGCTTGAAGAAGACACCAAATATCCGACTTTTACAGGACTGCATGGCACGGACAAGGAATGAGAGGGAAGACTATGTGACACATCACTCCACTAAAGAAATACTATCACGATATCCGGCCCTTAAAATCCCCTCAATTGTGAGTAGAATTGTATTCCAAATTATGACTTCAAAGCAATGAACATTTGCACATTTGAACATTTTTGTTAATATTTTTTTTCCCTTAATAGCTTGTATTAGAGTTTGAAAGCATACTTGATGCAAACATTGAAAAGAACATTCTGAAAAATCTTGCCCTGGTGGCACCGAAAGTTATTAATGAGTGCCACAGAAGAGAAGTCGGGGTGGATATTTGTGCTGAGTTGGCTGAAGCGAAAAAAACCCATATTGAATTGGCACACAAAGGTAATATATATAAATGAAAATGTAATCAATTTGTTTTTATGGATAGTAAATACAATTTTGCAATTAACACAAAACTACCCATATTTTTACAATTTTACATTTAAGGTCTCTCGATGGCTGCTGCTGTCCTGCTGCTTCCACTTTTATTCAAAGAGAGTCCAAGATCTCTATATATTATCAATGAGGTATAGTATACTTAAAAAATAGTTTTTTATGCCCATCTCTTTGAATGTGTGCAGGTTCCACTATAGAGTGGTGCAGGTATGACGTCAAAACCCCACACCCTGGTTCACTCGAGATTATATGGAATTTATCATGGTTTTCAATTTATTAGTGAAATAAAGCCTGTGGTGGTAAACATAATTTGACAACATTTTGTCACCCATACCGAAAACGCGAATTTTGAAGCAATTTTCATTTTTGGAAAAGTACGTTTCTAATAAGTAACTATATAAGACAATGTGCATATGCAGTTTACAGTGTTAAACAAAATGTCAAAGTATCATCAAGTTATGTTTAGCGCAGGCTTTATTTTGCTTATATATTGAAAACTCCCATTATAAAACCCCATTGGAAACTCTCAAAGGAGCCCGTGACAAATGACTCTTCTGTGTTCTGATGTCATTCTGATGCACCACTCGACATCAGCAGCAACATCGAGGGAGTAAATGATGGGAGCATTTTGGGGGAACTTTTCCTTTAATGGTGTCCTATAAATTTGTGTATAATTTAAATTTATAATTACATTTTCCCACTGAGATCCACTTCTAATAGTATTCTTGCAACCAAAACATTCATTATTACTTTTATGACTATATTTAGACTAGAACATCCAAATATTCAGCAAATTTCACCAGTTATGATGTCACAAAGTTGCAGATTTCTTAATGACCAATTCTTTTTTTAACTTTTTGAAAATGTTTGAAAAAAAATTATAATCATAAATGGTATTTTAATTGCTATATATCATTATACCTTATATAGCATTATCCTTTCTTTGTTTAGGAACCCCGTGCACCCAACCCTGTGCTGTACATAAAGGGACGTGCCTTGGTTGAAGAGTCTCTCCTACAAATATTGATGGAAGGGGAGAAGGTCTGTGAAGTGGATGACCTGACCATGGCTCTTGCTGTTCTGATGGCAATACACTTCATCTTCAACATTGAGTATGCTGCAAAGATGAGAAACACCCTGACATTTGTTGAAAAGTTTTTAATGTGCCATAACGCAGAAACCAAAATACCACCCACAGTGATTAAAATGGCCAATTTCTTGTTTGACTGAATGTGTGTGTGCGTGTAAATACATGATGTAAATACATGGAATGGGTTGTTGTGAACATTATATTTTTTTCCCATAATATTTTGCATATATACATAATATAAATAATAATAATAATAATAGTATAATATAAATAATATAAAATATATCACCCAGAGATTAAAATAGCCAATTTTGGCCAATTCAATATATTGTATGAGTGTGTGGGTGTGTAAATACATGATGTAAATACAATAAATGGGTTAATAATATTTATTGTGAATATTCAGTTGCATTCTGTTAGTTTTTTTTCATGATATATAATATTCTCTATATTCTATTCCAGTTTTAATAAGTCTTCATTTGTACTTTCTGTCCTGTGTTCACATTTGTATATGCCTATATTAAATAAATATTTCAAGAAGAATAATAGGTTGTGTCTGTGTTGTGAAATGGGATTAAAGTAGTAATGTATAATAATAATAATAATACATATATATATATATATATATATATATATATATATATATATATATATATATATATATATATATATATATATATACATACCAAAAGTGTGTATAAAAAGGTTCAAAATGGAACCCATGCGGTTCATTAATGCACCTTTAAGTAAAGGTTCCAATTAGAACCTTTTCAAAAAGGTTCAAAAATGAACCTTAAGGTTCCCCCACAGTTGCAATTTCCAGGAACCTCAAAAGGTTCATTTTTGAACCTTTTCTTCTTAGAGTGTGGTTATGTTTTGACATAATCATACTGTGATCTGAAAAAGGAAACTTATTGAGATAGTTTGGCTTAACTTGTTAGCAGCAGTTTAGTGATTCTTCAGGATATGATTATCAGTACTTATAATTCAAAATATTTAAAAAACATTGTTCTGATCAAAACACATTCAGATAAATTCATTTAAAACACAGACATCAATAATCAGCCTGTGAATCTCAACAATGGTGACAATAATAAAGCATTTTGCAGTGGCTGCCACCAATCACAACTCATTAATGGCTCCCATCATGCATTGCGGTATGAATAAATTATGATCTGAATTGTCTATGTAATTTACTTTTCCTAATTGAATATTCTGCTCCTCACCATTGTTGAGATGCATAGACTGAATCTTGACATCTGTGTGTGCCTAAAAGAAAGATTTTTTTATTTTTTTTAAAACAACTTTTAAGAAATCCTTTATATTATATCAAAAATTCTGGGCATTTATGCAGATTCACTAACCAACAATATAAATTGAAGTCAGAAAGAAGGATTTTAATGAGTTCAGTGATCAAGTTCAAATGATGATTGTCATAACATAACCAACACCATCAGATCACTTTTTTCTTTGTTCAACTGGTGCTTACAATTCAGAAACAACAGACAGACAAAATCTAAAGTTAATAATATATGGGTCAAGAGTCCAACTAAAGCAACCATTGATCGTCATAACGGTAACTTACAATTTGAGATTTTCTCCTTCAGTGATTCTGCTTGTTAACATCAGGTGTCTTCAATAATAATCAATCCTCACTAAATTAATCACTTAATTATATCATTACCTTAAACACTCTTGAGTGTGGACTCATACACTCCCAGGAGTGTTAATTTAACACTGGAGTTTTTGCTGTGTACAAAGAGCCGTAGTTAACTGACAAGCTGAGCCATATCGCATTAATTATCGCTGGCGATACGTCCGCGATATTGATGCGATATGGCTCAGCTTGTCAGTTAACTACGGCTCTTTGTAGTAAATGCCGCTCCATCTGAAAGCAGGTGATGGCGATTTACTACTAATCAAGGAACCGGCTTTACTGACGAGATGCGCATAACAATATCGCGATATATATCGCCCAGCCCTACTAATTAGTAAAATCAGCTGACTGAGTTTATGGATGGAATAAACATATGGCAGGACTTCTACTTTCTGACCCCTGGACTATACAACTCTGCTTTAAACATCTCATACGGAGGAATCAGCACCTCTTCCTCATCAGGAAACTTTGAGTATTTTGTCAGATCAGCACCTTCACAAGTTTTGATTTCAAAACAAGATGTATTTCCATATGCTTCTGCTTCTCTACGATTAAGAGAGGAGGATGTAAATGAGCCGAAACGAACCTCTGTGTTCAGAACATTCTCGTCAAATTCAACCTTTGTTCCTCGATAAGTTGACTTGCATCCATTTTGTGTTTCCTTCAGAATCTGTATTGCTTCTGTCAGCAAAAACTGAAGTGAATACCATGTGTATGTTCTGTCTTTGTATTTTTGTTTATTCAGCTCTGAGTTTTTCTGAACGTATTTCTTCATCAGTTTGAGCACATTGTTTTAAACTGTGCAGCTGTGCGTTCAGACAGAAGTTTAATTGCTAAAAATGCCATTATTTTACATAAAAAGGTTAATACTTGTTTTTAATTGAAGAAATGTTTCAGTTTGTCTATAAAGTAACTGATGAATTTGATGCTGGCTCGATGTTGATGAGGTTCAGAATCATGTTTGTATTTACATGGCGTTCAGGATCTGCAAACCATTCACCATTGTCCTATCAGCCATCTCTCCTTACTCTACTCTTTATTTGGTAAGTGAAATCTCATGTACTGTAATGTAACCGCTAGCAAGCATAATGAATCATCACACAAGAAATGCACGAGATAGCTAGTGATGGCAATTTCAAAAAACTGCTTCATGAAGCTTCGAAACCTTTACAGATCTTTGGTTTCGAATCAATGGTTCGGAGCGTGTATCAAAATGCCAGAGTCAAGTTTTTCAGTAAACGAGGCTTCATTACGTCATAACTGTTTCAAACGTTTCGAAACACTTCAAAATTTCAATTGTTCACCACTGGGGGCGATGAGAACAAGTGTCTGTGGGTTTTACCTGATCTCTGATCAGATTTATACATTTGTAGATGTTTTAATTAGACATTAGTATAATTAAGATGAATACTAGTAGTTAATAGTCTTTTACTGGCCTGTTTAGCTGAGCCATTTATATAACAAACAAAAACCAACCCTGACAATTGATAAAAGAACATATAGACACTTGATAATCTTATTAGATGATTAGATAATTGAATTTAAAAGATTTTACTGTCAATAAAAAAATTGCCAATGTGTTTTTATGTATGTTTGGCCTGGGTTTTTGTTGCATTTACACTGTTCTGACCACTAGGGGTCCCCGTGGAGACGGGTGTTAATATGCCACATTTGCTTCAGCTGTTTCAGTTTCAAGAAGCCGTAGAAATAGGGTAATGACGCTTCCTGTTGAATAAAGTGTCAAATGAGTGTCCTGTCATTCTGAAATTCTCCTTTCACACTCATCGTCTGTGAAGTGGAGCAGGACAGTCCTCGTTTCAGACGCTCATCCACAGAACACACAGGTTTGGGCACGGAAAGGGGCGCTTTACTGCTGGATGAATACAAGCGGCAACGGTTCATGTGCTTGTCGTTGCATATTGCGTAAACACTACATTTGGATTCATTAATCGGAATTCATTCATTCAGACTGAAGCAAAAAGTGTCCTTGTAAACTTAGCTACTGTATCGAACAACATGCAATGACAGACTGTTCATTTTGAAGTTAAACTACTCAATTAACGTGCATCCTTAACCCTTTAAAGCCTACTGTATCATAGCTGATATGCACATTTAAGGCATCTAAATGAATCCCTTTGCTGATAAACGTGTCGTGCACAATCTCATACTCCTTCTGTCATCTGATTGATAGTTTAGACTTTTTAGCAAGTAAAAGTCATTTAGTATAATTGTACAAACTTCTTTCAGCTCGAGCTTCACATCCCAGTGGGCATTTGATGTCAATTTAACATCAATATGACATCAAATTGATGTCAAAATTAGGTCACAAAATAGGTCAAAAATGAAAGTCATATTGACGTCAAAGTGTTGATGTCAATTTAACGTCAAGAGTTTGACCTCTATCAAGAGTTTGATAATAAGTCATTTTGCCAAACAAAAAGGTGAAACGCATGGCCGTACACTTATTACCAGCTTCACTTACACTAACCAGATTTACTTTATTTAATTTCCGGTTTAATGAAATCATATTTTGCATTTTAAAGTCACCATGATGGTGGTTAGCATTTGCTTTAGTTGTGCTCTTGACCCTTGACTTCTTAATATAAAATTTTCTCTGGCTGCTATAATTGTGTGTTTTTAATAAAGCTCTGTTGTTGTAGCTAAAAAAGCCATGAGATCAGGTGATGTTGGCAGTTTATTGATGATGATGATATCATCATGTAAATGCCTGAAGCCCTGATCTTATTCAGTGTCTTATGCTCTGATTATATAGGACTTGCGGTTTCAAAACTGTTTTATTCATAACAGAAGTCATTTGATTCTACAGCATGTCTAGCACTTTTGTTTATCAAATAATGTACTTGGTTTTTAAAAACTATTTAGTGCATAAACCCTGTCATCTATGGCATTACTTAGACGCACACAGACATCAAGAAACAGCATATGAATCTCAACAATGGTGACAATCAAACAAAATATCCAGATAATCAGATCAACTCCAGGTGCATAATTTATTAAAGCTGCAATGCATGCTGGGAGATTTTGGTGAGTTTTGATTGGTGGTACCCAGCATGCACTGCGGCATGAAGCATTTCATTGATTGTCACCATTGTTGAGAGTCATACACTGATTCTTGATGGTTAAGTAATAATGTATAGGAAAAAGTTTAATGCATTAAATGTTTTTAAAATCCCTTATAGTCTTCGATAAACAAAATTGCTCTAATGCTGTAAAATTAAATAGATTCTATTGTAATATGGAATAAAAACCATAAATTCTATATAATCAAAACATTTGACACTGAACACTATTAGGGAATCAGGCATTTACATGATGGTATTGTCGTCATCATCTATAAACAGCCAACATCCCCTGACCTTATCTTCTCATGACTATTTTGCCTATAACAAGTATAGCAGCCAAAAAACTTTTATATTAAAGAGTTAAGGGTCAAGAGCACAACTAAAGCAAACACTAACCACCATCATGGTGACTTTAAAATACAAAATTTTAATGATTTCATTAAAATTGAAATTATATAAAGTAAATCTGGTTAGTTTTAAGTGAAGCTGGTAATGAGTGTACGGCCATGCGTTTCACCTTTTTGTTTGGCAAAATGACATCAGCAGAGGTCAAACTCTTGACGTCAAATTGACATCGACACTTTGACGTCAATATGACTTTCATTTTTGACCTATTTCTTGACCTAATTTTGACATCAAGGTGCCCGCTGGGATGCCTTTCTGCTGTTAAATCTGCACTGATTTTTATCAAGTAAACGTGAGAATAACTTTGATATTGTTAGTAATATGTCAAGATGAACACTTACTGGACTGAAGCAACTTCAATTTACTTGATTATCCAGATATTATCAGTTGAGTCAGTTGAAATCATGAGTATCAAATATGATCATCAGGCTTTTGAGGAAGGTTTGTGTTCATCTCTCAGTCATTACTGTATTGCATTGCATTATATGTTTTAAAACTAAAGAGCTTTAAATCATGAAACTAAGCATTCTAAATATCAACTTACTGAGACATATGGATTTCATCATTCATATTCTCACTATATCAGATTATATGAGCCATAAAAACCTGATACTGATATGATGCAAACTTTTTTCAGATTTTGAATACATTTCAGACTATTATTTTATATGTCAGGCTTTACACAGGGTTAAACGTCTAATCGAGCTATCGGACCCTTCACATAAA
This sequence comes from Rutilus rutilus, assembly GCF_951802725.1. Taxonomy (NCBI): domain Eukaryota; kingdom Metazoa; phylum Chordata; class Actinopteri; order Cypriniformes; family Leuciscidae; genus Rutilus; species Rutilus rutilus. The sequence goes on along the minus strand of NC_140209.1, from coordinate 17,688,166 downwards.
GTATAAGGCCTGTTAGTCGGGACTGTGCCAGACCAAAACCACTACTTTAAAACCAAAACCCTTCATGGAATCCTTGAGCTATTCATCAAAGACATTATCCAAGGAAATCTGAGGCTGATGAAACCCAATGGAAAGCATTCATCGTCCTGTTCTCTTAAACGCCGCCTGCTTATGTAACGCTAGATTATTGTTCTGAATGGAATCTCGTCCTGCTCTTACCTCACACTCGAAACCACACACACACACACACACACACACACACACACACACACACACACACACACACACGACGTGTGCGAAACCCATACGGTATGTTCACATGCTACAAAAGCATTCCAGGCCTTCCTGTAAGCATTCCAGGCCTCAACATCAAGTTGACAGAAAGCTTTGTGAGGTTAAACACTGATGGGGGGAGGACTAGTGACGGGCGAACGGCGAGGGAAACTTCAGGAGAAGAAACTGAAGAGGGTACACACTAAAAAATGCAGGGTTGTTTCAACCCTAATTTGGGTCGAATATGGACAAACCCAGCTGTTGGGTTAATGAAAATTAACCCAACGGTTGGGTTTGTCCATATTTGACCCACATTTTGGTTATAACAACCCTGCATTTTTTAGAGTGTACGGTTTCCGTCTGGTGCTGTAGTTAAGGTGCGGTGTGATGCAAAAGAGATGTGTTAAAAATGACACATGTTGTATCAGTTTTAACACATGTATCAGTTGTATCAGTTTGTGTGCTCAGGGACAAAATGTTGTGACAAATTTAACAAAATAGATGTGTCATATTAACACAAATTGTGTCATCTGAGTAATTAATTACTAATTACTCAGATGTGTAATTTGAAAAATAAAGTGAAACAGGCAGATGCAAAACAATTTAATCAATAGTCAAGTACAGAATGCATGTGAACACAAAGTACAATAAAATGTTTCATGCTTGCTCAATGTGTACTGTACATTTTTATGCTTCAAATTGCTTTTGAGAAAACTTCATGAAGAGATACACTGTAAAAAAGAATACATTGATTTTATTGATATCTAATTAATAAAAATGAGGCAACAGATTACAAGCAATATTATTAATTAAATTTAACAAATTAGAATTGAGTAATAATTAATCAAATGACCTTCCTTTAAAGGTAACCATTTAAATTGAGTAAAATTTACAAAATATCTTTTATTGCCAACATTGAAGACACCTGGTGTTAACAAGCAGAATCACTGAAGGAGAAAACCATAATTAAAGTCACCATTGTGGAGATCAGTGTGTGTTTTAGTTGGGCTCTTGACCTTAAATTATTAACTTTAATTTTTGTTCGGCTGCTGTACATGAGTTATAACAGCCAGATGAACAAAGAGAAAAGATGATGTAATGGCATTGGTTGTGATTTAAAATTATCATTATTTCACAATCATTTGACCTGAATCACTGAACTCATATAGAGTCCAATTTCTGAGTTAGGTGATCTATATTAATTATAGCAGCACTGGCCTTGTACGGCATAATATTTTTTAACTTTTACAATGTAAGGCAAATAATTTCTAAAAAGTTTCTCTTACATAAAAAAGAGACACACAGACATCAATAATCAGCCTGTGAATCTCAACAATGGTGACATTTATAAAGCATGTTGCAGTGCATTCTGGGTTCCACCAATCAAAACTCATTCATGGCTCCCATCATGCATTGCTGCATGAATAAATAATGAGCTTATGTTCATCTGTTTGTCACCATTGCTGAGATTCATACGCAAAATCTTGATGTGTGTTTGTGCCTAAAAAAAACCAACATATATTTATTTATTTTTTATTATTGATTTGATCATTTGGATTTCATTGAAAAGGCTAAAACTATTATACTGCTATAATTAATAAAGTTAACTTAACTCATAAATTGTACTCTATATGAGTTCAGTGATTCAGGTCAAATGATTGTGAAATAATGATAATTTTAAATCACAACCAATGCCATTACATCATCTTTTCTCTTTGTTCATCTGGCTGTTATAACTCATGTACAGCAGCCGAACAAAACTTAAAGTAAATGATTTAAGGGTCAAGAGCCCAACTAAAACACACACTGATCTCCACAATGGTGACTTTAATTATGGTTTTCTCCTTCAGTGATTCTGCTTGTTAACACCAGGTGTCTTCAATGTTGGCAATAAAATATATTTTGTACATTTTACTCATTTTAAATGGTTAACTTTTAAGGAATTAATTTGATTAATTATTACTCAATTATAATTTGTTAAATTTAATTAATAATATTGCTTGTAATCTGTTGCCTCATTTTTATTAATTAGATATTAATCAAATCAATGTATTCTTTTTTACAGTGTAACAGTTAAGCAAGTTTGCATTTGAATTTTAATTAAAATGTTGCAACTGAGAAAATATTGTATAGATATTTAGATATAATTTTATATGATTATATGATATGTCAGATATAATAGAGACTTAGAGAGTTCTCTGACTCTCTATTACCCAGCTAACAGACTTTTGTTATAAGAACGTTCTCCAAAATATTCAGTGTTGGTTCTGGGAATGTAACAAATGTTATCACGTTAGAGGAACGTGTTTCAAAAGGTATAATGTTCCTCAAACGTTATTTTAACTTAATTTTGATTCAAAATTCAACATTATAGGAACGTTGATTTCTAACATTACAAGAATATAAAAATGAAAGAGTAATAAGAACACAAACTACAACTTTATTCAGACACAGCCTTAGATGAACTGAAGATAAAAGACATTAACTCTATCAAGATCTGATTAAACAACTCCACAAACAGCATTACCAGCTTCACTTATTACTAACCAGACTGACTTTATTTCTGTCACGTCTACAGAAGATCTTATTGAGAATTAACAGAGGTTTAGATTAGGGCTGGGCGATATATATCGTGAGATTGTTATGCGCATCTCGTCAGTAAAGCCGGTTCCTTGATTAGTAGTAAATCACCATCACCTGCTTTCAGATGGAGCGGCATTTAGGGCTGAGGAGATAATTAAGTGATTAATTGAGTGATGATTGAGCATTATTGAAGACACCTGATGTTAACAAGCAGAATCACTGAAGAAGAAAATCACAAATTGTAAGTTACCATTAAGGTGATGGGTGTTTGCTTTAGTTGGGCTCTAGACCATTATATGTTTACTTTAATATTTATTGTTGTTTGTCTGCTGTTATTGATTTATAACAGTTAAATGAATAAAGTAAAATGTTATCTTATAATATTGGTTATGTTTTGACATAATCATGCTGTGATCTGAAAAAGGCCAGAGATAGTTTATTGAGATAGTTTGGTTTAACTTGTTAGCAGCAGTTTAGTGATTCTTCAGCCTATGATTATCGGTATTTTACTTATAATTCTAAATATTTAATAAACATTGTTCTGATCAAAAGCCATTCAAAAAAATTCTATTAAAACACAGACATCAATAATCAGCCTGTGAATCTCAACAATGGTGACAATAATAAAGCATGTTGCAGTGGCTGCCACCAATCACAACTCATTAATGGCTCCCATCATGCATTGCGGTATGAATAAATTATGATCTATGTATATTACTTTTCCTAATTGAATATTCTGCTCCTCACCATTGTTGAGATGCATAGACTGAATCTTGACGTCTGTGTGTGCCTAAAATAATGATTTTTTTTTTTAACAACTTCTAAGAAATCCTTTATATTATCAAAAATCCTGGGCATTTATGCAGATTCACTAACCAACAACATAAATCTAAGTCAGAAAGAAGGATTTGAATGAATTCAGTGATCAAGTTCAAATGATGATTGTCATAATATAACCAACACCATCAGATCACTTGATGATATAATTCAAAAACAACAGACAAACAAAATCTAAAGTTAATAATATAAGGGTCAAGAGTCCAACTAAAGCAACCATTGATCGTCATAACGGTAACTTACAATTTGTGATTTTCTCCTTCAGTGATTCTGCTTGTTAACATCAGGTGTCTTCAATAAGGTTCAATCATCACTAAATTATCTCATTAACTTAAACACTCTTGAGTGTGGACTCATACACTCCCAGGAGTGTTAATTTAACACTGGAGTTTTTGCTGTGTACAAAGAGCCATAGTTAACTGACAAGCTGAGCCATATCGCATTAAATATCGCTGGCGATACGTCCGCGATATTAATGCGATATGGCTCAGCTTGTCAGTTAACTACGGCTCTTTGTAGTAAATGCCGCTTCATCTGAAAGCAGGTGATGGCGATTTACTACTAATCAAGGAACCGGCTTTACTGACGAGATGCGCATAACAATCTCACGATATATATCGCCCAGCCCTAGTTTAGATGTTGATGTCTTATTGAAAATGTTTGGTTTGAGGTCACCATCATGGAGATCAGTGTTTGCTTTGCATTTAGTTGGGCTCTTGACCATTGACTTCTATTAAGTTGATGTTTTATCAGCAGTTGTAGGTGTTTATGGAAAATATTTCTGCATTGACGTTTGAGAACGCTTGAGGAACATTATACATTTTAAAACATGTTCTCCTAATGTCAAGAAAACTGGACATTTTTTACATTGCCAGAACCAACACTGAATATTTGGAGAATGTTCTTATAACTAAAGTCTGTTAGCTGGGAAGTTCCATCTCCGTTTATATTCATCCAGTTCCAGACAAGACTGGTAAAGGACTTCATTTTCTTTCATGAGGTTAGTAATTGTGTTCTCCAGAGATGCAACTCTATTTGTAACGTCTTCAATTTCCTTGACAAATAATTCCCTGGATGAGGAGAAGGTGCCAAGAGAAGCAGTGTTTTCTTGAACAGATATTTCAAAAGATTGAAGCCATATGATACCATATAAAATATACCTATTTTTTCATAAACAAAAAACGCCGTCCACCCAGTGCTATTCTATCCAAAGTTACATTTTAACACACATTGAGTGCTAAATATCTACACAGCGTGTCTCAAAACCAAATTAGCCAGATATCAGTTATCATGATTAGAAGATCTGGCTTTTTTCAAATATTCTCAGATGTATTAAGCAAAGTACAATGAACAGACACTGATCTTAAGTCAGATCATCTGACTCTACTTCTCTCTCTCATTACACACACACACAATAGATTCAAAACATTATTGATCATTTTTGAGTCTTTCACTGTACTTTGCACAGCTTCTGTTTTGCTAGTGTTCGTGTAGCTTTCATTGCAAGACCTACTGCCTTCCCACGACTGACTCCTTTCCTCTCAGCTTCCTTTATTGTGCTCTCTTTCTCTTCAAGGGACACCTCCTTCTTCAGGCTTTTGCGTATTTCTGATACATTCACATTATTGTGAATTAGAAGATCTTCTATGAATGTGTCAGAACAAGATTGTTTAGCTTCATGTCGTGACTCCTCTACTAAACGCCAGAATATTTTCTGCCATTCTGTCTGAGTGACCGGTTTGTGCTCCTGTTTGTGCTGTTTCACTTTCTCATCTAGTTTCTGCTTCTGAATCTCCTGAATGTGTTTTTCTGTTTCATCAAACATGTCATTTTTAAAGTGCCCTCCATTTTCTGCCACCATCATTTCTAATTTACCTATCAGATCTTTGAATTGTGGGAAACTGGGAAAGTCATTATCTAAACAGAAGAATCGGTTTCCACAACTGCCTACAAGTTCTTTAATATCTGGATCACCATTTTGTAGATACTCTTCAATTGTTTTTCCTTTCTTTAACTGACTTTTGTGAGTGAAGACGATCATGGAATATTTTTGCATCTGTTCTCCGAACACTTCTTTAAGTTTCTTTATTGTATTTTTCTCCTCCTCAGTGAATCGACCCACTTTAATGACAATAATAAAAGCATGTGGCCCAGGAGAGGATAATGTTATGCATTTTACTAATTCAGGAATAACCTGCTCTTGACTGAGTTTAGTATCATAAAGTCCAGGTGTGTCGATCACTGAGATCTCTTTACTAAACCTCACTGTAGTTTCTGCCTGACACTGTTTCGTCTGTGACTTTGAACTGGCTGTAGATTTGAACACGTTTCTGCCGATGATGGTGTTTCCAGTGGCACTTTTCCCAGCTCCAGTTTTTCCCAGCAGAACCAGCCTGATCTGGTCTTTCCTCTCAGGAATGTCATCAAACTTCTCTGGACATCTATCTGAAAATAAGACAGAAAAACCAAATGAAACTAAGGCAGAAAGATCAAATCCCTGATCTACAGAAGCCCTAAACCACAGCGTAAAAAATAATAAGAAAAAAAAGAAAAAAAGAAAAGAAATCTAAAATTACGAGATTAAAGTCGAAACATTATGAGAATAAAGTCTTAATATTTTGTGAATAAAGTCAAAATATGGTGAATATGTTGCTATACCAACATGCCATTACCATTTGTCTTGGGACATTACAAAATAGGCTATAGCACTGCACCGGACTTTACAGGCGAAAACAATTTTCAGACCAGGATTGTGGCACTCGTCTATAGGCAACGCCATCTCGGTCGAGAACACTTAACCGTAACCAGACTGTCTCCCTCTTCACCGTAAATCCTTTCTGGATAGATTTAAGTGCATTGCTTTTTATATCCGTTTGTGTATTTTGTGACAGTGCACATAATTTGTTACAAAATTATGAGATTGCAGATGCATTGAGAACATTGCACAGTAACCCAGCGGGCACCTTGATGTCAAAATTACGTCAAGAAATAGGTCAAAAATGAAAGTCATATTGACGTCAAAGTGTCGATGTCAATTTGATGTCAAGATTTTGACCTCTGCTGATGTCATTTTGCCAAACAAAAAGGTGAAATGCATGGCCGTACACTCATTACCAGCTTCACTTAAAACTAACCAGATTTACTTTATTTAATTTCAATTTTAATGAAATCATTTAAATGTTGCATTTTAAAGTCACCATGATGGTGGTTAGCGTTTGCTTTAGTTGTTCTCTTGACACTTTAATATAAAATTTTTTCTGACTGCTATAATTGTGTGTTTATAAAGCACATTTGTTGTAGCTAAAAAAGCCATGAGATCAGGTGGTGTTGGCTGTTTATTGATGATGATGATGATGATGATGATATCCTCATGTAAATACCTAAATCACTGATCATGTTCTGTGTCTAATGCTTTGATTATATAGGACTTGTGGTTTTTATGTTGTATTATAATAGAATCCATTAAATTTTACAGCATGAGAGCAATGTTTTTTATCAAATAATATAAATGATTCTAAAAACATTTAGTGCATTAAACTCTTTCCTCTACATTATTACCTAGCCATCAAGAATCAGTGTGTGACTCTCAACCATGGTGACAATCAATGAAACGCTTCATGCTGCAGTGCATGCTGGGTACCACCAATCAAAACTCACCCATATCTCCCAGCATGCATTGCGGCTTTAATAAATTATGCAGCTGGAGTTGATCTGATTATCTGGATATTTTGTTTGTTTGTCACCATTGTTGAGATTCATATGCTGTTTCTTGATGTCTGTGTGTGTCTAAGTAATGCCATAGATTAATGGTTTTTGTGCACTAAATAGTTTTTAAAAACCAAGTATATTATTTGATAAACAACACGGAGTCAAATGACTTCTATTATGAATAAAACAGTTTTAAAACCACAAGTTCTATATAATCAAAGCATTAGACACTAAATAAGATCAGGGATTCAGGCAATTACATGATGATATCATCTTCATCATCAATGAAAAGCCAATATCACCTGATCTCATGGCTTTTTTAGCTACAACAATTGTGCTTTATAAACACACAATTATAGCAGCCAGAGATTTTTTTTATGTCAACGAGTCAAGGGTCAAGAGCACAACTAAAGCAAACGCTACAGTTCTCTTACGAGAGTCCTCTCGTACTGCGTTTTTGTAAAAACGCTACGGGAAAAGTCTCTTTTCACGAAATACTGAAGCAAAAAATTATCCTTAATTTTCATAAATGTAAAACGCGTTGCGGCAGTGCTAGCTATGGCGAGACGGCTTGCTCGCTCATTGGCTGCTCTGCAGCAACTGCATAAGCCTATCGAGCGAGGCCTGAGGTGACGTCAGGCCAATGAGGACGCTTCGCGCCCTCCTAGCCATTTCCCGCCGAGACGGGTGTGGCTAACCTCTATATAAGGAGCTCGAAAAGGCTTATTCACTTGATTTTTCATCTCTTCAGCGAAGCTCTCACATCGCTGGATCACGAGGAAGCAAGCGTCGTTTGAGGCAAGCACTTCAGCGGGACGAGCCACTCGAAGCTGCTGGCAACGCCGCCTTCTACAGCCGTACCTGCTGCGCTTTCCGGCGCTATATCCTTTCCTTTATTACTGTTCTTGTGTGTGTGTGTGTGTGTGTGTTCGCCCCGCGACACTCACCTCCTAAAAGAGCTGCGTCTTTTTAAAGATGCCTTCATGTGGCTCGTGCCGAGCCCCACTCTCCCAGGGAGACCGCCACGTCATCTGTGTTTCCTGTTTGGGAGAGGACCATGCAGCGCTCGCGCTCGCTGACGGCGGCTGCCCTCACTGCGAGCTTTTGCCGATGGTGACTCTGCGGACTCGCCTGGCTTCCTTCTCAGAGTCTGCATGCCCCGCCGCGCTGCCGCGCCGCAAGAAGCGCCGCTCGCAGCGGGTCCCGGAACCCGCTCCAACCCGACCAAGCTCGCCGGTTCGCCCGCCTGCTTCACCGGCTTCTCCTGTTCTTCTTCCTGATGCTCAGCGCCCGCAGTCTGCCGCCGCTTCATCAGAGGAAGTCGTTTCCGAGGCCGCGTCGGGGGAGAAGGATTCCTGCTCTCTGTTAGCTTCAGGCAGCGAGGACTGGGCGAGCTCTGAGGACCTCGCGCCTCCTGCCCGCAAGCCCACTACGAGAGCCAACATCGAGAAGGAGCTCATGCGAGTACTCGCGCTGGCCGCGGCGAGCCTCGGCCTCGAGTGGTCTGCACCGGAACTCCCCTCTCGTACCCGGCTAGATGGTAGCTTCCTCCCTGGTGAGCGCACTTCTCCGGAATCTAAGCCCGCCCCCTTTCTTCCTGAGCTTCATGAAGAAGTGGCGAAAGCTTGGAATGCGCCCTACTCTGCGCGAACGCGCTCGTCTGTGTCGCCTGCATTTTCCTCCTTGGATAATGCAAAAGACCGAGGCTACCTTTCACTTCCGCCGGTGGAACAGGCGATAGCAACCCACCTTTGCCCGCCCTCTGCTGGACGGCGGACTAAACCGGTGTTGCCTTCCAAAGCCTGCCGCATGACGTCGACGCTGCTCGCGCGAATCTTCTCCGCCGCTGGGCAGGCTGCGTCAGCGCTACACACCATGGCTACGCTGCAGATATTCCAGGGCGATCTCCTCCGTAAGTTGGATGAGATAGGACCTGAAGCTATCTGCATCGCGGATTTAAGGAGCGCTTCGGACCTAACACTCCGCGCTACCAAGTCCGCTGCACAAGCCATGGGAAGATGTATGGCTTCCGCCACTGTTGCTGAGAGACACCTATGGCTTACGCTCACGGAGATGGCTGATTCCGAGCGCAACGCGTTCCTCGACGCCCCGCTGTCTTCCGCTGGCCTTTTCGGTTCTTCTCTCTCCGAGTTCGTGGAGAGATTTACCGAAGCCCAGAAAGCGTCTCAAGCCTTCAAGCACTTCCTTCCGAAGCGCTCCGGTTCTGCAGCGAGTCGTGAGAAACAGACTCCGCGGAGTTCTCAGCCTCAGCCCCCGCCTTCGGCCACATCTTCACAGCAGCGACAGCAGCGACAGCAGCACAGCTCTAGGTCCCGCTCTCGCTCTACCAGCCGACGCCCCGCTCAGCGCGGGCCGCGGCCGAGGATTGTGGTAAAGCCGGAAGCCCCGAAGAAGTCCTAGCACTCCTAGGAAAGCGCAGGTGTGTGAGCCCCGCTGCGGCCGGTCTCTCACCCAAGCGCGCCGCTGTTTCAGTCCCAAGACTTGCGACTGCCCCAGCGTTTTCTGCAAGACGCAAGCCCGCACAGTTGCCCGCTTGCCTGCACACAAAAGCCGTTTTCACGGCTACCCAGATATATCCCGAAAAGAGTGTATTTTCTGGTGTCCCGGCCACGGCCGATGGTGCTATAAATGTAGTGTCGATGCCCACTCCTCAGTGCCCATCCCTACACATAAGCACAGCCCTACACTTAGGGCTCGCGCGCATAAAATCGACTCAGATCGATTGCGCTTCAAATGTAGTGAAAGTGTCCACTTCCCAGTGCCCACACACACTATGTCTCACGGACCACAGGCTCTCTGTAAAAACGAGACCTGTGTGCGCTCGCTCTGCTCAGGCAGACAGCGCGTCCAAAGCAGTGAATGTGCCCGCGTCCCGCCCACATTTACCCGCAGACACGAGTCCCGCGAAACTCGCTCAGCCCTCCCTCACTCAGTTAAGCACTGTAGTAAGGTCGAGGACGAGCGCTCTGCCCGCTGTAATAAGCGCGCCCCCTGCCTCGAATGCCACAGGCATAACGCCTATGTTATCGCACCCCGAAGCACCTCTGTCACACGAACAGAGCGTGCTTCGCATCCAGCCCTTAGCCAGCCATGCAGTAGCATGGGCAGCGCTCCCAGGGGTTTCGGACTGGGTGCTAGGCATTATAAAGAGAGGCTTCTCGCTACAGTTTTGTCGGCGCCCCCCCCGCTTCACAGCGCGCGTCGAAACTTCGGTGAATTCAGAAGTAGCACACCTACTTCGCGCCGAAATATCAAAACTGATAAGCAAAGGGGCGATAGAGCACGTACCCCTAGCTCAAAGCAAAGGGGGGCTATACAGCAGATACTTTCTAGTCCCCAAAAAGGACGGTGGTATCAGACCCATACTGGATCTAAGACGGCTGAACAAAGCATTAGTGAAACGCAGTTTCAAAATGCTCACGACCAGGAAAATCCTCGCGCATGTTCGCCGAGGAGACTGGTTCATGTCGATAGATCTGAAGGACGCGTATTTTCAAATACAAATAGCGTCACATCACAGGCAATACTTGAGATTCGCCTTCGAGGGTCAGACATACCAGTATACAGTCCTGCCGTTCGGCTTGTCCCTGGCACCTCGTACATTTACGAAGTGCATGGACGCAGCGCTCGCTCCTCTCAGACTCAGAGGCATGCGAGTGCTGAACTATTTGGACGACTGGCTGATCCTAGCTCAGTCACGATCACAGCTCGTGGAGCACAGAGCCATTTTACTCGATCACCTCGAGAATCTTGGTATCACAGTCAATTGGACGAAGAGTTCACTGAACCCCAGTCAAACGATTTCGTTTCTGGGTACCATTCTGGACTCACAGTCTATGACAGCACGGCTGTCGCCACAGCGCGTGCTGCACATTCAGCGCGCAGCGAGATCTTTCCGCTGCGGCGCGACTGCCCCGCTCAGGACGTTTCAGAGGATGCTAGGTCTCATGGCCTCAGCATCACCGGTTCTTCAGCTGGGCTTGCTCCGCATGCGCCCTCTGCAGTTCTGGCTGAAAGCGCGAGTTCCGCGCGGAGCGTGGGTGTCCGGCCGGTTACGTCTCAAGGTCAATCAGAGCTGTGTGGCAGCCCTAATACCTTGGTTGGCGGGCGACTGGTACCGATCAGGTGTAAGCCTGGGGACTTCCTCGAGAGTGAGGATGGTGTCGACAGACGCATCCACCTCGGGATGGGGAGCGCTGCTCGAGGGCAGACCGTTCTTCGGCCTATGGTCGAAACGAGAAAAGCTCCAACACATCAACTGCCTGGAGATGCTGGCAGTGCACAATGCGCTGACGCGTTTTTGTCCCCAAATCAAGGACCAACACGTCGTAGTCCGTTCGGACAACACGGCCGTGGTGTCCTATATAAATCGCCAGGGCGGTCTGAGATCCACAGCCCTATACAGGCTGGCGAAACGCCTCCTAATATGGGCTCAGCACAATTTGCGCTCGCTGAGAGCAGTGCATGTGCCTGGGCTCCAGAATGTGGGCCCAGACAGGCTGTCCAGGAACAACATTCCCCTGGGCGAATGGTCTCTACACCCGCAAACAGTTCTGCTGTTGTGGGAAAGATTCGGCAGAGCGGAAGTGGACCTATTCGCGTCCCGCGAAAACGCTCATTGCCCCGTGTTCTTTTCCAGAAACGACAGCGCGCTGTCCCACGTGTGGCCGCGCTGCCCGCTTTATGCCTTTCCCCCCGTCTCCCTCCTGCCACAGGTGTTAGAGCGGGTCAAGGAAACGAAATGCTCAGTGCTGCTTGTAGCACCGCTCTGGAAGAACCAGGCATGGTTCCCAGTCCTGATGCAGCTGGCAGACATCGCTCCATGGCCAGTGCCATGGAGGAGAGATCTCCTCTCGCAGGCCAGGGGCTCGATTTGGCACCCACACCCGGAGCTGTGGTCCCTTCACGTGTGGGCGCTCAACGGTTATCCGTTGACCTCGCAGAGGGAGTGATAAACACCATCACTCAGGCCAGGGCGCCGTCGACTCGGCGGCTTTATGCCTCGAAGTGGTCGGTTTTCTCCGGCTGGTGTACAGCTCGGAGCCTATCACCTCTCGATTGTGAGGTAACGGAGGTTCTCTCCTTCCTACAGGAGCTGTTGGATAAGGGCAGATCCCCTTCCACGCTCAAAGTGTATGTGGCGGCTATTTCAGCGTTCTCCGGTTCAACGCTGGGTCAGTCACTGGGAAGGAATGATTTAGTCATCCGCTTCCTCAGGGGAGCTAGGAGACTGAATCCACCCAGACCTCCTTCAGTTCCTATGTGGGACCTTTCTACGGTTTTGGCGGCCATGAAAGGTGCCCCTTTCGAGCCTATCCAATCTATTAGCCTCAAACATTTGTCTTTCAAAACAGTGTTCTTGATGGCTCTCGCTTCGGTGAAGCGCATAGGCGACCTGCACGCGCTCTCTGTGAGCCCAGCGTGCTTGGAGTTTGGACCTAACGACTCTAAAGTCATACTCAAACCTAAGCATGGCTATGTGCCAAAGTCCCTCAACACACCGTTTCGGGCTCAGGTTATCTCCCTGTCTGCCCTGCCGGGATCAAGTGAGGAAGGGGACTCAAGTTTTCTTTGCCCCATCCGGGCTCTAAGAGCTTACGTGTCCCGCTCGGCTGTCTTCAGACAGACTGAGCAGCTCTTTGTCTCGTTCAGTGGACGTTCCAAGGGAATGGCTGTGTCGAAACAGAGCTTATCCAGATGGATAGTTGACGCCATAGCGCTGGCTTATACTACCAAGGGCCTCCAGTGCCCGTTGGGAGTTAGAGCGCACTCCACGAGGGGCGTTGCCTCCTCGTGGGCTTGGTCCAGCGGGATTTCCTTACAGGATATATGTACGGCGGCGGGCTGGGCCTCGCCGTCTACATTTATCAGGTTTTACAACCTAGAGGTTCCCGCCTTACAGGCTAAGCTACTATCGGTATAGCCGATTCAGCTGTCTAACTAGAACACTGAAATCGCATGCGCAACGCGCTGCCGACTGTCTTATGGGCAGAACTGTGTAAGACCCACATTTCCCACATTTAGTTCAGGTTCCCCCACCCTGTCTATGTGATGTCATATTCGCGTCTGCTGACGCAACCATATAAGGACAGAGGAATCCCCTCTTGTCTCTAGACTCTCTCTGTGAGGTCATGTTTTACGTCTGCGGACGTTACAATATAGGGAATTAAGGTTCCCCTCCCTTAATCCCAGGCTCTTTGAGTCTATCTGGTGATTATGCACTGTACACCTGGTTAGCTTCCAGTGATCGGTGTCTTTATCCCAGCACGCACGGCGTTTTACAAGGGGTTCCCGTAGCGTTTTTACAAAAACGCAGTACGAGAGGACTCTCGTAAGAGAACGTACTCGGTTACTAACGTAACCTCGGTTCTCTCTAGAAGAGGGAACGAGTACTGCGTTCTCTGCCGTGCGTACGGTTCACTCTGGTTCGCTTCGGCGATGAAAATCAAGTGAATAAGCCTTTTCGAGCTCCTTATATAGAGGTTAGCCACACCCGTCTCGGCGGGAAATGGCTAGGAGGGCGCGAAGCGTCCTCATTGGCCTGACGTCACCTCAGGCCTCGCTCGATAGGCTTATGCAGTTGCTGCAGAGCAGCCAATGAGCGAGCAAGCCGTCTCGCCATAGCTAGCACTGCCGCAACGCGTTTTACATTTATGAAAATTAAGGATAATTTTTTGCTTCAGTATTTCGTGAAAAGAGACTTTTCCCGTAGCGTTTTTACAAAAACGCAGTACTCGTTCCCTCTTCTAGAGAGAACCGAGGTTACGTTAGTAACCGAGTACGTTACCTGGTGTTTAATTTAACACCGCTCGGTGTTCATATGGGAACCACCAGCCGTGTGTTAAAAGTAGCGCTGAAGCAGTGTAAGAGTTAATTCGATACTTAAGTGATTAATACAGTGATGATTGTTTGATAATTTAAGTAATCTGGTGACTACGAGTAGAATCACTGAAGAAAAGAGAAACACAAGAACTACAACTGACTTCAACCACAGCTTTAGATGAAACCAACTGAAAAGACATTGGTTGTGTTAGATTTAAATTTAAAGCATTTACAGATGCTCCAAATTATTACAATAAAAACTTACAATTACAACTGACAGTAGTCTCCTTGTGTTCACTCCTCTTCATTTGCTCCTTGATAAATATCCCATCGTTCTTCATCACCATTCCTTCAATCTTCTGCAATAGTTCTGGGACCTGATTACCGAGTTTTCTCTTGTTATTAAAAGAGTGAAACTTTCCTCCACATTCGTTCACCAATCGCTGAAGATCCTCATGATCTTGATTTTTTAGATGTTCCTCAATGCTCTCATTTAGATCCTCTAGTTCATCTCCATGTGTGAACAGAATCATTATGTACTTCTGAACTTCAGGACCAAATAAAACTTTATTATAATCCAGGATCTCTTCCTCATTTTCCACAGGTTTATCTAGAGGAACGGTGATCAGAACTGCACTGAGACCTGCTGAACATCGAGAGACCAGCTGATCCTTCATTTTCTCCAGCTTCTCCTTATTCAGATCTGGATCCAGTAGATCTGGAGAATCAATCACACACACCTGCTTCTCTCCGATCTTTGTTTTATCATCACACACTTCAGACTCATGATTTTTAACTTTAAACTTTCTTTTTCCCAGTATAGTGTTTCCAGATGAGCTTTTCCCAGAACCCTTCCTGCCCATTAGAAGAATCCGGATCACTGGATCATCTGAACTGGAGCTGATCGCTGACATCGCTGAAAGATACAGAAAATGTGGAATAAGATATAGGTCAAGGTAATTCTTCTCATGACAGGTGGCCAAGATATGAAAATAACAAGATATAGACAGCAAAATCCCTGTGTTAAATTAACTTTGCTCAGAATAAATTTGGTCCCTCTCTAAAGGGAGTTAAAATAACTCTGAATCGGTGTTAAAATTAATGATGTACTTAAGTGATGATTGAGCATTAGTGATGAACACCTGCTGTAAACTATCAGAATCACCGAATGAAAGAGAAACCGAACTACAATTGACTTCCAGCCACAGCCTCAGATGAAATCAACTGAAGGTAAAGGAAGAAATTGAATCTCTGAAGATCTCAGCAGAGGATTAAAAAACTGCACAAACATCATTACCATCTTAAGTTATTAATAACCAGATTGACTTTATTTCTGTCATTTGTCTACATAAGTTATTATTGAGAATGAACAGAGGTTTAGATGTTGACGATTTATTGAAAATGTTTGGTCACCATTATGGTGATTAGAGTCTCATTTAGTTGGGCAGTTTGACTTTTAGTAAAAGGGTTTTTTTTTTAAACAGTTTTTCCAAAACACATAATTTGATTCAAAGAAAGCCAAAAAACAAAAATAATCAGGTGATATAGTTTTCCACAAGATAAAGTAGAATAGTTGACCAAAAGTGGTTATTTGTTCTTAATAGATTATATACACTAACAATACACTATTGCAATAGATTACATATACAGAATTTTGATTATGAAATATATTATTGGAATATAGACAAACCTATATCAAGAATCAGCATATGAATCTCAACAATGGTGACATGTTTCATGCCACAATGCATTCTGGGAGACATGCATTTTATACTATTGTGGCTCCCAGCATGCATTGCAGCATGAAACATGTCACCATCGTTGAGATTCATTTGCTGATTATTGATATCTATGTTTTTTTGTGTGTTTTTTTTATATTCACATAATATTTTGTGATAATCTGGTAACATCAATAAACCTCTTTCAGTCAATGATGAGATTAGTGCATTATTCTATTTTATGTTGTTGAAAACTGTATCACCTGATCATTTTTGTTTCTGGCTTCCTTTGCAACAAATTATGTGTTTATGTGTGATAATCACTGTTACAAAAACCACAAACTCACAAAAAAAAGAAAAAAGAAAAAAAAAGTCAAAAGTCAAACTGCCCAACTAACTCCTCAGAAGAAGAGTGGGACTTATTTTGAATAGCGACTTATTCCAGCTGTGGATACCATTTCATATGAGTTAGTTTTTATTTACATTGCTTGGGCTATTTCCAGATTTCTATTTGGATATATTTTTAAAATGCAATTTATTCCTGTGATGTCAATTATTACTCCAGTCACTGTCTTCATATTACTTCAGTTTCACATGATCCTTCAGAAATCATTTTAAAGGGTAACTAAACCCTAAACCAACTTTTATTAGTTAATGATCTGTAAGAATGGGGCTTTATTAGTGCTGTTCATTGATTCGAGTAACTTTTTTTACATTTGGGTATAAAGTGTTTTAATTCTACAATATATGGTGTAAAAACGTCTGAGTGCTGCCCTCTTCAGGTTGAACGGTGGCTACTGCAGTTGAATTTTCCTATTGGATGTTTGTGGTGGTACGTGACGTAAGCGGTGGCAGGTGACGTAAGCAGGTTCCAGCTCACCACGCCCTCCCTTGGTACGAGCTACCACGCATAGTATTGCATCAGTTAGGATAGCTTCAAGTTCATGTAGATTTATCTGTATTTAGTACAGTGGTCAGGAGGGTATGTAGGTGTAGTGTTGCTGGTTGCAACAGTATTGCTGGACTGCATAGCTTTCCAGCAGACTTGGAAATTAGGCGCCAGAGGAGCTCAAGTGTGCAAACTGCATTTTACGTGGGATTGCTTCTACAACGCAATAGAGGAGGAAATGGGCTTTTCCACACAGCTCGCGCTGAAAAGCGACGCAATGCCAAACGCTGCTCCTCCTGCATGGACTCCACCACCGCAGCGGTGTCTTGATGTGAGTGATCATATATATAATCACAATTTATGGCTAGGCTAAAGATAATCCTCTGGGGTCGACAAACGCGCCAGCGCATTTTCCTGGATTTTTTTCCACATAGCGGCAAAATATGAATATTCCTACAGAGAGCGCGCACTATTGAAATCAACTCAGTAAAACTCATCAGATGCATGTTCTTTACGTCGTCTTGCGACCCTGTGAGTCACTCTCCATTTTAGAGTCTGACAGCAGCTGTCAATTAATCCGTCACTGCGTGTATCAGGTGCAGTATTTGTATATTTTCTAAAGAAGAAAAGTGACACCGTACAGGCTACGGAAAAGTTCCTAGCAGATGTATCCCCTTACGGGAAAGTGAAGTGCATCAGATTCGATAATGGAACGGAGTTTACATGTGGTGATTTTCAAGCGCTGTTGAGGAAAAACAATATCAGACATGAAACGTCAGCTCCGTATTCCCCACACCAAAACGGAACTGCAGCGAGGGGTTGGCGTACTCTTTTTGAGATGGGTAGATGTATGATAGTTGAAAGTGTACTACCAAAGCAGCTATGGCCCTACGCAGTACAAACAGCAGCAATGGTACGCAACAGGTGCTTCAACCCAGCCAGCACAGCCATGTGGGGCCCAAATGGGTTTGACCTGGGCTATCTAACTGGGACCCAGCCAGTTTTGTCCTCGGTTTCCATGTAGGCCCCACATGGGTTTGCCCAGATGAAATGAACACTGCTTAGTGTGCACAGTACAGGCTGTTTAATGTAACACTGAATCAGTGTTGGAGGTAATGAGATAATTAAGTGATTGAATAAAGATAGTGCATTATTGATGAACACCTGCTGTTAACAAGCAGAATCACTGAAGGAAAGAGAAACACAAGAACTACTTCCAGCCACAACCTTGGATGAAATCAACTGAAGATAAAATACATTACATCTCTCAAGATCGGATTAAACAACTCCACAAACAGCATTACCAGCTTCACTGATTAGTAACCAGACTGACTTTATTTCTGTCAGACGTCTTCAGAAATTCTTATTGAGAATTAACAGAGGTTTAGATGTTGATTACTTATTTGAAAGTAATAGTTTGATTTGATGTTACCATTGTGGCGATCAGTGTGTGCTTTAGTCGGGCTCTTGACTTTTTGACATTTGTTTTTTCTCAGGCAGCTGTGTCTGTTTGTTATGGCGAGAACAGCAAGAGAAAATGCAATCTGATGCTGTAAGCTGATTGATGATAAGAATATAATCATCATCATGTAGTGGCTTAACTCACTGATATTTTGTGTAAGGTTTATACGGGTAGTATGCCATTCTTTTTGTTTTATTGTTGTGATTCTGCAGCAAGAGATCCAGCACAGTTTAATCAGAACATCAAATGATTTTTAAACCCCATTTACACATGTTGGACTACTGAAAGTTGTACTTGCACACAGACATCAAGAATCAGCATATGAATCTCAACAATGGTGACATGCTTCATGCTGCAATGCATTCTGAGTAGGGCTGGGAGATATATCGCACAATATTGTTATGCGCATCTCATCAGTAAAGCCGGTTCCTTGATTAGTAGTAAATCACCATCACCTGCTTTCAGATGGAGCGGTGTTAAATGAACACTCCTGGGAGTGTATATGAGTCCACACTCAAGAGTGTAAAGTGTTAAAATATGAGTGTTAAATTAACACTCAAGAGTGTTAAAGTTAATGAGATAATTAAGTGATTAATTGAGTGATGATTGATCATTATTGAAGACACCTGATGTTAACAAGCAGAATCATTGAAGGAGAAAATCACAAATTGTAAGTTACCATTATGGTTATGGGTGTTTGCTTTAGTTGGGCTCTTGACCCTTGTATGTTTAAATTTTACTGTTGTTTGTCTGCTGTTTTTGATTTATAACAGTTAAATGAACAAAGTGAAGTGTGATCTGATAGTGTTGATTATGTTTCGACATAATCATGCTGTGATCTGAAAAATGAAACTTATTGAGATAGTTTGGTTTAACTTGTTAGCAGCAGTTTTGTGATTCTTCAGCCTATGATTATCAGTATTTTACTTATAATTCAAAATATTTAATAAACATTGTTCTGATCAAAACACTTTCAAATAAATTCATTTAGAAACACAGACATCAATAATCAGCCTGTGAATCTCAACAATGGTGACAATAATAAAGCATGTTGCAGTGGCTGCCACCAATCACAACTCATTAATGGCTCCCATCATGCATTGCGGTATGAATAAATATAATCTGAATTGTCTATGTAATTTACTTTTCCTAATTGAATATTCTGCGCGTCACCATTGTTGAGATGCATAGACTGAATATTGATGTCTGTGTGTGCCTAAAATAAAGATTTTTTTTTTTTTAAACAACTACTAAGAAATCCTTTATATTATATTAAAAATTCTGGGCATTTATGCAGATTCACAGTTATGCTGTGTAACCAACAACATAAATCAAAGTCAGAAAGAAGGATCTTAATGAGTACAGTGATCAAGTTCAAATGATGATAGTCATAATATAACCAACACCATCAGATCACTTTATTCTTTGTTCAACTGGCGGTTATAACTCAGATACAACAACCAAACAAAATCTAAAGTAAACATATAATGGTCAAGAGTCCAACTAAAGCAAACAATGATCACCATAACGGTGGCTTACAATTTGTGATTTTCTCCTTCAGTGATTCTTTTTGTTTACATCAGGTGTCTTCAATTATGTTCAATCATCGCTAAATTAATCACTTAATTATCTCATTAACTTCTTGAGTGTTCATATACACTCCCAGGAGTGTTAAATTAACACTGGAGTTTTTGCTGTGTACAAAGAGCCGTAGTTAACTGACAAGCTGAGCCATATCGCATTAATTATTGCTGCCGATACGTCCGCGATATTAATGCGATATGGCTCAGCTTGTCAGTTAACTATGGCTCTTTGTAGTAAATGCCGCTCCATCTGAAAGCAGGTGAAGGCGATTTACTACTAATCAAGGAACCGGCTTTACTGATGAGATGCGCATAACAATATCGTGTGATATCGCCCAGCCCTAATTCTGAGTGCACCATACGAAACTTATCCATAGCTCCCAGAATGCATTGCACCATGAAGCATGTCACGATTGTTGAGATTCATATGCTGATTCTTGATGTCTGTGTGCGAGTAAATCTCACTGGAGCCCAAAATATGTAAATGGTGTGTTAAAAATCATTTGACGTTCTGATTAAATTCTATTATTCTCTTGCTGTAGAATCACAACAATAAAACAAAATGAATAACATACTACCCGTATAAACCTCAGACATAATCAGTGAGCTAAGCCACTACATGATGATTATATTCTTATCACCAATCAGATAACAGCATCTGATTATATTTTCTCTTGCTGTTCTCACCACAACAAACAGATACAGCTGCCAGAGAAAAACTAATGCTAAAAAGTCAAGAGCCTGACTAAAGCACACACTGATCGCCACAATGGTAACATCAAATCAAACTATTACTTTCAAATAAGTAATCAACATCTAAACCTCTGTTAATTCTCAATAAGAATTTCTGAAGACGTCTGATAGAAATAAAGTCAGTCTGGTTACTAATAAGTGAAGCTGGTAATGCTGTTTGTGGAGTTGTTTAATCCGATCTTGAGAGATGTAATGTATTTTATCTTCAGTTGATTTCATCCAAGGTTGTGGCTGGAAGTAGTTCTTGTGTTTCTCTTTCCTTCAGTGATTATGCTTGTTAACAGCAGGTGTTCATCAATAATGCACTATCATTATTCAATCACTTAATTATCTCATTACCTCCAACACTGATTAAGTGTTACATTAAACAGCCTGTACTGTGCACACTAAGCAGTGTTCATTTCATCTGGGCAAACCCATGTGGGGCCTACATGGAAACCGAGGACAAAACTGGCTGGGTCCCAGTTAGATAGCCCAGGTCAAACCCATTTGGGCCCCACATGGCTGTGCTGGCTGGGAACAGGCGTACAGGGCAGACTCCTTATGAGCTGTTGACAGACAAGAAGCCTAATGTATCTAAGATGCAAAAGTTTGGATCTGTATGCTATACTTACAAACAGGAAAAGGGAAAACTTGACTCCAGATGTGACATGGGGTGTTTTGTAGGTTACGATAAGAACAGCCCGGCTTATTTGGTGTATTACACAGATACAAACAAAGTTCAAAAACACAGGCTAGTGAAGTTTGTGAGCAAGGCAGCTGTGGAAAAACAGACACAGACGGGTGAGCCAGATCCAAGCGTGAGACCCCTGACTAGCGAGACCCCACAGAGTAGGAGTACAGAAAATGCTCCAGAGCCAAGTGTATGGAGTAGAAGTGCTCATAGTGATAGTCCAGGGGCAGAAACAAGGTCTAATGACCATAATCAAGCACAACAGAGTGTGACAAGTGGTGAACCCGAGAGTAGGAGGTATCCGGCTAGAGAAAGAAGAACACCGAGTTACTTAGATGACTTTGTAACTGAAGACAGTGATAGTGACGTGGTTCATATCACGGTAGACTATTGCTGCAGAGCCGTGTGTGGCATTCCACAGACTTATGGGGGAGCAATGGGGTCAGCTAACTCAAAAGAATGGGTAAAAGTCATGGATGAGGAAATCCAGTCCCTGAACGAGAACAAAACCTTTACCCCGACAACACTACCAATAGGCAAGAAAACAGTGGGGGGTAGATGGGTGTACTCCATCAAGACTGATATAGATGGAAAAGACAAATATAAAGCAAGGTTTGTAGCTAAGGGTTACAGCCAGAGAATGGGAGTAGATTATGGGGAGACGTTTTCACCCACTGCAGACTTGACGAGTGTTAGGATTGTGCTACAGAAAGCAGCACAGGAGAATTTACTCCTACACCAAATGGACGTGAAAACAGCGTACTTGCACGCTCCCATAGACTATGAGATCTACATCACTCAGGGCCGGAGTGGGGCCACTTTTCAGCCCAGGAGTTTCAGGTCCAAGACCGGCCCACTTTTTCCATGGTAGAATTCCAAATTAGCACTTTTTCTAAATTGGATAAATGAAGCAACAGTTCAGCTCGTACTATTGTGTAGTTTGTATTAATACCATGGGTTAACAAATAATGTAGCCTAAAGGTTAAATAATAATTCACTTAGACTTTAAGCAATTGCGACTTTATTTCACACAATTCTGACTTTATATTTCGCAATTCTGACTTTATAACACGCAATTGCGACTTTATATCACACAATTCTGACTCTATATCTTGCAGTTCTGACTTTATAAGCAATTGCGACTTTATTTCACGCAGTTCTGACTTTATATCTTGCAATTCTGACTTTATAAGAAGCAATTGCGACTTTATTTCACACAATTTTGACTTTATAACACACAATTACGACTTTATATCACGCAATTCTGACTCTATATCTCGCAATTCTGACTTTATAACACGCAATTGCGACTTTATTTCACGCAATTCTGACTTTATATCACGCAATTCTGACTCTATATCTCGCAATTCTGACTTTATAACACGCAATTCTGACTTTATAACACGCAATTGCGACTTTATTTCACGCAATTCTGACTTTATATCTCGCAATTCTGACTTAATAACACGCAATTGCGACTTTATTTCACGCAATTCTGACTTTATATCTCACAATTCAGACTTTATATCTCACAATTCTGAGAAATAAAGTCAGAATTGCGAGATGTAAACTCGCAATTGTGAGATAAAAAGTCACAATTATCTTTTAAAATGTTTTATTCTGTGGCGGAAACAAAGCTTCCATACCTCCTGTCCTCTTCCTCCCATCCATCCTCCCTGATGCGTACCGTTACTGTAGGGCCGGCCCAGCTATAGCCTACCTGACAAAACATTTTGGAAAAGACGGGCTATGGACCCAACCAACTCTATAGGAGGGGAGGGGAGAACTCCCTCACATGGTACAACCCAGAGGCTGCGCGCTGCGCTGTCAGAATGCGGAATGTGTGTAGCCTAATGTAACTAACGTGACATTGAAATGTGAAAAAAAAAAAAATGTAATTCCTCGACCGGCCCAAAAGTGAAGCGGCCCACCAGGAATTCTCCCGATTCTCCCGATTACCCACTCCGGGCCTGACATCAATCCACCAGAAGGCTATCAAGAGAAAGAGGGTATAGTTTATAAGCTAGAGAAATCGCTTTATGGTCTAAAACAATCCGGGCGAAATTGGAATAGGGTTTTGCACAATTGCCTAACTGAGGATGGTTTTAAACAAAACCCAGCAGACCACTGTGTTTATGCCAAGGAGTCAAAAGAAGGAAAGGTGATCATAATCATATGGGTCGATGACTTGATTTCTCGATGACTTGACTTCATTGCAGTGAGTGATAAAGAGAGACTGAAAAATGTGAAATAGATGCTTGCAGAAAAGTTTAAAATGAAAGATCTGGGCAAACTTAAACATTTTCTGGGTATCGATTTTAGTCAGTCAGATGGGTGTGTAAAGATGTCACAGGAAAAGTACACTAACAAGATACTACAGTGTTTTAATATGCAAGACTGTAGAACAAGAGAAACACCCTGTGAGCAAAAGCTAGAGTATACTACTGAGGATGCAGTAAAGATGGAAGATGCCAGGATGTACAGAGAGGCTGTGGGAAGTCTTATATATCTGACTGTTTGCACCAGACCAGATTTAAGTTTTGTTGTGAGCAGGTTGTCACAATTCTTTGCTGAGCCTACAGTGGGTCACTGTGAAGCATGTACTTATCTCAAAGGCACAGCAGAGAAAGGGTTAAGTTTTAGGAGAAACGACAGTGAGAAACTAGGTATACACACTGTAAAAAAATTACTGTCGAATTTACAGCAACTTACTGGCAATTTTGGTTGCCAGTAAGCTTGTAAATTTTACAAGAGTACTGTAAAACATCAACTACAATTTAACAGTAAAAATACAGCAATAACAATTTGCTGTAAAATTTACAGCAACTTACTGGCAATTTTGGTTGCCAGTAAGCCTGTAAATTTTACAAGAGTAATGTAAATCATAAACTACAATTATACTGTAAAATTATACAGCACACCTGTAAAAGCAGCAAAACAAGAGCAGCTGTGAATTTACAGTTATTTAATGTAATCTTTACAGTATGTTACTGTTATTAATAATGTACTGAATTAAAACCTGAGATAACGCACTTCATTTGAGGAAATTGATTGGTCAATTGCCATTAAATATTTAATCTGTGAGATTATTTCATTTTAATCCACTAAGAAAAAGACGTCATGAGCTAACTAGAAACATCAATTTAACTAAATCCTACTAGTGATCATCACCACACATGAATGAGTTGAAGAACTTAAAAACGTCACAGACTTCGCTAGATCACGCCCCCCTTGCCACAGACGCGTTTGCCAGCGCCGAGCGGAGAGGAGCGCAGTGCATGTAGTGGCATCATGTCAGAATCACATGTAATAAAATACCTAACTTTATCATTATGAATATAAACAACTAACATGGCTGTTAGTACTCACTATCGATTCTTCCATGCCTCTTCCCCTCCTCGAGTCAAAGGGGTGTGCGCATGTGGGCAGCTCCTGTAGCTGCGGGGGTGGTAGCCATGGTAGTGAGGGAGAGTGACAGTCGGCCAGCCAATCATTTCATTCGTTCTGAATGGAAATAAGTAGCTGTGTTTATTGCGCCCTGAGAGTACTACAGACACTCGATGTTTATACTCTCTTTTTCAGAGTACTTACATTTGAATTATGTATTGGTATATAAAGACAGTTTAAACAAATTTGGGAAAAAGTTTTTTTTTTTAAACCTGCCTATAGGTATACCCCACCTTTAACTCTCTCCTAGCCTCTTTTGATCTCAAATGACTCATCACCACAGGTACTCACAAATCAGGCAACTAACTGGACCTGGTTTACACACGCAACTGCATCAAAGACAACATTCTGGTGAAATTCTGATGAAACCTGCGCTCACTTTCTCCCTCCCATCTTTCCTCTTCTTTGTCTTCCTTCTCTTCCCTCACCCAGGGCAGCGAGGAGGAAATGGTGCAAATCAAAAGACACATCTGACCTGAGTATGTATCAATCTCTCCTCTCTTCCTTTTCTGTTGATGTTCATGCGGCAAAATCTTCATATTTCCACAACAAGATCAACAGCTCCTCCAACACACGATCACTCTTAAAGACATTCACCTCTCTCCTCTGTCCACTTGAATCCTATCTCACAGGTCCTTCAGGGTCGCATGGAGATGGCGAGGTAAGTCCAAATCTACAGAAAGGCCTACATAAGAGTCTGCACAAAGAAGTGATACAGAGGTGGGCAATATCAAGAGACAGCCTCTGCTAAGCCATTTTTTTAAATTATTTTTTTTAAGTTGTTGTTTACAGGTTTTAATGATACAGGTAGATTTTAACTTATCACTATATTTGAGTAGCCTTGGAATAAAGGAAATAAAAGTTTTGTAAGTCAATTTGCTGATATTAAATCATTACACAATTTGTGTGTTAATATGACACATCTATTTTGTTAAATTTGTCACAACATTTTGTCCCTGAGCACACACACTACATGTGTTAAAACACATTTTTAACACATCTCTTTTGCATCACACCGCATCATGTTGCTTTCTTGAGCACCTGTATATTTTTTTCTTTTCTTTTTTTGCACGATTTTCTGTTCTTTTTCCTTCAAAAAATATTGTGGAAAACTGATGTTTTAAAATAATATGCAGAGGAAAACCAAGTCCTATGTTTGGTGGACCCTTTGTGTTACATACCTTAGTATTCTAAAGTATTTCGATTAAGTTACAAAAGTAAGTTCTATAATCTATTTTTTTTTTTACAAATTACGTTTTAAAGCCTGTATTGTGTAATCTGTAGGCATTGTTGTGTAATCTGCTCATGTCCTGTCATTGTTCTTGCCGGTGGTTTTCCAGTTCTCTGATCCTGTGTTTGCATCCTGCCTTGTGTGTATTTACTTTTACTGAGCTATTTCTGGCTCTATATTCTTACTCTTTCACAGACAGACCGGTTCTGCCTGTTGCAGTCTTCGTGCTACACTGTAAACCTGAACAGTACTACTAACCTATAAAGATTGAGAACACTTTAATTAAAGTCTGTTATATATGTGGCGAGACGCGGAGGGATTAAAAACTGACAACTAGCGACTGCTCCATCCTGGAATCTTGCCAGGGACAATACTAAATGAAATTTCCTAATTAGGCAACACAGGTTAGCTCACAGTGAATCGGCAGGAGATGTGGATATGAAAGAAAAATATAATTTTATTAAGATAAGAAAAGACTTTACAAAAGCACAGAGAAAGAACCATCAATAACATATATCCAAATACACAAAGAGCGACCGGAGAAGTCAGGGACATCTGAGTTTTAGGGTAAAGAAGCCGAGGCGTGACAGCAGGGAATAAAGGGCACAATAAGTCCTCCACGGCAAGTCATCATTCCCATACACCTGTGCATCAACACTCACACACACACATACAAGTACACACACCACTCATAACACAGCACTCGTGATGAAAAGACTGCCACCAGCAATCCACCCAGTGTTAAATTAACCCTTCTCAGTGTACATATGTGTCCACACTACAGGGTGTCAAAATTAACACTGAAGCAGTGTTGAAGTTAATGAGATAATTAAGTGATTAATTAAGTGATGATTTGAGCATTATTGAAGACACCTGATGTTAACAAGCAGAATCATTGAAGGAAAGAGAAACAAGAAGAACAGAAAAAAGAGAAACACAAGAACTACTGACTTCGAGCCATTATACATTATTGCATTTAATATTACCAGCCTGTCTACTTAGCCACCAGTGCATCTATGGTAAAAAAAAAAGTAAAAAGTACACTGTCAGAAATAGGGGTACAGTAGGAGTCCATTTCTGTCCCCCAAGGTACAATCTACACTAACGTACCCATAGGGCTTATTATTGGACCTCAAGGTACATATATGTTCCCAAGCATTAAAAGGTACATACATGTACCTTTTCTTTTAAAGGTTAAGGTACAATACCTAAAGACAGCCTCTGCTAAGTAGTTTTTTTAAAGGTTTTAATGAAACCTTAATCATTTAAGGTAGATTTTAACTTATTACTTTATTTGAATAGCCTTGAAATAAAGGAAATAAAAGGTTTGTAAGTCAATTTACTGATATTAAATCATAACACAGCAAAAACTCCAGTATTAAATGAACTCTCCTGGGAGTTTAAACGACTACATACTCAAGAGTGTTAAAGTGTTAAAATATGAGTGTTAAATTAACACTCAAGACTGTTAAAGTTAATGAGCAAATTAAGTGATTCATTGAGTGATGATTGACTATTATTGAAGACACCTGATGTTAACAAGCAGAATCACTGAAGGAGAAAATCTCATTTTTTAAGTCACCGTTATGGTGATCGGTGTTTGCATTAGTTGGGTTCTTGATCCTTAAAATGTTAACATTCGATTTTGTTTGGCTGTTGTATATGAGTTATAACTGCCAGATGAACAACGAGAAATGGTGATTAGGTGGTGTTGGTTAAGTTTTGACATAATTATAAT
Source organism: Rutilus rutilus (assembly GCF_951802725.1). NCBI lineage: Eukaryota > Metazoa > Chordata > Actinopteri > Cypriniformes > Leuciscidae > Rutilus > Rutilus rutilus. The sequence goes on along the minus strand of NC_140209.1, from coordinate 17,660,428 downwards.
TAGACCTAAATAACTGAACTCATTTAACCCTCTGGGGACCAAAAACGCGCCTGCGCGTTTTGCTCGTTTTTTTTTTTTAGCAATGAAAAATAAACACAAAATGCTCTGTTAATTTTGATCTTTCATTTTCGTGTAATACATCAATCGATCCTGTTCAGTTTCTATTTTTTTTCTGTATACTCACAATAAAAATAAAGTGTTTTGCTTTTTGACAAATAAAGAAAAATTAACATGATGCTATTTCTGCCTTCTCTCTGTCAGTAAACTCCCATTTGAAACGCGTTCGAAAATGATCTATAACTCCGCGAAAATTCAGTCAAACAGGCAAACAGACCCACGGGCATAAAGCTTGAGATCGCAGCTTTTAAATGAAGTAATTTATATAAAAAACAAATATTATCAGCTTCTGTAATCTGTATAAAAAGAGAGCGACTCCAGTCGAACTCATTACAAGCCATTCAAAAGTAATTTGACCACTCCCCGGAGAGCGCGTGCTATTCAAACGCAAATTCTGAGAACCATTTCAGTCTGTGAAACGCCCCCACATCAGCTGTAAACAAAGAGGCATAATATAGCCTACCTTATGGAGAAAAGTTTCCGTGCTGATATGAGGAGCAATATGAGGAGCAGATCCCGCTGAGGAGTGAGGTAGGCTAAGTTATCCTTTCTCAAGTGTTAATGTGGAATAACGTTATGGAATAACGTTAGTGTAGGCCTATGTAAACAAAAAGATGAATCGTGTTTCTATAATATGAATCGCGTTTCTGTGAGATGAATGAAGGGTACATATTTGTAAAGACTGTTTAGCCTAAATATGAATCGCGTTTCTGTGAGATGAATGAAGGGTACATATTTGTAAAGACTGTTTAGCCTAAATATGAATCGCGTTTCTGTGAGATGAATGAAGGGTACATATTTGTAAAGAGTGTTTAGCCTAAATATGAATCGCGCGTCTGTGTGTGAAAGAATAAACTGCTTTGCTATAGCCTACTGAGATGAGTAAAAATCGACTGAAATATGTTGAAATAAAATGTATTTGTATAAGCAACGTATTAAACTGCAAATTAACATTTATAGGCTATGCCCTAATATTTCATAAAAACAACGTTACAGTCAGGCGAAGTATGAAAGACAACATTTTGTTGACTAGATTTGGGTACAGTTTTTACTGTAGAATATACTGTCACATCAAATAAGCTTTTCTGCTCATATATATATATATATATATGTGATGCGATCTGGGAAAACCCACCACATGGTGAAATTTTACCTATTACAGGTTTTGATATCATATGGATGCTGGTATCAAGCCCTTTCCAAATCTGTTTTTATTTTTATCATAGCTTATTGGTAGCAGAAGTTATGTTTATCTGAAGTCGGCCAATCTCTATGATTTTCTGGAACGGAATTTTGAGAAAAACAGGTTTAAATAACTGTCACCGTTGAGACGCGTCCATCTCGCGATTGTTATGAAACTGCGTGACGTTATAGTTTAAACAGGATTGGCGCGAAATGCGCACTATACACATTCACTGTACATGTATGTGGTTTATTTTAAAGGTAAACTATCTTTGTAGTGTTACGAGACGGACAGGTGTATGGGATATACGGCGATTGTTTTGTTTTTTTCACCTCTGCCGGGCGTTAATGGTCGCATAGAATGCATTAGAGAAAGAGAGTATTTTCAGCTTGACACTATAAATCGCTGTTTTTCTGCACTAAACAAGGGAATTTTGCCAAGATATTTTCAGAGATAAGAGAAAAGATGTTATAGAATAATAATTTAATGGAAAAAAAAATTTGACAAAAAAACTGACATTCAAACTATTTTGGAATTTACTGAAAACGGCCCAGCGCGACATCCGACGGGTTTTCCCAGATCGCATCACATATATATATATATATATATATATAAAAATACTATTTTGTCAAAAATAAAGTCATAGACTAAGATGTTCCAATGTTGGCTATATTCAAACTAATGAATACATATGATAAAATGTAGGCCTATAATCTTTTTTTTTTTTTTACAAAGAAAGAGTACTTTTTTGCAGAAATATTGCTGAAATTGTAATTATTGTTGTAATTGTAACCTTTTTAATAAAATAGCAAAACATATTTACAAGAGAGATGTAAGCAAAATCTTAAATGGTCAATATAAGTCTTCTTCAAAATATATATTTTGTCCTTGCATTGTGGCTCAGTCAGTGTCACACCTGAATGAATGGCTAATTATGCAGAGTCATTATGCAGAGTGGGTGGGACTGGGTAATCTAAGGTGTAAACTACTCCTCCTCCTCGCATATTGGCTTTCCAAGCAAAACCTGTTTTACACCATTTAAATCAATGTATTTTTTTTTGTGAACGATAAAGCAAGACTATTTTCACATAATTTTGAAGCTAGAACTCGAAGAGACAACATCCATTAGTCAAAAGTCTTGTGGGCACATATTTTGCATGAGTTTTGTGGTCTTAATTCAGCAACTTTCATTTTTATTTTTTTAAATAACCACGCATAAACATTATTCTCTTAAAAATACAAACATCTACATACATGTTGCTCGCATATTATGGTAGGCCTGTTTGTGCTATATAGAGTGAATTTACACCTTTGCCATTAACATGTTTATAAATAACTGAAAAAAGCACAAATGTCAGAGCATGTCAGAACATCTCAAGGGCCCCAAAAACAGCTTGGTCCCCAGAGGGTTAAAGTCTGATCTCTGACTTAAATGTATATTGTTGATTACAGCATCACTGTGATTCTACAGCATGAGATAAAGAATTTTCTAAATAATCTAAAGGATTTCTTAAAAGTTGTTCTGATAAAACAAATCTTTCTTTTAGGCGAGTAGTATGAAGCTGCAGACTCCCGCATTCTCAGACCCCTCGTTTTTCGAGACAGCGCCTCCTATCAAATTGGATCGGATAAACATGTGAAGAACTTATGCCGAAACGTGAGTAGGCTATCATCAATTTTATTTAGCGAATCATACTCATTCGATTTCTTTTTTAATCAAACTACTTTATAGCTCATCAATACACCAACATATGAATAGTCCATTTAATATTTGTAAAGATAGTCTGTAACAAAATTTGAGCCGTTAATGTATGTTTTTTCGCCTTTTTTGCCCGAAAATATTTTGATAGCTAACGTTAGCCTTTAACCTTGGACTTTTTGTGGACAAGCCATTGTAAAAATTTTATAAAAATTAGTTGACATTAAAGTAGACCAATTAAATACATTAAGTGTGTTAATATCAAAGAATGTCATCATTAATTATTTAATCAGATTTACCGTTTGACCTTTTTTTTTAAATTACCGGACCTTTTCTCCTAAAACTATAAATTGAATTAACGTTAATTAATGCCGGAGCAATTATTTTACTTTATATAATTTATGTAGACTACTTAAATTAATTCTTATAAAACGTAAGTATTAAAATGAATCAATATTAATTTAACTGTGATATGAGGTTGTTGCCAGCCATTTACAACTCATACAATTGCCTAATAATCAAATTTACTATGCCTTCACTATGTATTAACAATATTTTTGACAATGGCATTCATCTTTTATTTTAGTGAAGTAGAGGAATTTGACAGCGTTTGCAAAAATGAAAAAAGAAGGAACATTCGCCTGCCAGAAAGTAATTATTTTACCTTATGCATTTACATTACATTTATTCATTTAGCAGACGCATTTATCCAAAGCGACTTATAAATGAGGAGGTTTTTTTAATGCAATTGAAGACGAAAAGTAAAGTGACTAACACAATTCTTTCTTCCTTTTTTCTTTGCTTTGTCCTGTTTACAGCAAGATGATGTTTAGGTGATCGTTAAATAAAGTACATAATTGTTTATTATTGCTGTTTTGTCTATTCTTTTTTGAGTTTTGCTTTGCATTCAAAATATCAAAAAACAAGTTTTGTAATGCTAGCATGGTATAATGTTAATTGGACCATTACAAGGTTGAACTGAAAGAAAATTTGGAATTTGAATTAAAAAAAAACATTGTAGCAATATAATATCACATAATATTTTTCAGAAGATAGTTCATTCTGTAGGCCAGGGGTGGGCAACTTCGGTCCTGGAGGGCCACTGTCCTACAGAGTTTAGCTTCAACCCTAATCAAACACACCTGAACAAGCTAATCAAGGTCCTCAGGATTACTAGAAAATTACAGGCAGGTGATTTTTTCAGGGTTGGAGCTAAACTCTGTAGGACAGTGGCCCTCCAGGACCGAAGTTGCCCACCCCTGCTGTAGGCTAATTGTATCCCTTCCATCAGTAATTTTCTTTCAATTACACCCACGCTCAAAAAATAACTACTGGGTAATTTGTTAGTCAGAGAACACAATGAGTTTTTTGGCACATGCATTAACCCTTAAAGACCGATACGGCCGCCCGCGGCATAAAATAACTATCGTTCTAAAATGTTTAATAACTTTTGAGTCGCTAATCCAATCTGTATGCTTTAAAGTGCACCGTAAAGATGAGATTCACAGCTTTCCCGTGTTATCACGGGTGTCTCTGTTGGTCGTTCATAGGCTGCGTAGTGCCGCTGATTGCGTCATCAAAATCTGCAGCAGTGATTCGTCAAGGAAACACATGTGGTTTCTTTCTCTGAGCCAAACAGGAACGATTGTTGATGCTTAGTCCCACCCCCATGCCCAGATTCGTCCAAACGGTCATCAACTCAACCAACAAACATAGTGATTGGTGATTTTAACAACCAATCACGTTTCTTTATACATTTTTAACAAACGCAATGCATTGAAAATACGCATGAAAACTAACGGATGCAAAGTTTTTGACCATAGCGCAAAACATGAAAGAGTATAAAACACGAAAGAGCATAAAACACGAAAGAGCATGAGCATGTAAAAAAAACAGCAGTACAAATCGGAGGATGTGTTAGAATTGATTTTTTTTTAAACGAGTCGTTAGACCTGGTGGAACCTTCCGATTCAGAACATTGTTTGAATCATTTGCACTGTTTATTTATCTATTTGTATTTAGTTTGTGAAGATTATTTGCACTATTTGTTCATTAGCACTCAGTATATTACCCTCAATGAACCATTTCTTCATTTGCACTGTTTATTTCTTTTTGTATTTAGTTTGTGAAGATTATTTGAACCATTTGTTCATTTACACTCTGTATTTGTATTGTTAGTATTTATAAAGTAAAGTAAATAGAAATGTTGTTATATTACAACAGAACACTGAAGCAAACATTTTTCTTCAGAAAATTATATTATAATTTGAACATTTTCTATTTACTTTACTTCCTGAACTTATTTGGACACATCTACATTGTCAGTAAATGTAATACACCTGTTTTTACTCAAAAACGCCTAGAATAATATTATAATAAATGGCTATAACTTGCTGAGGGATTGTTACATGTAGACAAAATTTCATCTGGAAGTCTAAAACAACCAAGTCTAACTTTCTAAAAGAAAAAAACAAAACTTCAGGAAGTTCTGTTTGAGTTCACACTGAAAACACCACATTTTTTGCTGCCGTTTTTCTTAAAATCCTGTTAATTTCATAAATTCTCTGACAAAAGAAATGTAAAACTGGGACTTTAAATGAGCTAGCTGGAAACTTTAGGTTTTCCTGTTTAAAATGATATATGGCACTTGATGCTTGCTGCTAGAATGGGTTAGAAAAACAAAGAAAAGTACAGGTGAGTCAGGCGCCCCAAAAATGTTCTAGGTCTTTAAGGGTTAAGCAGGAAACGCAAATATTTATTTGGATAACTTTAAATTAAACGAGACCGTAATATTGCATCCTATTGTTTTCAATGGCATTTGGATAAGGGTGTTATACATCTTCTGAACAGCAGGAGGCGCTGTCTCGAAAACCGAGGGGTCTGAGAATGCGGGACTCTGGGTGCGGGACTGTAGCTGCAGTAGGCTCTGAGTCTGCAGCTTCATAATATTGTTTAAGGCACACACAGACATTAAGAATCAGTGCATGAATCTCAACAATGGTGACAAACAGAATATTCAATTAGGGAAAGGAAATTAGTAAACACAATTCAGATTATAATTTATTCATACCGCAATGCATGATGGGAGCCATGAATGAGTTTTGATTGGTGGCACCCAGAATGCACTGCAACATGCTTTATTATTGTCACCATTGTTGAGATTCACAGGCTGATTATTGATGTCAGTGTGTCTACATAAAGTAATTTTCAAAGTCTTTTTATCAGAAGTATTTTTAAGAAATATCTTGGATTATATTGAAAATGCTGAAAACCATTTGCTGTAGAATTGCAGTGCTGCTGTAGTCAACAAGGTAGATGTAACTCTCTGAATGACATTGGTGATTCAGGTCAAATTATGATTATGTCAAAACATAACCAACACCACCTGATCAACTTTTCTCTTTGTTTATCTGAGAGTTACAACTCAGATACAACAGCCAAACAAAACCTAAAGCAACATTGTTTCGGCCCAGATCCGGCCCACATCTGGCCCACATGCAGTGTGGAATGACGGCACTTGAGTGGACCGCTCCTGTTTGCCAGATCTGGGCCACAAGCAGGCCATAGCAATGCCACATGTCAGCCAAGAGCAAAGAAATAAACCAGAACTGGACCTTATCTGAGCCACAAAGTCTGTGTATATTAAATATGAAGTCATCTCAGCCTTAATAAGCCTGTTAACAAGCAGAATCACTGAAGGAAAGAAGAGAACAGAAAAAGAGATGAGCAGAAACACAAGAACTACAACTGACTTCAGCCACAGCCTTAGATGAAATCAACTGAAGAGAAAAGAAGACATGAAGAGTTTGGTTCCAAAACACGATAAATCCATTTAGATTAATTTGAGTAAAAATGTGTTTTCTTTACCAAGAATGTGGCAAGATGAAAACCACTATTTTCTGTTTCAAACTTTCACATAGCATCTTTAGGTTATAATAACAAAAAAAATTCAAATCCAGATTTTGATTTTCAAAGATTTATTATAAAAACTGATCATTTTTTCCCCAAAATGCAATAAATTCATGACACTTTTTTTTCAAAATGCAATTAATCCATTGAATCAATATAAAAGTTATTTTTCATATTGAAACTGTTGAAAATACACAACAAAATAAGTTGATCCACATATGACAGCCTCTGAACTCGGTCAATATCTTATTACAGGCACTGGACTAAAAATACATTCAATCAGCCATCGCTGGGAAATACCTCCTGAACTTTTTTGACGGCGATCATCTGTAAAATGGCTTGGTCCTGCTCGGTTTTCGTTGACTTTGAGTAAAACAACTGAAAGTTTTTCAAAAGATCCCCTGGGGTTAACGTGTCAGCGTGACTGAAGTTTGATGCTGTCGTGTGAGAACAAGCAACAGTCGGCATTTTTCCTCCTCCCGCGTGCCTCGTCTTCTTAATCTCCTCACGTAAATGATTATATTTCGATGGCTTACGTTTCTTCCCTACCGCAGAAACCACCACAGGTTCATCAATGCCGTCAAAATTATAAAAAAATTTGTTTGATTGTTGATCAAAAAGTACAAAGTAGATAGGAAAAACTAGGATGCCGGGTGTATTCAGAGCGCCACCGTTACTGTTTACAATGCGTGGAATGGTGCGCTGTGATTGGTTGAGCGGATTTATCGCATTCTGCAGAGAAAGGAGACTGGCGTTTGTCGCGGTTTGGAAAGAAAGGGAGAAAACATGACAGAATAACACGGCGGATATCGCATTTTACGTAAAATTTAAAATTGACTTTTCAATACCGACCCTATACAATACTGATTTTTGCGGGAACTCTTTTTTTTTTTTAAATGGCGTTTATCGCGTTTTGGAACCAAACTCTTCACATTAAATCTGTGAAGATCTCAGCAGAGGAGGATTAAACAACTCCACAAACAGCATTACCAGCTTCACTTATTACTAACCAGACTGACTTTATTTCTGTCAGACGTCTACAAAAGGTTTATTGGGAATTAACAGAGGATTAACTCTAATGGGTTTCATTTGAAGTCACCATAACAGTGATTAGTGTTAACAAAAGTTAAAAATACAATGGGCAAGTGCCCGACTAAAGCAGACACTAGATAGTGATTTTTCACCTTCAGTGATTCTGTTTGTTATCATCGGGTCACGGGTGTTTTCAATAATGGTAAATCATCACTCAATTAATAACTGAATTATCTCATTAACTTCAACACTGCTTCATTGTTCATTTAACACTCTTGAGTGTGGAGTCAAATACACTCCCAAGAGAGTTAATTTAACACTGGAGTTTTTGCTGTTTGTGCTGAAATGCTCCTCATCACTGTAGTTAGTTAGCGCCTGCACCATCATAAGAGTGTTTGTTCAATAAACTTCATTCATTGTGTCAATAATAATCTCCCACTGATGCTGTACAGATATAAGCCTATGTTATAGCAACAGATATATAAAGCCTTTATTAAAGCAACTCAGTCCAGTTTGAAGCTTGAAGCTTATTTTAGAAGCTGTTTGATTCTCAGATGGACTTTATTAGCAAAAAGGAAATCAAAAGTGCATTCAACCTAATATCAGATCAATTCACATCCATCATTACAAGTTTCTCTGGTAATAGGGAGTCTCTCTAACAAGTGTTATCTATAACAAGTGTTATCTTTGTGACAAGTCACAACAAGCATATGAAAATGCTTGATAGAGAGCAACTATAGAGAAAAACATACAAATATATCTTATTTATAATGTAAGTGATTATTAAATTAATACAAAATTGTTAAGCATATGATGCAGCTTTACAATGGATGTTGGCTCCTCCAACTCCAAAGAGATTATTGGAGCAAGTTTTACAAGAAACCCCTAGTTCAGTTTTCCTACTACAACATTTCACGTTTGATTCAACATGTTACTTGCAGTTTCTTTGTAATTATTTGTGAAATTTACTAGCAATTTCTAAATGAAAATATTCAAAATGAATCCCACATCTTTTTTTTTTTCTTTTTTTTTTTTTCAGTTCACGGACACAACAATGCAATACAGAGCGGTTTCATAAATGTGACGTGTCATGTGAAGTTCAAAAACTTCTCTAGTTTTACAAAGGATTTTGTCCAAGAATTCTGATTCCCGCTGAAGTCAGAGGACCAAAAAATTCAAAAAGAAGATTGACCCAAACATCATTACATACAATCTATTAAAAGTTAAAATGTGAAAGTAAAATATTCAAACTGGACTATTTCTGAAAAAAAAAAAAAAAAAAAGACAAACAAAATGTAGATATTGAACATAATACATACCTTAAGCGAATCCTTGACTAAAATAAACAATGAAAGCTGAAGGATTTTCGTCCCAAAAGCTGCTGGTTGTAGACTGAGAGAGCGTTGTCAGCTTTAATGTGTGAGACAGATACTAAGAAACATGCAGGGAGGAGCGTTACTGAAATATGAACTAAACTGAGCTGAGGGAGGAGTGACTGATGTCAACCATTTATAGGAGCGAAGGTTCTTGACTTTCCTTTGTCACAATTTTTGTCACAGTATTTCCTTTCCAGATTTACTTCTGTTATGTGTAGCAAATTAGCTCAAAATAAATGTTAGTAATCAATCATAACTTGTGATAATTAATTATGTTAATTAATTATGAATATTTGGATCAGTTAATAGAATTAATTTAATGTAGTAAAATTAATATTACAATCAATCAACCTGTTTGTCCCGTGATCAATCAGTGTTTATTGTTCATTAATTCTAAGATATATTCATTTCCGGGGGAGGGAAATGTCTTTCTTACTACTAAGTAAGAGCCTGTAGTCAAAATCTAAATAATGAAATAAACTTTGTTGCAAGCAGAGAATCAGAACCAAATACGTATTGCGCACAAGTTTTATTAACTAAATCACAAACATAACTAATCTAAACATACAACATACAATCACACATTTCCTTTACACATTTCCTTCCATAGGTTGTGGTCTTTGTAACAGTGTTTAGTTTACCAAAACATATAATATGTTGCAAAGGAAGCCAGAAACAAAGATGAACATTCCTCCTCTAACCGGTTTAACAGGAAGAACAGACACTAACTGAAGGAGGAGTTTTTCATCACAAACAAAGTGGATGTAAAGCTAACCTCAACAGCTACTGCGCTCTCAGTTTTTCTTTTGAGCAAAACCTCGACAAGTTTCATTTAAAGAGTGTGATTTATTAATGTTTTGTTTGAAGCATTATTCTTGTGATTTATCTGAAGTTTCATTCACTAAAGATGGCGGAGGGACCTTCATCACCGACAGGTAAGAAATATCTTCACACAGATTTAAAGAGACTATAGGCGCTTTTCCACTGCATGGTTCAGCGCGGCTCGGCTCGGTTTGTTTGCTTTTCCACTGCAGGTTAGAACCGCTTCAAAGTGGGTGGGATTATAAACTGATCCCTTGAATGCATTACTCAAAGCTTTTCAACACGTTGCACAAGAGATGCGTGGTTGGCGGTTACAGCCGCGGATAAACCGCGGATGACGTGACGAAAAATATTATTTTAATTAAATTCGGGTGGCTGGCGGGCGGTTGAACCATCAAATGAAAAATATATGTATACATTGTTAAATATTGTTATCTGACTATACCTACATCCAAAAAAATAGGCATTGTCTGATAGAGGTATCAATAAAGCATGGGTGTCAGTTTGGTTTGAAAATGTGCTGGGGACAGAGACGCATTCGGAAGTGCATTTTCAGAAGTGCTGGGTACAATGACGCATTCATTTTTTTCTCTCTTTCGCGCAGGTTATGTTTTGAAAGACGATGTCCTGTAGCTCAGGCACGGCCCCATTTTTCAACAGGCCCACCCAAAACTTTCAACAACAAAAAAAACGTTTACTAGGCTATATCACTGATTCTTGAGAGTCGGGACAAAACACACTATATCAATATTAAAATACACACTATATCAATTAGAGTTATATGTTTCTGCAGAGAAAGGTCTTAGCTATTTAACCATGTACAGGAACAGGTTCTAAATAAAAACACATTTTTAACCCCTTAACGCCTGAATTTATATAGCTGTATATAAAAAAATGTTTTATGTGTGTTTTTGCCTTTTAGTAGATGGTAAATAATGTTGAGATTATCAATTTCACTTTTGCACAACAAATAAACAGAAATTTTGGTATGTTGCAAATTTGCGACAACAGGCATAATGGTCAATTTGGGGTCAATTTGGTATGTTGCAAATTTGCAACAGCAGGCATAATGGTCAATAATAAGATAACAAAAACACAGTAAAATAACAGTGACATTTTTTTATTCATTCACCCTTTTTTACTTATTTATATAAATCTGCAACAGCAGGTATTCAAAAAGAATTATGACCACTTTCATGTCACCAACACAATATACACAAACGTTACTGTTAAGGCTATAGGAAACATTGCATTCATTTGAATTGTAGATTGATTTGAATTGTAAATTAAGTTTTCAAATGTATGTTGCTGAACCTGAAAGAATGAGAGGGAATGCACAGAAGCAGTTCTTTGTACTATAACAATGTAACAATGTAACATAACAATGCTACTCCACTCTTTAATTATTTAAGGAGCAGGGGCCGTGAAACACCTCTTGGGTAGCCCCAGGGTTAACCTCCACACACACACACACACACACACACACGCACACACACGCATTCACGCACACGTGGACACACATGCATACATACATACACACACATTTACTCATGCACACACACACATGCATACATACAAACAGACACATGCACGCATTCACGCACACATGGACACACATGCATACATACATACACACACTCAGGCATGCACAACAATGTAACACAACTATGTTTTTCTCACTCGTGGAATGCACAGAAGCAGTTTTTGTGCTTGTTTAGGCACAAGTGAACATCACATTTTGTACACTTGAAGTAAGTGTGGCCCGTGCACGTAGGGAATTTGCAGCGTTGCCGCACACTGTCGATTTGCGGCCAGTGACCCACAGCATCAACACGGACATCTTGTGTGGGAATAGCCTTAGTTGGTCCCCTGCGCTTCTTTTTGAACTCTCGCTCCACGTCAGACGAAGGCCGCCCCCTCTTTTTGGCTGACAGATCTTTGCCTTGCATGCAAAGGGCCTGTGCAATGGAAAGCTTGAAAGCCAGCAAGTCCTTCTGCTTCTTCCGTGGAACATTCATATTGTCACAATCACGCCGATAGAGCAACCAGCCGTTGACAACCACCATGTCCACGAAGTGAAAGAAGAATCGGTGGTAGTACTTCTTAGATCTGATGTGGATGCGGTAGTAGGCGATTAGGGCATCAAGTGCATCAACACCACCCATGAATTTGTTATAGAGGGTGATGATGCTAGGACATTCCACAGACACTTTCTTCCTTTGCTTTCTGTCCCACCTCTCTATGAAGGAAACAGGCTGGGCACTTGCAAAAGTGCTGGCTACAATCACCCCTCTGTTGTCAAACCATTTGACAGCCCTAACCTCCACACGGTCAACAACAGCCTGTTGCTCCTCATATGTCCCTCTTCCTTTCTTTTTGAGCTTTTCGTCTCCGCTGAAACTGCAGCCTCGCAGGCGATTTTGCCGCACAGTGGCAAGGGCTGGTATCCCCCTGTTTGCAAGAGCTACAAACAAATCGAGCGAGGAAAACCAATTATCAAAGTACAGAAGGTGGTTGACAGAGCCTTCAATAACTTGTACAAGTTTCAGCACGACGTTCCCGCTTGCCCCTATGTCTTGTGAACCTGGTGGAGGATCAGATTTCCCTGCATAAACCTCAAATGAGTGCACCAGGCCTTTTGTGTCACACAAAACAAAGATTTTGTATCCCCATTTGTACGGCTTTTTGGGGATGTACTGTTTTAGAACAGATCTGCCTTTGAATGGCACCATTTGTTCGTCAATTGACAGCATCTGATCTTGAGGCAGAGCTTGGAATTTTGGAAGCAGGGAATCAATTAGTGGCCTAATTTTGAACAGCCGGTCACTGTTGTTGGGTGCCGAGTTGTCATTCAAATGAAGGGAATGTTTAATTTCTTCCCACCTATCACGAGGCATCACATCAGCCACCTGCTCTATACGACATGCATTAGACCAGTAGATCCTAGAGCGAGGTAAGCGGATAATACTCATGTACAGAACAGTTCCAATGAACTGCTCCAATTCTTTCCGATCTAATTTCAAGGCATGGTTTGGATTTTCTTGTGTGCTGTACAGATTGCTCTGATTGACAATAAGATCCAAAAGTTCAGTGTCAAAAAACTGTCTGAAATAATCAACAGGCTGTCTGATTGTGTCACTGTCTGGCAGAGCACCTTGCCACACTGGCACTTTTTTTGCAGAGCTCTGAGTCTGTTTCACCGTCTTCCACACCACTTTGTCTTTGTTTCGTCTCTTTTGTGTCTTTCTTGCAGCTTGGGCACTGGTGCTATCAACCTCCTCCTCAGTGCGGCTGCTCCTCACACCTGCAGGGGTCAAAATTAACTTTTAGAAATATGAAAATCTTTGGATAATCTATGGATAAACTGGCGAAATTCACTAGCTATTCAATAGGAAATCAGCATATTCAGTCTAAAATCTAGTACCAGCCAACATAAAAATTAACCAGCATTTGGCTGGTGCTGGTGCTAATTTTCAATCCTGATTCACCTGACTTGACAACATTTTCCTCATCACTGCTGCTCCAGTCGCTCTCACTGTAGCTCTCTTCATCACCTGGCTTTGGAACATATTCCTCATCGCTGTCTGCACTATCGCTGAGACAACTATCCTCACTTTCCTCTGGGGGAGCCCTGACGTGAGTTTGCGCTTTTACGCGCTTGCCGTAAAACACGGAAGGTTTCATTCGGATCTGCATAAAAATAAATAGCTTTTGTATTCATATCCCAGCATTGTGTCTGTGTACAGACTATTGAAAATAAATAAGCAAAATACAAAGGATTACCTAGATAAGCCGTCACGAAAAGCGTTTTTTTATATATTTCTATATAGCGCTGGTTAGCGGTCAGCATTAGGCTTATGGCCTACTGTCGCTAATATGCTACAAAGCTAAATATTACAATAACTTCAAAAATACTTTTCACACATATTTCACCTCATTACGTCGAGTGTATAAGCACACAATAAACAGGTGAGTATTTTTTATCTTAGCACAACTTACCTTATATACACCTCAGGATCAAACTTTCCCGACTCATATCCATAAATTTGCGACCGGAGTAATCCTCGTGCGTAAACAGGGAATAAGTATGTCACTTTGCGATCCCACTAGAAACAAGTGCTTGTCGAAGGTTCCTAGGTCCGTAGCGAATATGCACTAACCGGCATTGGGGGAATGCAGACGCTATCTCGGCTGGATGATTGAGTCAAACGGTCTGTCGCATATTTATGACACTAGGCGTTAAGGGGTTAACAAATAAACATGTTTCCCTTCAGAGCTGGATTTGTATCAACTCCGTCAGACACACTAAAAAGTATACAATTTTAATTATTCCAATCCAACAAGAATCTAAAGTTCTGAAGTATATTGTAATAGTGTTTAGTTACTCTGATATGTAAAAAAAAAATACAATATATAAACTTAAGTTGTGATTTCACACTATTCTGAAAACTCGAAAAAATGAAAAATATTTGCATTTTCAAACTTTGATTTTAATTTCAATATTGTAAAAACAAATTCCTTAAATAAATAAAACATAAGAGGATGTAGATCAGATGGTCCTTTATTACAAAAACAACATAAATTGAAGGAAGAATATTTTTCCCCCAAAAAAATTAACAAAACATACATCCAACGCTGTTGACGAAAAACTGACGGTGTTGACAAAAAATATGTGTGCATTGCTAATTATTGAACAGATGTGCTTTTTAAACACTACTACTAAAACTACTCTTTGTTATTAGAGTATTGCAAAGCAAACTATAATAAACATATTGCATATACACCGTTTCCAACTATTATAAATTACACCGTTTCCAACTATAAAAAAAAAAAAAAAAACAATAAGTTAAGTCAAGTCATCTTCATTTATATAGCGCTTTTAACAATGTAGATTGTTTCAAAGCAGCTTTACAGAGATAAACATATAATTAAAGGTAAGATTGTTTTGGCTTTATAGCGGTTCTTTAATAAAGTTATTTTCCAGCTAAAGTTAGTTTTGATTGATTCGCTTCCGTCGCAACGATCATTTGTTATTAAATTAGAGGCCGCTAAGACGACACCATTCCCTCTACACAGACTTTAAACGCGAACCTGTGATAAACGCTGATGGCGTTCACATGCCCATTAAGAATTGGTTCTATAGTTATGTGCATTTGAATATATGTGCGCAGGTTTGTAATTCCCTACAAACCAAGCCTAAACAAATTACTGGTGTTTCCTTATAGTTTTGATTAAGAATTTTATTTTATTTTATTTTATCAATTTGGGGTAGACACGCAAATTTAGTTTTCCCGACGACGCTTTATAAGGGAAACCAGGGGCCCACCTCCCCCTCTGTTTTCATCTACACTCTTAGAAAGAATGTGTTAAAAATGACACAACCTGTGTTAAATTTTGACACATGTGTGGGTGAGCTCCAGGACTACTAGTTTTGTGTTAATTTTAACTCATTCACTGTGTAAGTCATTTTAACACACAAATTGTGTCATTTTAAGCGAAAGGGCCAGATGCAAAAATATTAACCATTTAATCAATAGTCGAGTACAGAATGCATGTGCAGACAAAGTACAAGACAATGTGTCAAGCTCAATGACTGGACAGACTCACTGTACACTCTCAGAAAATAAAGTACATAATTGTACCTTTAGGGGTACAATGGCTTGTCACTGGGGCTGTGCCCTCAAGGGTACAATATTGTACCCTTGTGATTTGTACCTTAAGAGACCAGTCTTGTACCTGTGGTGACAATTATGTACCTTTATTTAACAGTTCAAAAATGGACCCTTCAAAAATGGTACACAATTGGCTTTGACAGGGTACTATCGTTGACTAATGATATATATATATATATATATATATATATATATATATTACACACACACCGAATTAAAATCAGAATTTATTAAATCCTTTTCATTTTCACATTTTCCAACATTTCATTTTAAACTCAATGTCTAACTGTGACATATAAATTATTATCATCTGAGTAAGAATCATTTGCCTGAAAGTCCATTTCATCTCCTTTCATCTCGACGCCGGTTACTTCTGCCTGCTTCTGATATTTTCTGAAGGACCTCCTCGGTTGAAAGTCCTGTAAGAACCATGAGTAACCGTGCTCTGACTTCTTTTCCACCGATGGCCAAAATAATGAAAGACCACAAACTGGACATTCTTTTAAATGGAGATTCAAGCAGCCAATCAGGGCTGGCTCTACATACACTCTCAGAAAATAAAGTACATAATTGTACCTTTAGGGGTACAATGGCTTGTCACTGGGGCTGTACCCTCAAGGGTACAATATTGTACCTTAACCTTTAAAAGAAACGGTACATAGATGTAACTTTAATGCTTTTTGATCCTCAAAAAGGTACATATATATACCTTGAGGTCCAACAGCAAACACTCCACACTGTAAAAAAGAATACATTGATTTTATTAATATATAATTAATAAAAATGAGGCAACAGATTACAAGCAATATTTTTAATTAAATGTAACAAATTAGAATTGAGTAATAATTAATCAAATGAATTCCTTAAAAGTTAACCATTTAAAATGAGTAAAATGTACAAAATATCTTTTATTGCCAACATTGAAGACACCTGGTGTTAACAAGCAGAATCACTGAAGGAGAAAACCATAATTAAAGTCACCATTGTGGAGATCAGTGTGTGTTTTAGTTGGGCTCTTGACCCTTAAATCATTTACTTTAAGTTTTGTTTGGCTGCTGTACATGAGTTATAACAGCCAGATGAACAAAGAGAAAAGATGATCTGATGGTGTTGGTTGTGTTTTAACATAATCATTATTTCACAATCATTTGACCTGAATCACTGAACCTCATATAGAGTCCAATTTATGAGTTAAGTTAACTTTATTAATTACAGCAGTATAATATTTTTAGCCTTTTCAATGAAATCCAAATGATCAAATCAATAATAAAAAATAAATAAATATGTTTTTTTTTTTTTTTTTTTTTTTTTTTTTTTTTAGGCACAAACACACATCAAGATTTTGCGTATGAATCTCAGCAATGGTGACAAACAGATCACCTCTGAACATAAGCTCATTATTTATTCATGCAGCAATGCATGATGGGAGCCATGAATGAGTTTTGATTGGTGGAACCCAGAATGCACTGCAACATGCTTTATAAATGTCACCATTGTTGAGATTCACAGGCTGATTATTGATGTCTGTGTGTCTCCTTTTTATGTAGGAGAAACTTTTTAGAAATTATTTGCCTTACTTTGTAAGAGTTAAAAAAATATTATGCCGTACAAGGCCAGTGCTGCTATAATTAATATAGTTCACCTAACTCATAAATTGAACTCTATGAGTTCAGTGATTCAGGTCAAATGATTGTGAAATAATGATTATGTTAAAACACAACCAACACCATCAGATCATCTTTTCTCTTTGTTCATCTGGCTGTTATAACTCATGTACAGCAGCTGAACAAAACTTAAAGTTAATAATTTAAGGTCAAGAGCCCAACTAAAACACACACTGATCTCCATAATGGTGACTTTAATTATGGTTTTCTCCTTCAGTGATTCTGCTTGTTAACACCAGGTGTCTTCAATGTTGGCAATAAAATATATTTTGTAAATTTTACTCATTTTAAATGGTTACCTTTAAAGGAATTCATTTGATTAATTATTACTCAATTCTAATTTGTTAAATTTAATTAATAATATTGCTTGTAATCTGTTGCCTCATTTTTATTAATTAGATATCAATAAAATCAATGTATTCTTTTTTACAGTGCAGTGTTAATTGAACTCTCCTGGGAGTTCATATGACTCCAGACTCAAGAGTGTTAAAGTGTTAAAATATGAGTGTTAAATTAACATTAATGATCTAATTAAGTGATTCACTGAGTGATGATTGACCATTATTGAAGACACCTGATGTTAACAAGCAGAATCACTGAAGGAGAAAATATATATTTTTTAAGACACCGTTATGGTGATCAGTGTTTGCTTTAGTTGGGCTCTTGACCCTTAATTCATTCACTTTAGATTTTGTTTGGCTGTTGTATCTGAGTTATAACTGCCAGATGAACAAAGAGAAAAGTTGATCAGGTGGTGTTGGTTATGTTTGGACATAATCATAATTTGATCTGAATCATTGAACTCATTTAGAGCCTAATCTCAGTCTTTTTTTTTATTTATTTTTTATGATTTTTGACAGCTTACAACAGCATAGCACAATGAAACTTCTCTCTGCTGTGCCTTTTTTTTCCAAACAACAACAACAAAAACCCCAACATAGAAGACAACATAATTAGACATTTAAGGTTAGCCAATTAAGCAGTTTAAATACCATTAAACAAAACCAACAAAAGACAAACAAAACAAAAGATAAATAACTAAAAATAAAATAATAATAAATAAAATAAAATAATGAGTTTAACAAATAGGATCAGATTTTCAGCAGTTAAGCTATCACATTTAAGACGTGGCTGATTTTTCATGACATGGTATAGTGCACATTTTGAAAGTTTCCATATATTTTAAGAATGGCTGCCATGCTTTATTAAATTTAGACAATGAACCAGTTAGAGTACATCTCATCTTTTCCATGTTTAAAAACCTCATAATGTCAGCGATCCATTGGTCATGTGTTGGGGGATGTTCCTGTTTCCACCTTAAGAGTATGAGACGCCGCGCAAGCAAAGAGGCAAAAGCTATAGCGTTTGAATAATGTTTAGTTAAAGAAATGTTAGAGGGTACTACCCCAAAAAGTGCAGTCAAAACAGAGGGAGTGAAACTAACTCTATACACCTCAGAAAAAGTGTTGAATATAGATGTCCAATATTTATTGAGATTAGGACATGTCCAGAAGGTATGTAAAAGTGAACCAATATCTGCTTTACAGCGATTACACATTGGATCACTATCTGGATAAAACTTAGCCAACTTCTCCTTAGAAATATGCAAACGATGAAGGACCTTAAATTGAAGGAGTCCATGTCTGGCGCAAATAGAGGATGAATGCACCCTCTTCAGCATAGAGTCCCAAAGATCATCTGATAAATTTATCGCCAAATCTTTTTCCCAGTGAGCTTTAATAATGGAGAGAGAAGGGGTGTGTATTTCTAACAGTAAACAATACATTTCTTTAATCACTCCCTTCTTATGAGCATTTATATCAAGAATATTATCCAGAGGAGTTATCTCTGGCAAGTTAGGAAAGGTTGTGAATCTACTAGCTATAAAATGGCGTATCTGCAGATAACGGTAAAAGTGAGTACCAGGTATATTAAATTGGTCAGTCAACTGTGAGAATGAAGCAAAAATTCCATCTATAAAAAGGTCTTTTAAAGTCTGTAAACCTTTACTGCCTAATCTCAGTCTTAAATGTATATTGTTGATTACAGCAGTCCTGTGATTCTACAGCAAATGATTTTCAGCATTTTCAATATAATCCAAAATATTTCTTAAAAATTGTTCTGATCAAAAGACTGTGAAAATTACTTTATGTAGACACACTGACATCAATAATGAGCCTGTGAATCTCAACAATAGTGACAATAATAAAGCATGATGCAGTGCATTCTGGGTGCCACCAATCAAAACTCATTCATGGCTCCCATCATGCATTGCGGTATGAATAAATTATGATCTGAATTGTCTTACTAATTTCCTTTCCCTAATTGAATATTCTGTTTGTCACCATTGTTGAGATTCATACACTGATTCTTGATGTCTGTGTGTGTCTAAAAGAAAGATTTGTTTAATCAGAACAACTTTTAAGAAATCTTTTAGATTATTTTAAAAATTCTGGATCTTATGCTGTAGAATCACAATGATGCTGTAATCAACAATAGTGATGGGATTTATGGCTCTTTGAGGGGATCCGTATCTTGGCGATCCGTTCCTTTCAAAGAGCCGTTCAAAAGAACGGCTCTTTTGGCTCTTTTTATATATTTAGTCAGTTTTAAGAAGCCAGCTTGGGGGCATCTCATTTTATCCTGGAAATAATCACTGGGAGGAATGATGAGGTGAGATTTGTAGTCAAATAATTAAAACTCAGATATCACACACCAATATCTGAGTTTGAATTATTCTGAAATATTGATTATTACCTCATTTGTCATGTGTGGACTATATTCCATAGGGTTGCACAACATCCCTCTGCTTAGACAGTGACATCACTATTTTGGATTTACCTTTAGTACAAAGTGTGTGTATGTGTAAAGCTACGTTGACTTATGTTATTCATACAATACCTACTCACAAATAAACATCAAAAACAAAGCCGGCTGCAATGAATTTCTGTGCAAAACAGCTTTTACTACAAACACTTCCACACAAGAACATTTTGATAGAAAACAAAAAATATTTAAAGTTTTAAATATATATACTGCCGTGCACAACTATCATCATGCTGTTAGGCAGTAGCACCCCTGCGCTGGGTGCACCCCTCCCCGACAGAAAAAGAACGACAGAAAGAACGGCTCCCCTCCAGCCGCGACTCGGCTCCCATCATTCATGTTTATGAGCCGTTCAAAAGAATCGGTTCGTTCGCGAACATCACAACTCTAATCAACAATATACATTTAAGTCACAGATTAGACTTTAAATGAGTTCAGTGATTCAGGTCAAATTATGATTATGACAAAACATAACCAACACCACCTGAACAACATTTCTCTTTATTCATCTGGCAGTTATAACTCCGTTACAACAGCCAAACAAAACCTTATGTTAACAGTTTAAGGGTCAAGAGCCCAACTAAAGCAAACACTGATCACCATAACGGTGTCTTAAAATTTTTTATTTTCAGGTGTCTTCAATAATGGTCAATCATCACTCAATGAATCACTTAATTAGCTCATTAACTTTAACAAACTTCATTGTTAATTTAACATTCATATTTTAACACTCTTGAGTCTGGAGCCATGTAAACTCCCAGGAGAGTTCAATTAACACTGGAGGTTTTGCTGTGTTATAATGATTTAATATCAGTAAATTGACTTACAAAACTTGTATTTCCTTTATTTCAAGGCTACTCAAATATAGTGATAAGTTAAAATCTACCTTAAATGATGAAGGTATCATTAAAACCGTAATTTTTACTTATTACTAATTTTTTACTAATTACTTAGCAGAGGCTGTCTTTTGATATTGTACCTTAACCTTTAAAAGAAATGGTATATATATGTACCTTTTAATGCTTGGGGACATATATGTACCTTGGGGGACAGAAATGGACTCCTACTGTACCCCTATTTCTGACAGTGTAGGCAAGGCTCATGTAGGCATATATAATCAACATAAAAGAAAAATGTTGTGGAATGTTGAAGTGCTTGTGAACTGGGGAGCTGACATCACAGTTTTCTCCAGACCAGCTATATATAAATAACTTTTTTGTATGAATGTAATCTAGTACATATTAAATACATGAGTAAATAAAGTTAAAAATGTGAAATTAATTATCAAGTAAATTAATAAAAGGGACACCTGTGGAGCTACATCGCAGGTGGATTGGAAGACGTGCTTAATTATGGTTTATCCATTTTGCAACTGGAGGTAAGAAAGAGTCTCACAGATCAGAATTCTACTAAAAATCGGACAAAAAAAAAAAATCGCACAGTGCATGTCCAGCCTAAGGCAGTTCAAAATGTAGTCCTATCTTTGGGTCATTCCATTCCCTGGGCAGGCAGAAAGATGCTGAAGTGGCCCTCAGTGAAAATGAGTTTGAGCTGTACAGTATTCTATCCTTGATCTTTAATTGGTCCCACTGCCTGAAAATCCAGATAGCAACATTGTTTCGGCCCAGATCCGGCCCACATCTGGCACTTGTGGAATACTGATCTGGCCCACATGCAGCGTGGAATGATGGCACTTGAGTGGGCCACTCCTGTTTGCCAGATCTGGGCCACAAGCAGGCCATAGCAATGCCACATGTCAGCCAAGAGCAAAGAAATAAACCAGAACTGGACCTTGTGCACGGCTGCACACGAAAACCTCACAACGCCCACCCCTGTCGGTGATTGGTTGGAACACTATTTATTTTGGTTGAGTGGTGGTGAAACCAATTGTTTTTGTGTGCAGATCTCAGAGGCTGCCTACAGAGACGCAGTTTTTTGACGGCCTGCTTATGGGGCGGGCAGCTAGCAGATTGTTAGGAAAGATTAGATGCATGTGATCATTTATGTTTGGGCCTGAAATCACTGATACCACCTTTAATATGGAGGGAGATGGAATCTGTTTTTCTTTGCAAGTGAGACAAGAGCTGCTGCAGAAATAGGCCTGTGTGTAATTTTACTGCTCATATTTTTGTTTAATAAAAATGTTGAAGATGTAGTAATGTTTAAGTTATGTTGATGTTGACTAGCAAACTCAAATAATTATAACAACAAATTAACAGATTAACAACAAATATATTTTCATTTTTTTTATTATTTAATGAGTTTTAATATGATTTAAATATGATTTTTAGTCTTGTAAAAGTCTTGTTTTTTTCTATACTTTTCTTTATATAAGAATGACTTAACTTTGCCTGTTTATAATATCTATAAATAAAATTATTTTTACATATCATACTATATATATATATATATATATATATACATACATACATTTTCTGTATCTTTCAGAGATGTCAGTGATCAGCTCCAGTTCAGATGATCCAGTGATCCGGATTCTTCTAATGGGCAGGAAGGGTTCTGGGAAAAGCTCATCTGGAAACACTATACTGGGAGAAAAGAAGTTTAAAATTAAAAATCATGAGTCTGAAGTGTGTGATGGTAAAACACAGAAAGGAGAGAAGCAGGTGTGTGTGATTGATTCTCCAGATCTACTGGATCCAGATCTGAATAAGGAGAAGCTGGAAGAACTGAAAGAAGAGCTGATAAAACTATGTTTAGCAGGACTCAGTGCAGTTCTGATCACCGTTCCTCTAGAAAGACCTGTGCAAAATGAGGAGGAGATCCTGGATTTCATTAAAGGTTTATTTGGTCCTGAAGTTCAGTATTACATCATGATTTTGTTCACACATGGAGATGAACTGGAGGATCTGGAGGAGACCATTGATGAACATCTACAAAACCATGTAGATCTCCAGCGACTGGTGACTGAATGTGGAGGAAAGTTTCACTGTTTCAATAACAAGAGTAAATCAGACGATGAGATACAAGAACTACTGCAGAAGATAGAAGGAATGATGGTGGAGAAAAAAGGGAAATTTATCATGAAACAAACGAGGAGATCAAGCATGGATGCTCCTGAGGTCTTTTGTAAGTGCCTTTTACATGTTGCCATTATAAATGACTCCAAAAATACAAACATATGGTGATTTGTTCACTAAGTGCACAGTAAAATCACCGGTGTTAAATTAACACCACTCAGTGTTCATATGGGAACCACCACCAGGGTGTTAAAGTAACACTGAAGCAGTATTTGATTTAATCAGAGTTGTATAGTCCAGGGGTCAGAAAGTAGAAGTCCTGCCATATGTTTATTCCACCTATGAACTCAGTCAGCTGATTTCACTAATTAGTTTGATCTCCTGGCTGAAAAACAGCTAATTAGCAAATCCAGGTGATTGGAACAAAATACTGAGGAGGACTTTTTTCTTTCTGAACCTGGACTTTACACCTCTGTTTGAGTATTAACAGAGGTTTAGATGTTGATGATTTATTGTTTCATTTAAAGTTACCGTGATGGTGATCAGTGTTTTCTTTAGTTGTGCCCTTGACCCTAGCATTAGTTTTCTCTGGCTGCTTTATCTCTGTGTTTATAAGACATGTTGAATAAGGTGATGTTGGTTATGTGTTGATGATGACATAATCACCATATAATGGCCTGATTCACTGAGCTCATAGAGTCTTATCTTTGATTATATGGGTTATTAATTGCTGTTGCAGTACATCAATTTTATATTAAAATTTTTTAAAAACATTGTGCACAATAAAGGTTTGAATTACTGTATATCTCAGACACACACAGACATCAAGAATCAGCATATGAATCTCAACAACAGTGATGATAAAAGTGCAGTGCATGATGGGAGCCATCAATTAAAACTCATCAATATCTCCCAGCATGCATTGCAGTGTGAATAAATTATGCTGAATTGCCTTAGTATTTTCTTTTATTATTATTATCTGCTTTTATTTTTGCTGTTGTTTTTGTTGCAACTTTTTAGTAGCTTCTTTTGTGATGTTCAGAGTTGTATCTGATTATTTTGTTGATTGTCACCGTTGTTAAGATTCATACGCTGATTCAGATTATTTGTTTGTCACTGCTGGCTCGAATTCAGCAGGGTCACAGAGCTATTATTCTCAAAAATGTGAAATATAGTAGTAGTAAATATTCCTCATACAATGAATTCTCAATAAATAGCCTGCAGCACCTGATGGTATTTTCTCTCTGATTTTCATGCTATAATGAATGTGTTTTATAAACACACAGTTAAAGCAGTCAGAGAAAATCTAAAGTTGGCTTTTCAGACCAGTACCAGCTCACTGAGCAGCGGTGGCTCGAAGCGAAGGGAACTGCAACAGTAATGAACACCAATGCAGTCGGAGGTCGCCCAGGCCTCTGTTAAAGCATGCCCTTCATACATGGCTCCTCGGACACAGGCTGAGGTTTTGGCAGCAGGCCGGGGTGATCTGTTGTCACACAGGATGTGCTGCTCTGCCACGGTCACCTCGGGACTCGAGCTTAAGCCAGTGCTGAAGTGGTTTTCATACGGAGGAAGCCAAGTGGCTGCATCTGCCATATGATATCTGCCAAAAATTATTTCAGTGGGACCCTTTCTCACTTCTGAATTAGCACTGACCAGACAGACCGAGTCCATCTCCATACTGGAACAGAGATACTCAGCCCGTGGGCGAGATTACTCTCTCCCAGTTGACCTGAGGACCCAACTGGCTATGGAGCACTCGAAGTGTAGGCCTCTGTACTGATACTTCGAACCCTCAAACGCAACGTGCAGGATGGCCTGTGGTGCAGAAGGTTAGAGATCTGAAGTACATGTCATTCAGGTCAAACGCTGCAAACCAAGCTTCAGGGCGGGGCTTAAAACTGCCACTCTGTGTAGTAACTTGGACAGAGGCTTTCATAGAAAGGGCCCATAACAAGTGACACAGGGCCAAGATGGTCATGACCCACCACATACTGGGTACATGAAGAACGAGTTTGTAAAAACTGGCCTTCATATCGGCTGGAGGAAGCGGCTATATCGCGTCCTTCGCCAGTAGGACAGCAACATGCGCGCGCAAGACAGGGGCACTGCTCAACACTAGGTGTGATGAATATCACTGAATTTTCAGGAGCAGATCTGCTCAGGTAGTGCTATCACTGAGCTTGAGCGGAGCCGAGCGACAATTAATCGCATAGCCGAGTCTGACGGTCACAGTCTGGACGGGACTGGTTGGGAAGCTCCTTCTGCTTCTACGAACCAGGCCCAGGCCCAGAAGACCACAGACGTACCCGAGGTGGAGCAGCAAAGTGGAGGTCAGGGATGTGAGTGTGCAGTGCAACACTTACCTGCTTTCACTGGGTGGCAGGTGATGCATGAGAAGGCGGATGACCAGGTCCGCGAACGCACCAAGCTGCCAGCTGGCGACCAAGAGGAGGCTGAGGGGTGTAAGGCTATGAACGGTCACACACCGCCAGACTGGTCCTCTTGGGACCCAGAAATAGGGAAGTTTGCTCTTTTTTTTTTAAAATGTGGGTACCGCCAGTTTTTACAGGGGGCAGCGGCAGAACAGACACACACATAACAAAAAACTTATTTTTTTTGAGGGAGTGGATCAGTAGCCACTCCCAGAGCAACCACCCCATCCCTGGGTAGCCCGTCCAGGTTCAACGTTTCCGCTGTCGCTTACCACCTGGCTTGGCAGCGGGAGTGGAGGCGGCCGCAGACGGACGCCCTCGGCGATGGGCAGGCGGAGGATCTGGCACCGGCGGACGGGTGAAGGCAGCAGCGGGCCACCGGGGCAGGATGTACCGGATGGCCTCCGTCTGCCTCTGGGCGGCAGAGAACTGTTGGGCAAGATTCTCCACCGCGTCGCCGAATAACCCAACCTGTGAAATGGGAGAGTCCAGGAACCGAACCTTGTCCGCTTCTCTCATATCAGCCAGGTTGAGCCAGATGGCGCTCCTGGACATCGCTGAACCAATCGCGCAAGCTGCAACCTTGATCAGTTTCAGTGCAGAGCTCACCCATGAGCTCACAGTCTAGACTACCCTTGTGCATGTTCATGAGTGCCTGGGCCTGGTGGACCTGAAGCAGCACCATGGCATGCAGAGAGGAAGCGGCTTGCCCACAGGCTTTGTAAGCCTTGCCCATGAGAGCGGACGAGAACTTACAGGCCTTAGAGGGGTGACGAGGATCACTTCTCCATGAGGCAGCGGCCGTCAGACACAGTTGCATCGCAACAGACCGCTCCACCGGAGGGATAGCCTCATAACCCTTAACCGCTTCCCCATCAAGGGTAGTGAGGGGGGAGGAGCTACTTAGGCAGTTTCTGGCAGAGAAAGGTGCCGTCCATGCCTTCGTAAGCTCCTCATGCACTTCAGGAAAGAAAGGTACCGAGAAACCAATCATCCAACCGAGACGGTTCGGGACACGATGGAGGGTTCAGCGCGAGCCCTACCGCCTCGGCGGCCTTTTTCAGCATAGCTGACATTTCTGGATCCGGCTCGGGCAATGATGGTCTCCCAGAGGGAGGCAGCGCAGCCGAGTCGTCATCTCTAGAGGCCAGCTCCCCTTCTGATGCTGCGATAGACATTCTATTCTCTGAAGCCCCAAATGAAACTACTGGTCGGTCCGCTACAGAGGAACCAGCGCGCTCATCTGGAAGCTCCTCCGGATTGCCAGAGAAACATTAAAGTTAAACACTAAAAGGTCAAGAGCCCAACTAAAGCAAACACTGATCTCCATCATGGTGACATCAAACTTTATTCTTTTCAATAAAACTTCAACTTCTAAACCTCTGTTAATTCTCAATAAGAATGTTAGTATGAAAGAAATAAAGTCTGGATTGTAATAAGTGAAGATGCTGAGATCCTGAGAGATCTGTTAGTGTTTAATGTTCTGTTGGGGTTTAAAGTGTTTCTGTATGGTGTGTTTTGTGTGTCACCATTGTGTTGAAGAGTAGAGCCGGAGCTTCAGTCCAGGATGAGCCTAGAAACACTGATGATATGCTGCATGTTGCTTTAATTAACTGACAGTAACTGTGTAGTTGCTGATGCAGTGATGTATAGTCACAACAAATCATGCATATAATTAACTGCATGTTTTTCAGTAAAAAAAAATCAGAAAATAAATGTGAAATAACTGTTTTTTAACTGTGTGTTTCTGTTAAAGAAGATTTCTGTAAAAGTATTTTGCACTTATTTAAATTAGGATAATTTACTTTATTTTTACGGTTTTTGTTTGACAGCCGCAGCTGACAGTCCGTTTTTTTACGATTTTATTTTTTACAGTGTAATTGTAACTCAATACATTTCAAGTCACGCTAGTGTGCATGCGTCCACTTCCGTGTTTATACCCGCGCTGCGGGGCGGAGCGTGTAATCACGCACGCCAATGTTGAATTGGCTTGATTAAATAGTAGTACGAAGAAGACGTTGACTACATCTGACGTTCTCGACTGAAAGGGAACTGGATGACTAGCAACTTCCTATATGTAATTCTGAAGAAAAAAAACAGAGATTCTAATTATTGGAAAAAAATTTCCTCATGTAATAAGTGAGGAATAATTGACGACAGGCCGTTGAATTATTAGAAAAATAATGCACACCCGAGGTGGTAATGCGGTCACGACGCGAAGCGGAGAGGCCGTTACACCTCGGGTGTGCATTATTTTTCTAATAATTCAACGGCCTGAAGTCAGTTATTCCGCTTACACTACAGTTACCACACCTCGAAACATTGTTCAGATTATGTATTTCAAGACGTTTGTAAAGTTTTTGTCATTAAAACGCTCTTGTATGTAGGACTAATTTCTTACGCGTCTAATCCCATGCCTCCGTTGCTAATTCCAAAACATCATTTTAGAGTTAGTAACGGAGGTTTGAGCCACTGATAGCAGACTAATGCTGGGGACACACGACTAGCTGACACATTCTCTGACTGTTTTCATCGACTGCAGCAGATTTTAAAGACCGACTTTGAACACAGACTGAACGCACTGAACACGCATTTGGGCATGATCAGTCATAAGTTTCAAATGACATTCATAACCGGCCTTAAAGTGTGTCCCCGGCTTTATGCAGTTATTAATGCAGTTATTAGAGAGATATGTTGCAATAATGAGACAGAAAAGCATGTGTGTCAATATTATTATTTATTTATTAATTCAATTCGTTTGAATTAATTTGTTCATTCTTTTTTTTTCTTTTCTATTATTGACAGATGACAGTAGACTAGCCAAATAAATGAAACACAAAGCCCTTTTAACAAGTAGGCCTATCAATAATTATTTATTTGTTATATTATCTGCAATAAAAATCTGTGCTGCAGGACTATCCATTTATTTAGCCTATAGGCCTATTCAGTTTAATTTTCTATTGATTATAGATAGGACTATATACTTTATTTATTAAAATTAAACTGCATGTTTCCATTGATTGTGAAGCTAGACATTGAAAATTGCAGATCAAGCGCATGGGGCTAAATGTTTTTTCTTGTTATGAATTGTATCCTATTTTCCGTTATTACAGTTAACTACGCGAAGTGATATGGAACTGTAATGCGGTCAAGATCTGCCTGGAACTACTTTAGCTGTGCGTTTCCCTGAAAATAATGCACACCTTAGAACGTTCGTCAACCAATCAGATTCAAGCATTCAACGGCCCTGTAGTATAATGTATAATACTTGATGGCTGCTCTGTCAAGTCTTCGTCGTCGGTTAGGAGCCTGGGTGTGCTCTAAGATACCAATCTTTCATTTGAAAGTCAGGTGTCTAGTTATGTTAATAACTCAGTACATTAGCTCATCCATGAACATGATTTCCTGTCCGAGTATTGTTGGATTCTTTTCCGTCGTCTGTAGAGGGGAAAATTACATATTGTGCCTTTATTTGCCTTTATCAGTGATTTGATCTTTCTGCCTTAGTTTCATTTGATAATTTTGTTTTATTTCCAGATGCGGGGAAAGACCAGATCAGGCTGGTTCTGCTAGGAAAAACTGGAGCTGGGAAAAGTGCCACTGGAAACACCATCATCGGCAGAAACGTGTTTGAATCTTCAGCCAGTTTAAACTCTCTGACGAAACAGTGTCATTCAGAAACTACAGTGAGGTTTAGTAAAGAGATCTCAGTGATCGACACGCCTGGACTTTATGATACTGAACTCAGTGAGGATGAGATTACAACTGAAATAGGAAAATGCATAACGTTCGCATCTCCTGGGCCACATGCTTTTATTATTGTCATTAAAGTGGGTCGATTCACTGAGGAGGAGAAGAATACAATAAAGAAACTTAAAGAAGTGTTCGGAGAACAGATGCAAAAATATTCCATGATCGTGTTCACTCACAAAAATCAGTTAAAGAAAGGAAAGAAAACAATTGAAGAGTATCTACAGGAAGGTGATCCAGCTCTTAAAGAACTTGTAGAGAGTTGTGGAAACAGATTCTTCTGTCTGGATAATAAGTCTGCCAGTTTCCCACATATCAAAGATCTGATCAGTAAAATAGAGAAGATGATGGAAGAAAATGGATACTTTTCAAATGAGATGTTTAAGGAGGCAGAAAAACGCATTCAGGAGATCCAGAAGCAGATACTCAATGAGAAAAAAAAGCAGCACAAACAGCTAAATCAAACAGAATGGCAAGAATTATACTGGCGTTTAGCAGAGGAGTCACGACATGAAGCTAAGAAGTCTTTTTCTGACACGTTCGTGGGAGAACTTCTTATGTATTCTAATGTGAATGTATCAGATATTCGCAGAGCACTGGAGAAGGTGACCCTTGAGGAGAAGGAGAGCACCATAAAGGAGGCTGAGAGCAAAGGATTCAGACATGCAGAGGCCATTTACCTTGCAATCACTGCAACAAGAAAACTAGTAAAAGAAAAAATGTGCACAGTTCAGTGAGAAACTTGTAAATGATCATATACAGAAGACAAACACTGAATTACCCTGAAAATGAATGTCTATACACTTGCTGTGCCTAAAGTATTGTGTGCTTCTTCTTCTATCATGTTGTTAACAATCTAGTAGTGCTTTAATTGATCATGGCTTTGTCTGTGCACTGTTAGACCTTGCCAGGCTTTTTTACAGTAAAATACTGGCAACAGTTACTGTAAAAATGCACTAAATTTAGAGTTAATTAATTTCACTTGTAGAAACCGACTGCCTTAAATGGACCAACTGTCATTTAAATGTATCAACTAAAATTTATAATGCACAAATAATGTGAGCAAAGAATTACTGTGAACTTAATCATTTGAAACCATTAACAAAATATTGTACATAAAAAGATTTCCACTAGACCAGCAACTACACAGTCACCGTCTGTTAAATAAAGCAACACACTTAAAAAAATAACAAAAAAAATAGACCGTACAGTAAACTACTGGCAACAGTGTTGCCAGTATATACCTGTTTTATAACTTACAGTTTATTACTGTTAAAATACATTTCGTGGGTGTGTCTTTTTATCGTACACTGTTAACCCTTTCAACCCCAGAGGAAAATACATACTATAAAGAGTAACAAGTAACATTGACGCAGTGTTGCAGTGAGATAATTAAGTGAATATGTAAGTGATTGTTGAGCATTAGTGATGAACACCTGCTGTTAACAAGCAGAATCACTGAAGGAAAGAGGAACCAGAGTTGTATAGTCCAGGGGTCAGAAAGTAGAAGTCCTGCCATAGTTTATTCCACCCATGAACTCAGTCAGCTGATTTTACTAATTAGTTCTCTCTCCTGTCTGAATTAGCAAATCCAGGTGATTGGAACAACATACTGAGGATGACTTTTACTTTCTGAACCTGGACTTTACACCTCTGACTACATGTCAGCCAAGAGTAAAGAAATAAACCAGAACTGGACCTTATCTGAGCCACAAAATCTGTGTATCATCTGTGTATGAAGAGAAAATAAGACATTAAATCTGTGAAGATCTCAGCAGAGGAGGATTAAACAACTCCACAAACAGCATTACCAGCTTTACTTATTACTAACCAGACTGACTTTATTCACTGCATGAATGTCTACATGAGTATGTGGTGTCTCTGATAATGATAATGGATTGGCATTCCTATTTATGACAGCATGTGCTCGGGTGCCAATTAAAATGACTCCTCTGTTGACATATTGTACAGTGCCTGTGCATCAGCCAGGAGCCATCAGTAGGAAAACGTATTGGACCGCTTATGTGGGCAAACAACTGTACAGCATTTGGGATAAACAGGATAGAACAAAAGTGGCGACTCAATGGGGTGAGCTTGAAATAGGCAGATCGTAGGTAGTTACTAAATGGAACTAAACACTCCCACACTGCCTTGGGTCAACAATTAAGTTACAGTTTGTAAACACAACATTCAAACATGGCCCCTTCTTGGAGGCAGAACAGAGGAGCAAGCCCTCTCCCCTGATATGATATGAGTTGCACACCCAGCCCAACCAACTATACCAGCGGAGATGAGTGATGAGCTATTGTGTTTGTGTGTGTTTCTTATGCATAAATGACATTGTGTATAAAAAATATTAAAAAAAAAAGTATGCTAGTAGATAACTGGCTGTAATTTGCAAGCAAATTTAGCCATTTTCAGACTAGCTCACCAATAAACAATATTTATGTGTCTGTCATGGACTGGCTGAGGATGAAAATTAGGTTGAAGTTTATTAAACAAAACAAAAGAATATAATCCAACATGAAGATAATCTAAACAAGTGAAGGCAACGTAACGGTTTGTATGAAACACAAACAACACCAGACCAAGAGGAGTGAGGAAAGGAGGAGCAGAGGTGCAGCCGAAGCTTCTGAAGTCAATGGCGGAGGTAGAGCGACGAATGACCAAGGTGGAGGCAGAGGGACGTGGTGGCCAGTGGAGCAGGAAGGACAATGGTGAAAGAAAGTGAGAATCCAAGGCGAAGCCGACTGGTCAATGGGGAGGAAACTAATAAGGAAATGAGGAACAGCTGTATGAGAATCAATGAAACAATGAATAACCATGCAAGCATAAAATGGTAAGGAAACCTTGAAAACTAAACAGAAAACACAACAGGTTGTGGCAGTGTCATCATACAGTATATATATATAAAATGCCTTGCAATCTGAAGTCAACAAGGCAATTGCAACAGAAGCAAACTGTTTTTGTGTCAAGGACCAAAAACTTAGCGGAGGTTCCCAAGGTTGACACAGATGATTTTTGGAATGGAATGACACTCCTGCTGTCCAAAGGTTGCAGCCCAGAAATGTTCCGAACGCAGGAATTATTTTTTGTTGTTGTTTTTTTTTTATTTTTTTTTTACATTGCAGTTATTTTTCTTACTTGACTTAAACTGAAACCAGACAGTATGCACCTAAGAAGCAGATCCTTGAATGCTTTCCAAATCCTGTCAGCGCTGAAATACACAAACTCTAGATTTGTTATGGCACCCTGGACCCGCACGACTCCTTCCCCCTTCCTTTCCTTAACTTGTACTCTTAATAAACATTCATCAGAGTAACTTCCACCTTCAAAATTGTATTTGTGCCTCATCCTTCAGCACACTTCTACAAAGACTTATTCCCTCACAACCTCTACAGGCAGCATGAGTCAGTGTATGCTGATAAGGAAACATTTTCTGGTCTTTTTTAAGATGCCTTCCTGCGGCTCGTGCAGAGCCACACTCAGCGACGGGGACCGCCACGTGATCTGCGTTTCCTGCCTGGGTGAGGAGCATGCAGTTCTCGCGCTCGCTGACGGCGGCTGCCCTCATTGCGAGCTATTGCCCATGGCGACTCTGAGGACTCGCCTGGCATTTTTCGCCGAGACTGCTCCCCCGCCCGCCGCGGTATCGCGCCGTAAAAAGCGCCGTGCCTCGCCGGTTCGCCCGCCTGCTTCACCGGCTTCGTCAGCTTCTCTTCCTGACGGACAGCGGCCGCTGTCTGCCGCCGCTTCCGTCGACATCGCTGACGAGGAAGCCCTGCCGGGAGAGGATGATTCCTGCTCTATCCTGGCGTCAGGCAGTGAGGACTGGGCGAGCTCTGAGGATCCCGCGCCCCCTGCCCGCACATGTGAGTACTCGCACAGGCCGCGGCGAGCCTCGGCCTCGAGTGGTCTTCGCCCGAGCAGCCCGCTCACAACCAGCTGGATGGCTTTTTTCTGCCCGGGGAGCGCGCTTCGCCTGCGTCCAAACCAGCGCCTTTTCTTCCTGAGCTACATGAAGAAGTCGCTAAGTCCTGGAACTTTTTCTATTCAGCTAGAGTGCGTCCATCTGTTTCTTTGGCATTCTCTGCAGTTGATGATGCCAAGAACAGGGGATACCATTCGCTGCCGCCGGTCGAAGAGGCGATAGCGGCCCACTTATGCCCGCCCTCCGCTGGACGGCGCGCTAAGCTGGCCCTACCCTCAAAAGCTTGCCGCACAACGTCAAGCCTGCTCCGCCGCACTTTCTCCGCCGCCGGGCAAGCTGCGTCAGCGCTGCACACCATGGCCACGTTGCAGATCTTCCAGGCCGATCTCCTCCGAAAGCTGGATGAGAAAGGACCTGACGCGATCTGCGTGCCGGACTTAAGAAGCGCCACAGACCTCGCTCTCCGTGCGACTAAGTCTGCAGCACAGGCCATTGGACGGAGTATGGCCTCTCTCACTGTAACCGAGAGGCACCTGTGGCAATCGCTCTCATATCGCACGATATTGTTATGCGCATCTCGTCAGTAAAGCCGGTTCCTTGATTAGTAGTAAATCGCCATCACCTGATTTCAGATGGAGCGGCATTTACTACACAGCAAAAACTCCAGTGTTAAATTAACACTCAAGAGTGTTAAAGTTAATGAGATAATTAAGTGATTAATTTAGTGATGCTTGAGCATTATTGAAGACACCTGATGTTAACAAGCAGAATCACTGAAGGAGAAAATCACAAATTGTAAGCCACCGTTTTATTGATTTATAACAGTCAAATGAACAAAGAAAAATGTGATCTGATAGTGTTGGTTATGTTTTGCAGTGGCTGCCACCAATCACAACTCATTAATGGCTCCCATCATGCATTGCGGTATTAATAAATTATGATCTGAATTGCCTATGTAATTTACTTTTCGTAATTGAATATTCTGCTCGTCACCATTGTTGAGATGCATAGACTGAATTTTGATGTCTGTGTGTGCCTAAAAGAAAGATTTTTTATTTTTTTTAAACAACTTTTAAGAAATCCTTTATATTAGGCCTACATCTAAAATTCTGGATATTTATGCAGAATCACAGTTATTCTGTGGTCAACAACATAAATTTAAGTCAGAAATAAGGAAATAAGGAGTTCAGTGATCAAGCTCAAATGATAATTGTCATAATATAACAAACAACATCAGATCACTTTATTCTTTGCTCATCTAGCAGTTATAACTCAGATACAGCAGCCAAACAAAATCTAAAGTACACATAAAAGGGTCAAGAGCCCAACTAAAGCAAATACCCATCACAATAATGGTAACTTACAATTTGTGATTTTCTCCTTCAGTGATTCTGCTTGTTAACATCAGGTGTCTTCAATAATGTTCAGTCATCACTAAATTAATCACTTAATTATCTCATTACCTTCAACACTCTTGAGTGTGGACTCATACACTCCCAGGAGTGTTAATTTAACACTGGAGTTTTTGCTGTGTACAAAGAGCCGTAGTTAACTGACAAGCTGAGCCATATCGCATTAATTATCGCTGGCGATACGTCCGCGATATTAATGCGATATGGCTCAGCTTGTCAGTTAACTACGGCTCTTTGTAGTAAATGCCGCTCCATCTGAAAGCAGGTGATGGCGATTTACTACTAATCAAGGAACCGGCTTTACTGACGAGATGCGCATAACAATATCGTGCGATATATCGCCCAGCCCTATCTCAGAGATAGCCGAGTCCGAGCGCACCGCTTTCCTCGACGCTCCGCTTTCTCCCGCTGGCCTCTTCGGATCCTCCGTGAAGGATTTTTCGGAGAGATTCACCGAGGTGCAGAAAGCGTTGCAGGCCATGAAGCACTTCCTCCCGAAGCGCTCCAGCTCTGCAGCAGGCCGTGCGAAACCGTCTGCCCAGAGCTCACAGCCCCAGCCACCGCCCACCGCCGCCACTTCGCAGCGCCGTCAGGCCTGAGGCGCGAGACCGCGCTCTCGCTCATCCAGCCGCCGCCCTGCGGCCTAGGATTGTGGTGAAGCCCGAGGCCCCGAAGTCGTCCTAGCACGCCTAGGAAAACGACGGTGTTCGAGTCCCGCTGTGGCCGGACTTCCACCAAAGCTCTTCGCTCTGTCCAGTTCCAGCAAATGTGACTGGTTCAGTGTTTTCTGCAGCCAACATTCCGGTTCCGTTGCCCGCTTGCCTGCACACAAATGCCGTTTTCACGGCTACCCAGATAAATCCCCAAGAGAGTGTATTTTCTGGTGTCCCGGCCACGGCCGATGGTGTTTTATGTGTAGAAAAAATGCCCACTGCCCAGTGCCCATCTCTACAAGCACAGCCCGTCACACAGGGCTCGCGCACATAAAATCGACTCAGATCGATTGCGCATTAAACGTGGTAAATGTGCCCACTACCCAGTGCCCACAAACACTACGTTATGCATGTCCCAGGGTTTCTGTAAAAACGAAACCAACGTGCATTCGCTTCACTCAAGCGAACAATGCTTTCGGTGTGGTAAATGTGCCCGCTATCCCGCGCCCACATCCACACACAGACATGACAGTTCCTACGGGACTCGCCCAGCCCTCCCCCTCTCGGTTGACCGCCGCAGAGGAGTCGATACAGCAGATACTTCCTGGTATCGAAAAAAGACGGGGGTCTCAGACCCATACTAGATCTAAGGCAACTGAACAGAGTGCTTGTGAAGCGACAGTTCAGGATGCTCACGACCAGAAAAATCCTCGCGCAGATTCGCAGAGGAGATTGGTTTGTGTCAATAGATCTGAAAGACGCGTATTTTCAAATGCAGATAGCGTCACGTCACAGGCGATTTTTGAGATTCGCCTTCGAGGGCCAGGCACAGTCCTGCCGTTCGGTTTATCCCTAGCACCCCATACATTTACGATGTGCATGGATGCAGCGCTCGCACCCCTCAGAATGCGGGGCATGCGAGTACTGAACTATTTGGACGATTGGCTGATTCTAGCTCAATCTCGCTCAGAGCTCACAGAGCACACGACCATTTTACTCGATCATCTCGAGACTTTGGGTCTCAGAGTCAATTGGGCGAAGAGCTCTCTGTCCCCCAGTCAGACGATATCTTTCCTGGGCACAGAGCTGGACTCGCTGTCCATGATAGCACGACTATCACCACAGCGCGCAGTAGACATTCAGCGCGCAGCGAACTCTTTCTGCTGCGGCGCATCTGTCCCGCTCAAGAAATTTCAGAAGATGCTAGGTCTCATGGCCTCAGCATCATCAGTGCTCCAGCTGGGCCTGCTCCGAATGCGCCCACTGCAGTTCTGGCTGAAAGCGCAAGTCCCACGCCGAGCGTGGACATCCGGTCTGCTTCGTCTCAAGGTCAATCAGAAGTGCATCGCAGCTCTGAAACCTTGGAAAGCGAACGACTGGTACCAATCAGGTGTAAGCCTGGGTCCATCTTAGAGGGTGAGGGTGGTGTCTACGGACGCATCCACCTCGGGATGGGGAGCGCTGCTCGAGGGCAGACCGTTCTTCGGCCAGTGGTCAGAACGGGAGAAGCTTCTGCACATAAACTGCCTCGAAATGCTGGCAGTAGACAACGCGCTGACGTGTTTTTGTCCCCAAATAAAAGGACGCCACGTCCTGGTCCGCTCGGACAACATGTCTGTGGTGTCCTACATAAATCGCCAGGGCGGCCTCAGGTCCCGGAACCTGCACAGGCTAGCAGAAAGCCTCCTGGTATGGGCTCAGCGCAACCTGCGCTCGCTGAGAGCAGCGCACGTGCCAGGGCTCCTAAACATAGGACCAGACAGACTGTCCAGGAACAATGTTCCGGCAGGCGAATGGTCTCTACACCCACAGACAGTCCAACTGATGTGGAAGAAATTCGGCAGAGCGGAAGTAGACCTGTTCGCGTCTCAAGAAAACGCTCACTGTCCGGAATTTTTCTCCAAGAGCAGGGACGCGCTGGCTCATGTATGGCCCCGCCGCCCGCTCTATGCTTTTCCCCCCGTCTCTCTCCTGCCTCAGGTGATAGAGCGGATCAAGGAAGAAGGATGCTCAGTACTGCTCGTAGCACCGTTCTGG
The DNA here is from genome assembly GCF_951802725.1 of Rutilus rutilus. Taxonomy (NCBI): domain Eukaryota; kingdom Metazoa; phylum Chordata; class Actinopteri; order Cypriniformes; family Leuciscidae; genus Rutilus; species Rutilus rutilus. The sequence continues at coordinate 17,622,932 of NC_140209.1, read as the reverse complement.
AAAAACCAACCTTGGTTCTCAGTTATGATGCAGCTAGCGAGCACTGCCCCGTGGCCAGTGCCAGTGAGGAGAGACCTCCTCTCTCAGGCCCACGGCTCGATTTGGCATCCTCACCCAGAATTGTGGTCCCTTCATGTCTGGGCCATCAACGGGTACATGCTGAACTCCCAAAAGGAGTGTTAAACACGATCACGCAGGCTAGAGCCCCGTCTACGAGACGTCTCTACTCCTCGAAATGGTCAGTGTTTTCGGGCTGGTGCACAGCCCGTGGCGTGTCACCCACAGACTGTGGAGTGACGGAGGTGCTTTCCTTCCTACAAGAGCTGTTGGATAAGGGCAGGACCCCTTCCACGCTCAAAGTTTATGTGGCGGCTATAGCAGCGTTCTCGAGAACAACGCTTGGTCAGTCAATAGGAAGGAACGATTTAGTCATCCGCTTCCTTAGAGGGGCTAACCCAGATTGCAACATTGTTTCGGCCCGGATCCGGCCCACATCTGGCACTTGTGGAATGCGGATCTGGCCCACATGCGGCGTGGAATGACGGCACTTGGGCGGACCACTCCTGTTTGCCAGATCTGGGCCACAAGCAGGCCATAGCAATGCCACATGTCAGCCAAGAGCAAAGAAATAAACCAGAACTGGACCTTATCTGAGCCACAAAGTCTGTGTATAATAAATATGAAGTCATCTCAGCCTTAATAAGCCTGTTAACAAGCAGAATCACTGAAGGAAAGAAGAGAACAGAAAAAGAGACGAGCAGAAACACAAGAACTACAACTGACTTCAGCCACAGCCTTAGATGAAATCAACGGAAGAGAAAAGAAGACATTAAATCTGTGAAGATCTCAGCAGAGGAGGATTAAACAACTCCACAAACAGCATTACCAGCTTCACTTATTACTCACCAGACTGACTTTATTTCTGTCAGACGTCTACAGAAGTTTTATTGAGAATTAACAGAGGTTTAACTCTAATGTGTTTCATTTAAAGTCACCATAACAGTGATTAGTGTTTCCATTAGTTGGGCTCTTAACTCTTATTATACCTATTATCTTTTTTGGCTGCTATGACAGTAGCCGTTTTCCGACCAAGTAGTTACAGGAACTTAGTTCTAGGAACTGTCCACTTCTAAACAGTTCTAAGAACTACTCTCCCCCAAACTCGGTTTTGCTGTTTGCGTTCGCACTGGCCAAGTGGCCATAGGAACTGGTAGGAGGGGTAAGGGAGTGACGCAAGCACGGTGACTTTTATTTTGACGGCGTGACGAACCTTTATTTTGACGGCGCTGAGAACGCCAGAGCAAACAATGCTCGCATTCTCTGTGTTCATTAGTTAGCGATCTGTCTAACAATACTGTTTAATATGTTATTAGATAGAACTGTTATAGAAAGTAGACAGTATATGAAAAAAAGTTTATTAGCCTATGCCGTGTGGTTGATGTCCAGTGTTGCTAGCTGGGCAGATAAACATAATCATGTTTGGCTTGGTCCCCTCAAAGTTGCGTTGGATTTTCTCTTCAGCATAAAGGTTTAGAGACCCATCTATCACTGTTTTCCATGTTTGTATAGTTAGTTTCTGGAGTAAATATATAGGCTATAATCTGTGTGTTTACATTATAGCTGTTTTAAAAATGGCGGGTGCTGGTGTTCCGCGTGCGTTCGGTCATCAGCGTACACTAACGTCACGGTTAGTTCCTATAGTGCTGGTTTAGACCCTACTCTGAAGTGCGGTGCGAACACGCCGACATCCGGGTACTTTAGCCAATAGTTCTAGGAACTGTGAAAAGGTTCCTCCGATCGGAAAGCGGCTAGTGTGTTTGTCAAACACATTTGCAGCAGCAAAGAAAGATAAAGTAAAATGAGATCAGGTGATGATGGTTACCTGTTGATGATTTTATAGTCATCATGAATTAGCCTGTTTCACTGATGTCTTTGGAATATAACAATTGTGTTGATCCAGTAATATTGTTACATCACAAACCCTGTGTTACTGCAGCATGAGATCCAGCAATATAATAACAATAAGTTAGAAGACTTTATCAAACATGAGCACGAAAAAGTCAGTTTAATATGACACACACAGACATCAACAATCAGCGTATGAATCTCAACAATGGTGACAATCACAAATATTTAGATAAACAGATTAATTCAGAACATCACTGAAAAGCTAATAATTCATAACAAAAACAACAGCAAAAAATAAAAGCAAATATTTAGAATCAAACAAAATTATAGGACAATTCAGCTGCATAATTTATTCATGTTGCAATGCATGCTGGGAGTTTTGTACTATGCTGGTACCCAGCATGCATTGCAGCAAGGTACTTTTGATTGTCACCATTGTGGAGATTCATACGCTGATTGTTGATGTCTGTGTGTGTCATATTAAACTGACTTTTTCGTGCTCATGTTTGATAAAGTCTTCTAACTGATTGTTATAATATTGCTGGATCTCGTGCTGCAGTAACACAGGGTTTGTGATGTGAAAATATTAATGGATCAAGACAATTGTTAGAGTCCAAAAAAACATCAGTGATTAAAGGTTATTTCATGATGATTATTAAAACCATCAACAGGTAACCATTATCACCTGATCTCGTTTCACTTTAGCTTTCTTTGCTGCTGCAAATGTGTTTGCAAAAACACTGTCACAGCAGCCAAAAAAGACATAAGTTATAATAAGAGTTAAGAGTCCAACTAATGGAAACACTAATCACTGTTATGGTGACTTAAAAAAGAAACACATTACAGTTAAAACTCTGTTAATTCTCAATAAAAACTTCAGACGTCTGACAGAAATAAAGTCAGTCTGGTTAGTAATAAGTGAAGCAGGTAATGCTGTTTGTGGAGTTGTTTAGAATTAGAATTAGAATTAGAAAAACTTTATTGTCTGTCACAAGTGACAGAAATTTGTCTTTGACAAGGCAGGCTCAGATAACATAAAACACATACAAAAAGAAAACATAAATACACTCAAAACAATTTAGCTACATTAACTATACAAGCATGTGCAAAATGCAAAGATGTGATGTGTTCTATATATGATTGTTCAGTGTGGTAATGGCCGTGGGAATAAAATATTTTTTGTATATGTTTTTCCTTGCAAGTGGGACTCTGTAGCGTCGACCTGATGGCAATAACTGAAAGGATTGGTTAAGGGGGTGGGTGGGATCCTGTGTGATTGTAGTGGCTTTCCTCAATACTGACCGGGTGTGAAGTTCTATTAGGGGAGTTTGAGGGGAGCCTACTATCTTACTGGCTTGATTTATAATTCGTGCAAGTTTGGATTTGTACTTGACGGTGAGGGCATTATACCAGGCTGAAATATTGAAGGTGAGTATGGATTCAATGAGTGACCTGTAGACCCTAATTAAAATATCCTTGCTCGCATTAAAATCTCTAAGTTTCCTCAGCAGGTGTAAGCGCTGCTGGGCTTTCTTATACACAGTGTCTGCGTGCTGTGAGAAAGACAGAGATGTGTCCATCTCTGTCCCAAGGTATTTAAAAACATTAACTTGTTCAACTGGCTGACCATTGATGCTGAGGGGTTGAAACATTTGCTGTGTATTCTTGGTTTCCCTACTCTGACAGCACAGCTCCTTGGTTTTATCGATGTTGAGCTCCAGGGAAATTTCTTGGAATGTCGTGACCAAATTATTAACTGTCTGGTGATAAACAGACAGTGCCTTAGTATCGGACAAATGGGCTACTAAGGCCATATCGTCAGCGTACTTAAAAAGAAACATTCCATCCTTGTTACAAGATATATTGTTTGTGTAAACAGAGAAGAGAACAGGAGATAGAACACATCCTTGGGGGAGCCCAGTACTTAAAAACTGTTTCCTAGAATTAAAACCATTCACACGCACCTGTTGTGGTCTGTCCTGTAAAAAGTTCTTTATCCATAAAATCAATTTTGGGTGAACCTGAAACTCGACTAGGTGTTGCAGAAGTGTATATATGTGTACAGTATTAAAAGCAGAGGAAAAGTCCATAAATAAAATCCTTGTGTGAGTGTGTGATAAGTCCAGCTGTCTGGTAACAGTGTCCAAGAGAGTTAGAGTTGCATCCTCCACTCCACGTTTAGCTTTATAAGCAAACTGGAGTGGATCCAATCTTTCTGTCACAGAGCTGGAGAGGTGGTTACCTATTACTCTTTCCATACATTTGCAGAGTAGCGATGTCAGGGCAACTGGCCTAAAATCCTTGGGGTCTTTAGCATGTGTCTTTTTAGGAATCGGGATGATTGTTGATTCTTTCCACTGGTGAGGAACACAGCTTGAATCCAGAAGGCTCTGAAAGAGCTTGGTGAAAACCCCACTTAGCTGGGTGGAGCAGTCTTTAAGCACTCTGCCTCTGAGCCTGTCAGGGCCAGGGGCTTTGTGTGGGTTCACTCGGCTTAGGACAGATGCCACTAGTTTCTCATCTATGATGAGAGCCTGGTTGGATAGACTGGGGCTGGGGGGATTCCAGCTGACTGATGTGCTACAGTTGTCAAACCTGTAGCGACTGAGACAAATCAGACACAATTATTTGCCATATGCACACACAAATCTTTAAAAACTTCCATCCGAGAGCAGGGTCCCAACCCCCCAGGCGGGGCGAAAGGGGCCTGGTTGCCATGGCCGCGATCAGATAGGATGTTTTATGACTCTCAGGAATGCTAACAAGTAACTAACTCTGCCACAGATATCAGAACAAACTCTCCTGCATTCATTTATTGATGAACTGACTGACATGAAATGAACAGGCATTCCAGAACATTTTGAGAATGATTTACTGTTGTGTGTTTTGTCTTTTAATAATTCTGTTGATACTATGATCTCTTTGATACTATGTAGTTATTACAGGACCAACTGTCTATGTAACCCCACTTATACCATGTTTGGTCTCGATAAATTGGTACTTTGAAGATCGAAATGATTGTGTACATGATATGCCAATAGCTGTGCAACACATTAGAATTACTAAGAATCTTCCTTAGTAGTGTCATTAAACACCAATCCAGCATGCCAGTCCGAGTGAGCACGCTTAAGACAAAGGCTTGTAAATCCTGGTGACAGAAGAAACTCCCGCCAGACAGTCCACCCTTCTCATTGGTACAGCAAACCCAGAGAGGGGTGGCCATTCTCAGGCTTTATTAGAGACTGACCACAGTGACCGCCCTCTCTCTTCTCAACGCTTCTCATCCGACAACAAGGCAGCTTCTGCTGTTACTGGGGGAGGGGCTGGACCCCTTCCCCCCCACTTGGGCCCAGTTCCCTGGGCCCAAACAGGCCTGAGCAATGCCTGCCATGCTTTCATACTCCAAAAAGGGAGTCAGACTTTTCTTCAATCTAGAAAACAACTGCAACTTTACCATCACTGACTCAACGATCCACTCCTGGTCTTCAAGCCAGGACAGCAGGCTTCGACTCACAACAGCCATGTGCTCGAAGCCACCATGCTTTTCTTCAAGGCCATAGACCCATCAACGAATCCAATCTTCATCCACTTCAAGAATTTTCCACGATTGCAACTGCCATGCAAGTATTCTTTGATGAGATTGCTATGAAATAAGCTGATGGTTCTTTCATTTCTTTCCATACTGAAATAGATCGTATTCCATAGTTCTATTTCCTGTTTCCGGTTCCACATAACTCACCCCTTTACCTATGCATGTATGTATGGATGTATGAATGTATTTATGTTTGTTTAGTGTTAGTTATGTTTGTGATTTAGTTAATAAAACTTGTGCACAATTATGAATTTGGTTTCTGATCCTCTGTTTGCATACAAAGTCCCTTTTACGATTTTGATCTTGCTACATGCTAATTGCTGTACATAAGGAATAATTATTTTTCAGTGACCATGAACAATACATTTTCCTTAGAATAAATGAATAATCAAAGAGTTCGTTGGAACTGATTAATTGATTGTAATATTAATTTGGCTTACCTCAAAGTTAATCTAATTAACTGACCCAAATATTAATAATTAATCATAATTGGTAATTATGGATTATTATTAATATTTCCCCTTTGAGCTAATATTATTACAAACCTGCTGAAGAAATTATTTAACTGCTCTGCAAAGGAAGCAGGATCTTGACAGTTAATCACTGCAGGTTTAGGTGTTCTCCCCATCATGGTGTTTAACCCCTGCCATGCCATCCTCACATTCCCAGAGGTAAATTTTTGTTCTATTTTGTCCTTGTAGTGAATTTTTGCCATCTTAGCCTTCCCTCTAAATTCTTTCTGTAGCTCCCTCACCCGGAGTGTGTCTCCTTCTAAAAATGCCTTCTTTTTTAAAACCAGACAGATTTTCATGTCCTTGGTGACCCACTGCTTGTTATTTGGATGTATTGTTATTTGTTTAGTTGGGGTTACCACATCCTCACAAAATAAGATGTAAGAAGTTATTACATCAGTCAATAAATTAAAATCATTCCCGCAATCCTCAAAAAACAGACCCCAATCAGTCAACTCAAAACATCCTTTCAGTACTTCTGAAGTCTCTTCGTTCCAAACATTAATTGTTTTTTTAAGTGGTGCACACCTTTTAAGTTGTGATCTGTACTTTGGCAACAGCAGAATAACCTTGTGGTCGGAACGACCAATAGGAGGACGAGGTTTTGATATGTACGCATCTGGAATGTTGCCATAGCACAAGTCCAGTCTATTGTGCATTCTAGTGGGGACTGTAACATATTGCTCCAGATTAGGTAGGTGTTTGGTGACGTCGCATTTGTTAAAATCCCCCAGCAAAAATACTGGTTGTTCGCCAGACTGATTGACAGCCCTATTGTAACCGTCTGTTATATGTTCAGCAGCAAGTGCAAAGTCCGGTCCTGGTACATATACTAAAATCACAGTGATCTGGGATAATTCTCGGGGTAAATAGTGCGGTCTAAATGACACCGTCATTATTTCATAGTGCTTGCAGCACTCAGTCTCTCTCACAGTGAAATTGGTTGCCCACTTGTTGTTGACAGCTATACAGAGCCCGCCCCCAATCGACTTCCGTGTTTTCCGTACATCCCTGTCACAGCGTATGATGTTAAAACCATCCAGTTCAAAATCCACATCCTCAGAAAGCCATGTTTCTGTAAAACAGAACAAACTTGTTTGCCTGTAGTCTGAATCCGACCTCACGAGTGTGGACAGCTCGTCAGCCTTGTTCCGTAATGATCGCACGTTTGACAGGGTGATGGCAGGTAGCGGTAATCGACTACCTCTTTCTCCTCATTCTATTGCGGATACCTCCTCTAGACCCTCGTTTCCTCCGTATTCGCCTCCGTTTGCTGCCACGTACTAACTCCGGAGGAATCTGTGCTGTAGAAAGGGATACCTGCGATGGCTCGAAGTCAAGCCGGCTCAGCCTAAACAGATGATCCCGCGTGTAGACGAGCCTGCCTGGGCTGGTCTAAGAGTATCAGGTCCTAAGAAAAGTCCGTTTACACGACATAGACTCACGATCGCGAGCCAAATGTACGCTAAGTTCAGCACTGTTGTTATTGACATTTTGTCAAACGTAAAAACACAGTCTCTGGAACACAACACAACGTGAAATAACAAAAAACAAGAGCCTGACCGTGTCGGGAGTCGCGTTGACGTACCGCGCCCCACCGCATTAATCCTCCTCTGCTGAGATCTTCACAGATTTAATGTAGGGCTGTGCGATATATATCGTGAGATTGTTATGCGCATCTCGTCAGTAAAGCCGGTTCCTTGATTAGTAGTAAATCGCCATCACCTGCTTTCAGATGGAGCGGCATTTACTACAAAGAGACGTAGTTAACTGACAAGCTGAGCCATATCGCATTAATATCGCGGACGTATCGCCAGCGATAATTAATGCGATATGGCTCAGCTTGTCAGTTAACTACGGCTCTTTGTACACAGCAAAAACTCCAGTGTTAAATTAACACTCCTGGGAGTGTATGAGTCCACACTCAAGAGTGTTTAAGTTAATGATATAATTAAGCGATTAATTTAGTGATGATTGAACATTATTGAAGACACCTGATGTTAACAAGCAGAATCACTGAAGGAGAAAATCTCAAATTGTAAGTTACCGTTATGACGATCAATGGTTGCTTTAGTTGGACTCTTGACCCATATATTATTAACTTTAGATTTTGTTTGTCTGTTGTTTCTGAATTATAATCACCAGTTGAACAAAGAAAAAAGTGATCAGATGATGTTGGTTATATTATGACAATCATCATTTGAACTTGATCACTGAACTCATTAAAATCCTTCTTTCTGACTTCGATTTATGTTGTTGGTTAATGAATCTGCATAAATGCCCAGAATTTTTGATATAAAGGATTTCTTAAAAGTTGTTTAAAAAAAATATATATTCTTTTAGGCACACACAGATGTCAAGATTCAGTCTATGCATCTCAACAATGGTGAGGAGCAGAATATTCAATTAGGAAAAGTAAATTACATAGACAATTCAGATAATAATTTATTCATACCGCAATGCATGATGGGAGCCATTAATGAGTTGTGATTGGTGGCAGCCACTGCAACATGCTTTATTATTGTCACCATTGTTGAGATTCACAGGCTGATTATTGATGTCTGTGTTTTAAATGAATTTATCTAAATGTCTTTTGATCAGAACAATGTTTATTAAATATTTTGAATTGTAAGTAAAGTACTAATAATCATAGGTTGAAGAATCACTAAACTGCTGCTAACAAGTTAAACCAAACTATCTCAATAAGATTCCTTTTTCAGATCACAGCATGATTATGTCAAAACATAACCAACACTATAAAATAACATTTTACGTTGTTCATTTAACTGTTATAAACCAATAACAGCAGACAAACAACAGTAAATATTAAAGTAAACATATAATGGTCTAGAGCCCAACTAAAGCAAACACCCATCACCTTAATGGTAACTTACAATTTGTGATTTTCTTCTTCAGTGATTCTGCTTGTTAACATCAGGTGTCTTCAATAATGCTCAATCATCACTAAATTAATCACTTAATTATCTCCTCAGCCCTAAATGCCGCTTCATCTGAAAGCAGGTGATGGTGATTTACTACTAATCAAGGAACCGGCTTTACTGACGAGATGCGCATAACAATCTCACGATATATATCGCACAGCCCTAATTTAATGTCTTCTTTTCTCTTCAGTTGATTTCATCTAAGGCTGGGTCTGAAGTCAGTTGTAGTTCTTGTGTTTCTGCTCGTCTCTTTTTCTGTTCTCTTCTTTCCTTCAGTGATTCTGCTTGTTAACAGGCTTATTAAGGCTGAGATGACTTCATATTTAATATACACAGACTTTGTGGCTCAGATAAGGTCCAGTTCTGGTTTATTTCTTTGCTCTTGGCTGACATGTGGCATTGCTATGGCCTGCTTGTGGCCCAGATCTGGCAAACAGGAGCGGTCCGCCCAAGTGCCGTCATTCCACGCCGCATGTGGGCCAGATCCGCATTCCACAAGTGCCAGATGTGGGCCGGATCCGGGCCGAAACAATGTTGCTATCTGGGTATTGATGATAACAAAGAGTCGAGTGACTGGCGTATGGAAATATTGTTGCTTTCCGTCTGTCAGATTGTTCCTCTTTCTGTCAGGTACAACGATTTTGATCACAAAAAGTTTTTTGGTGGGAACTCGCAGTTAGAGTTAGTTAAAAATTTAAAGCAAGGTTTTAAAAAGGGTTTTACTCGATATTAGTACACATTTATATAAATTATTGTAGGCTATAGTATAAATGTTTTACTTTCATGTTTTGATTTTCAACAGATTGTTCTGCTCTTAATGTACTGTAGATTGGATCAGTCATATTTGTAATTTTTTTGATCCTCTAAATTTAGCTGGAAGCGAAACACTGTCTGGGCTTGGAAATTTACTTAAAGTATAAAAGTAAAAGTAGCCTTGCGAATGATAACCATTTTTTTTATGCAAAGCTACCTGGACCATACAAATGTTACTAGAGTGCAAGCTGAGAAACCTAAGTGGATATGGAAAAAAGGTTCTTTATATGCCATTGCCTACATTTTAAATGGATGTCTGCCAATAGGCCTAAAACATCACATACACAGTAAAATCCACAGTGTTAAATCAACACTGCTCAGAGCAAATATGGTCCCACTCTACAGAGTGTTAAAGTAACACTAAAGCGGTGTTAAAGTTAATGAGATAATTAAGTGATTAATTTAGTGATGATTGAGCATTATTGAAGACACCTGATGTTAACAAGCAGAATCACTGAAGGAGAAAATCATAAATTGTAAGTTACCATTATGGTGATCAGTGTTTGCTTTAGTTGGGCTCTTGACCCTTATATGTTTACTTTAAATTTTACTGTTGTTTGCGTGCTGTTATTGATGTATAACAGTCAAATGAACAAAGTAAAGTGTGATCTGATAGTATTGGTTATGTTTTGACATAATCATGCTGTGATCTGAAAAATGAAACTTAATGAGATAGTTTGGTTTAACTTCTTACCAGCAGCTTTGTGATTTTAATAGCATATGATTATCAGTACTTTACTTATAATCCAAAATATTTCATAAACATTGTTCTGATCAAAACACTTTCAAATGAATTTATTTAGAAACACAGACATCAATAATCAGCCTGTGAATCTCAACAATGGTGACAGTAATAAAGCATATTGCAGTGGCTGCCACCAATCACAACTCATTAATGGCTCCCATCATGCATTGCGGTATGAATAAATTATGATCTGAATTGCCTATGTAATTTACTTTTCCTAATTGAATAGTCTGCTCGTCACCATTGTTGAGATGCATAGACTGAATCTTGACGTCTGTGTGTGCCTAAAAGAAAGATTTTTTTGTTTTAAACAACTTTTAAGAAATCCTTTATATTATATCAAAAATTCTGGATATTTATGCAGATTCACAGTTATTCTGTAACCAACAACATAAATCGAAGTCAGAAATAAGGATCATAATGATTTCAGTGATATAACCAACACCATCAGATCACTTCTTTTCTTTGTTCAACTGGCAGTTATAACTCAGATACAGCAGCCAAACTAACTCTAAAGTAAATATATAAGGGTCAAGAGCCCAACTAAAGCAAACACCCATCACCATAGTGGTAACTTACAATTTATGATTTTCTCCTTCAGTGATTCTGCTTGTTAACTGCAGGTGTCTTCAATAATGCTCAATCATCACTCAATTAATCACTTAATTATCTCATTAACTTTAACACCGCTTTAGTGTTACTTTAACACTCTGTAGAGTGGGGCCATATTTGCTCTGAGCAGTGTTGATTTAACACTGTGGAATTTACTGTGTAGCCTATATGATTATTGTGACAGAGACTGGGACTCCAGGTTAATGTAATTGTGTATTCAATTGTGATTCTGTGAGAATTCACAGACCCAGTTTCTCTTTTTTAATCTTCCCCTTAACATTTAAAGGAATCTACATGTGGGCTATGTAATGATTTTTCCGCGAATGAATGAACCATTCCCTTTAGTTACTGTTGCTATGTCCGACAAGCGTACGCTGCTCTCACGCCACACCATGTTCTCACGCAGTGAAATAACTTATACATTGCGGAGCAAAGAGGACACTGACAACGCGCTGACAGACAGGACAGACCAGGTTACTTTTGATATGAAACAAAGTCTCACCTTTCAAATTTGGTAATTTTTTTTTAAAGAAATTTAAACAATAAATACCGTTTTGTGGCTCTTTAATGTGTCGTGACAGATCGCTGTAGAGCCTCAGTTAAAGCTGCTCGTGAATCGATCATCTCTTCCTTCTAGTTAATTTATAGCATCAAATAAACATGAATGAACATAAGAGGGAATGTTGTTTTTACGCGAAAAGACGTCGGTACACTTCGTTTTTCAAGTTTAAATCCTCCAATGTTAATCTACTAACTCTCCTGACTGCTTTGTCGGACAAAATGGCGGATTATGATTGGTAAGATCGCCTGTCAATCAAACTCCTTTCAAAGGGTTGATGACGCAAAAATAATGACGACTCCACTGAAATTATTTGAAACTGAAGTAACGAGTAAATTTTTTAAAATGTAAGGAGTAGAAAGTACCGATATTCATTCATTCACTAAATGTAAGGAGTAAAAGTAAAAAGTCGGCACAAAAATAAATAGTAAAGTAAAAATATCTGAAAAATCTACTTGAGTACAGTAACAAAGTATTTGTACTTCGTTACTTCCCATCTCTGGTGGTTTTAAACTATAACTTTCACTCTAACATTCAGACACACAGGCATCAAGAATCAGCATATGACATTAAATGTTTCATGTCGCAATGCATGCTGGGTACCAGCACAAGACAAAACTCACCCATGACTCCCAGCATGCATTGCAGCATGAATAATTGTATCACCATTGTGGAGATTCATATGCTGATTCTTGATGTCTCTGTGTGCATTTCATATATATATATATATATGTAAATGTTTATATATTTGGGTCCATAGTGTTAGACTAAACAGAAGCAAAACAAACTGTAGGCTTATATATAATCTATGGGGGGTCTGCAATATATGTAATTCATTTACTCTTGCAATATTAATAAGGTTATTAATGTGATTATATAGAAATATCTTTTTTTATGTACTTATGGTACTGAAGAATAAGTACATTTTAAAACGTTTGTCTTATTCAGCATCCAAATAAAGGTACCAGACAAATACTTGTATTTATCTATTAAATAAGTTATTTTAGTTTTAGCAGGTTCAGTCCAAACTGGGTTCAGAGATGACCAGTTCTGTGTGGATTAAGATGTCAGTTCCTCTTCTTTCTTTCTTCTTTAACCACACGCGTTTCTCTAAAAACATGTGTGGTTAAACTAACTGAGTTCTCACTCGAAAGTGTCAGTGAAATTACAGTGTAATTGAGAAGGAAGCTCTAGCTCTGTTACTATAGCCCTTCAAAACTCTGAAGTTTATCTGGGTGGAAGTGATAGCTCCATTTTGGTTTATACAGACCATAATCCATTGTGGTTCTTAACTCGCATGTCTAACACTAATCAACGTTTAATGCGGTGGTCTTTAATTGTGCAGGAATACCATCTTGACATCCGGCACAAGAAAGGAATTGAAAACATTACTGCCGATGACAGGTAAAATGTTTGATGATTAAATTTTATTAATCTGTTTTTCTCTTGGTTTACTTGAAATTTGCTAGTTAATTATTTTTTTCTTTATTTGTGGGGTTAGTAGGGAGGTGGGTGCCATTTATTTTGAACTTGACTTTTGCTCCTGTTTATGTTAGCAAGCAAGTTAGCTTATTTTGCTGTACAATTCTGTGTCTATATATATATATATCTTCATTATTAAAAAAATTGACTGGCAGCTACGGCTTCCAAACAAAAAACATAAAATTAAAGTGAAATATGCTAATTTAAATAAAGTGAAATTTGATGTCACCATGATGGAGTTCAGTGTTTGCTTTAGTTGGGCTCATGATCCTTGAGTTTTCATCATGAGTTTTTTTCTGGCTGCTTTAACTGTGTTTTTGATACACATTTGTTAAAGCAATAAATGCAGAAGAAGAATCTCATTAGATGATGTTGGTCATTTATTGGTGATGTTAAAGCATCACATGTTGACTTGATTCACTGATATGGCTTTGAGTCAATTCTCTGAATATATTAGCTGAGATTACACAAAATATGCAGAGCGACTTTAGTTTTATACAAAGTCTATATTAATGTCATACTTTATACACATGACCCTAATTATATTGTGGCAGTATTATAACGTTCTGATATGTATACAGAAAATGTTTTGGGCTGGATTCATTATTTAGCAGTAGAGAGACATGAGGGATCAACATATGAATCTCAACAATGGTGACAATCAGCAAAGCTTTTTTGTGACTTTAGTACAGGGGTGTCCAAACTCAGTCCTGGAGGGCCACTGTCCTGCAGAATTTAGCTCCAACCCCAATTAAACACACCTGAACCAGATAATCAGACCTTGATTATCTGGTTCAGGTGTGTTTAATTGAGGTTGGAGCTAAATTCTGCAGGACAGTGGCCCTCCAGGACTGAGTTTGGACACCCCTGCTTTAGTAGTTTGTATTGTGACAAGGTCAGAGTTGATCAGATTTTTTTCATTGTTGCGATTCATACGCTGATTCTTGATGTCTGAGTGAGTCTATGTGATCCTGTCAAAACATTTTCTTTATAATGGCTTCATAAACTCTATTAGAGTATCACAGCACTGCAGGATTTTCTGCACCAGTATTGGCATGCAAAATTAACAACTAATATTTTACAAATTAATCAGATATTAGACTTCACGTGGTATAAATCAGGCCACTACATGATAACTATCACCACTGAAAAAGTACCCAAATTCATCTGATCTGAGTTTCACTTCCTTGATTCCCACAATAATAAATATGTATCAGATACACAATTAAAGAAACCAGAAATAAACTAATGTTAAAAACTGAAGGCTCAAGAGCCCAACTAAAGCAAACACTGATCACCATAATGGTGACAGCAAACTTGATTATTTTCAATAAAACATCAACTTCTAAACCTCTGTTAATTCTCAATAAGAATGTTAGTATGAAAGAAATAAAGTCTGGATTGTAATAAGTGAAGATGCTGAGATCTTGAGAGATCTGGAAGTGTTTAATGTTCTGTTGGGGTTTAAAGTGTTTCTGTATGGTGTGTTTTGTGTGTCACCGTTGTGTTGAAGAGTAGAGCCTGAGCTTCAGTTCAGGATGAGCAGAAAAACACTGATGATATGTTTTATATGTTGCTTTATTTAACTAACAGTAACTGTGTAGTTGCAGATGCAGTGATGTATAGTCACTGTAAATCATGTATGTAGTTCACTGCAAGAGATTCACTTTTTACTAGTGATGGTGAAATGAAGCACCAGGGTTTTCCCCCTCGAATGTATAGTAAAGTGGTTCATTATTCAAAGCTTTTCAACACGTTGCACACTAATGACATCTTGTGGTCAAAAGGTGGAAAAGCTGCTTTTCTGTCCCAGAAGACACTTTTTTTTTTATTGTTTCATTTAATAAATCACTTTGTGCTCTGTAAACCACAAAGCAATACAATTAATCCTTATAATTCATGTGTTAGTGTTGATGTAGTTCTTACACAATATATGAACAAACAACTGTATGAATGAATTTATATAAAAATAAATAATAATAAATGGGACTAATTACCTTGTACAGAACAATTCTTATGAATCTGCTTTGATCAACAAATGCAGCATTATTCACATAAACTTTAGCCTCAGTCCTAATCCTTCATAGGCAAGGTTAATGTAGGCATATATAATCCAAATAAAAGAAATTTGTTGTGGAATGGTGAAGTGTGAACTGGGGAGCTGCCATTTTATTTTGTGGGTATTTAATAAATGAAAGATTTTTATTAAGGAACAGGACTTGTTCAACAGTGTGAGGGCTAAGTCTATTTCTTTTTTTATTTACCACTACTGAAGGGCATGACACTTGAAACCTGCTCAAGGGGTTTGCGCTATTTTTGAATCTGAACACAAAGCAGTCACGTGACTGTGTGTGGAAACGAAGCTTCGGACGGCACAGATCACGTGGTTATGGCAAAAAGTAAAAATGTAAAATGACTGTGTTTCTGTTAAAATGTTTAATGAAGATGTCTGTAAAAGTCTTTTGCACTCTTTTAAATTAGGATGTTTTACATTAATTTTATGTTTTTTGTATGGCAGCCATTGCTGACAGTCATTTGACTGTTTTTTAAGGGTTTTTTTTTACAGTGAAGGTGTTTGATCGTAATAATTCAGGAAATAACTGTAAAATAACAATGTTTTTCTCTAAAACATTTAAGGAAAATTCTGTAAAAGTTTTTTGCACTTTATTTAAATTAGTATATTTTACTTTATTGTTTGGCAGTTTAGCTAACAGTTTTAGCTAACAGTCATTGACCTTTTTTTTTTTTTTTTACACTGTATAGATAGTAATGAAACTGAAAGATGAATACCTGTGTACACTGTAAAAATCCACCTAAAAAGTTTAAATTTCATTAAAAAAATGATGAGTTAAAGTAATGTAAATGCATACGTTTTTCAACCTTACCTAAGAATATTGTTCTTTTTGCGTTTTCTTTTTGAAAACATACAACTCTTATAACTATAGGTTGGCTTTTTATATATCAGTGAACATCACATAGATTTTGTATGTGTGAAACCCGGTTGTTTCTTGTTGTCTGTGCTTAATAGCTTCACTAGATCTACTGGATCATCTGAGGTATTCGACTGAATCAAGATGCTGTTGATCATTGAAGCTCTTCTTCTCATTTCAGCTGCTGTAGGACAGGTGAGCTTGTGTTTGAGTATGAATATTACAGACATGAATACTGATGACTGATCATTATGATTCCTGTTACTGCAGGATCACAGAACTGCTGCTGAAGGACAGATATATCCACTGGATATGGCAGAGAATTCAGTTGATGACCAATTTCACTGGTGTTTAAAGAAGATGGAACATCGAGTGCAGACAGAATTTATGAAGAAAGAAATGTCTAACCCTGAATTTGCAAGAGTTTGGAAAGATGCTGAAAAGAATCACAAACCACCAGGGGATAATTTGTCAAAGAATCATTCAGTTGCCATTTATGCGTTCACTAACTCAGCTTTTAAGCTATTTGAGAAATTCAATAATGCTGTTCGTACTGATAAACAAAAATATAAAGATGGGAAATATTCATGGTATTCACTTCACTTTTGGTTAACAGAAGCGATGCAGATTCTGAAGAAAACACAAAGTAAATGCTACAATACTTACCGTGGTACTGGAGTTGAATTTGATAAGAATGTTAAAGGCAAAGAAGTTCGTTTTGGCCAGTTTGCTTCATCCTCTATTGATCGTACAGTAGCAGAACGGTTTGGAAAGAAATCTTGTTTTGAAATCTACACTTGTGAAGGTGCTGATCTGACAAAATATTCAAAGTTTCCTAAAGAGAAAGAGGTGCTGATTCCTCCATATGAGACATTTACAGTCAGTGATGTGCAGCCAAGAGCAAAGCAGAAAGATCCCTGGTGTGACACTGTGTTCATTTTGAAAAGATATACAACAAGAAGTGACCTGAACTGTGCAGCAAGCAGTGGAAACCAAGTTGGTTTTTTAAATGTTTTATTAATTTTAATCATTTTTTTGCAATGTGTTTAGCTACTAATCAGATAAACACTGCATGTTTCTTGTTGTTATTAAACATCAAATTAATTGTCATGCTTTATTGAATCAAATATTCATGCGCTGGTGGGAAAAGTCAAAAGAGCTGATTTAATATCCTAATCAAAGGTGCGATACCTGTCATCTATGAGAAAGTATTGGCATTATTGTCTATTTTAAATGTTTTGTATTGTATGCAATTTTATGTTGGTTGTTGTATGTTTTCTCTCTAATGGACATTGAGTCTGGAAATAAAGTTGAATATGAAATATATTGGAAAACTGATATTTGAATCTATGCAAAATATCCAGATAATACAACTTTTAAAATCATTTGAATTATACTGTCTCAACCAAATGTAAAACTTGTTTATAATATGTGCAATAAATATTGTAATTTGTAAGGGTTACAGTGATAACCTGAACACATTCAGAACAAAACTCAAGATCAAGAAAGTATGTAAAGTTCAATGATCTGCGATACACAGCAATCAGGTTTACAAGATTGACAACAGGTGTAAATATGATGATGATGACGGACAGATATTTCCACTGGATATGGCACTGGATTCTGTTGATGACCTTTATGTCGGTTGCAAAAAGACCATGAAATGTCTGGTTGAGAGAGAATTGCTACAGCATGAACTCGATAACTCGCCTGAATTCAATGTGTCCAGTCAAATAGCTGTAAATAATTTTAAGCCTCCAGCAAATAACTTGATGGAGAATCATTCAGTCGCCATTTATGTCTACACTAGATTACTACATTATTGAGGAACAAAGGTTGAATTTGATGAGAATGTTCTGAACACAAAGGTTCGTTTCGGCTCATTTACATCCTCCTCTCTTAATCTTACACAGCAAAAACTCCAGTGTTAAATTAACACTCCTGGGAGTACATATGAGACCACACTTGTAGAGTGTAAAGTGTTAAAATATGAGTGTTAAATTAACACTCAAGAGTGTTAAAGTTAATGAGATAATTAAGTGATTAATTTAGTGATGATTGATCATTATTGAAGACACCTGATGTTAACAAGCAGAATCACTGAAGGAGAAAATCACAAATTGTAAGCCACCATTATGGCAATGATTGTTTGCTTTAGTTGGGCTCTTGACCATTATATTATTAACTTTAGATTTTGTTTGGTTGTTGTATCTGAGTTATAACTGCCAGATGAACAAAGAAAAAAATGATCTGATGGTGTTGGTTATATATTGACAATCAACATTTGAACTTGATCACTGAACTCATATTTCTGACTTAGATTTATGTTGTTGGTTACAGCATAACTGTGATTCTGCATAAATATCCAGAATTTTAGATATAATACAAAGGACTTCTTAAAAGTTGTTTTGAAAAAAAAAAAAATCTTTCTTTTAGGCACACAAAGACAACAAAATTCAGTCTATGCATCTCAACAATGGTGACGAGCAGAATATTCAATTAGGAAAAGTAAATTACATAGACAGTTCAGATCATAATTTATTCATACCGCAATGCATGATGGGAGCCATTAATAAGTTGTGATTGGTGGCAGCCACTGCAACATGCTTTATTATTGTCACCATTGTTGAGATTCACAGGCTGATCATTGATGTCTGTGTTTCTAAATAAATTAATTAATTTGAAAGTCTTTTGATCAGAACAATGTTTATTAAATATTTTGGATTACATGAAAAATACTGAAAATCATATGCTGTATAATCACAGAGCTGCTGTAATTAACAAATCCAAACTATCTCAATAAGTTTAGTTTTTCAGATCACAACATGATTATGTCAAAACATAACCAACACCATCAGATCACATTTTTTCTTTGTTCATCTGACTGTTATAAATCAATAACAGCAGACAAGCAAAATTTAAAGTAAACATGTAAAGGTCAAGAGCCCAACTAAAGCAAACAATAATCACCATAACGGTGGCTTACAATTTGAGATTTTCTCCTTCAGTGATTCTGCTTGTTAACATCAGGTGTCTTCAATAATTATCAATCATCACTAAATTAATCACTTAATTATCTCATTAACTTTAACACTCTTGAGTGTTAATTTAACACTCATATTTTAACACTTTACACTCTACAAGTGTGGTCTCATATGTACTCCCAGGAGTGTTAATTTAACACTGGAGTTTTTGCTGTGTAGAGAAGCAGAAGAATTTGGAACTAAATCTTGTTTTGAAATCAAAACTTGTGAAGGTGCTGATGTGATAAAATATTCAAGGTTTCCTGATGAGGAAGAGGTGCTGATTCCTCCATATGAGATGTTTAAAGTTACTGATGTCAAGACGATAAGAGATCATGCAGGTCTATGGTGTGACACTGTGTTTGTGCTGGAAAGCATTGGAGTAAGAAGTGAACTGAACTGTGATCTAACAATAAGATCAAGATTTAGGAAGTATCGGTTTGGTAGACGCTTACGAAGACAGCGATTAACTTCGCATTCAAGGTATAGAGGCCATGCGTTATCCAGTTTACGAGGAATTTATGAGGACCCCATGACCTTGGCACTGCAATTCTGCTCTTCAGTTTGAGCTGTATAATACTTATATATTAATAAACATATATTGAGTGCTGATTTACATGATTGCATCTGATTAGGAACGCTTGATGAACACTTTTTATTTTTTTTTATATGTTTTTTAACAGCAAAAATGCAGTATAATTTCACAAAATATATATTTTTTACCAGAATAAAAATGCATGCATTTACACAAAATTTACATTTTCCAGTTAGGTGACGGAATGTGTGTTAAAGGAAAGAATCCTTCAAAATAAAGGCAAAAAATAAAGGACCACAAAACCAGTCACATGGTCAATTTTTTTAAATTGAGATGTATACACTCTCAGAAAATAAAGTACATAATTGTACCTTTAGGGGTACAATGGCTTGTCACTGGGGCTGTACCCTCAAGGGTACAATATTGTACCCTTGGCATAGGGTACATATTTGTACCCTTGTGATTTGTACCTTAAGAGACCAGTCTTGTACCTGTGGTGACAATTTTGTACCTTTATTTAACAGTACAAAAATGGACACTTAAAAAATGGTACAACATTGGCTTTGACAGGGTACAATCGTTGACTATAATGAGATATATATTACACACACGCAGAAGTAAAATAAAAATGTATTAAATACTTTTCATTTTCACATTTTCCAACATTTCATTTTAAACTTAATGTCTAACTGTGACATATAAATTATCATCTGAATAAGTGTCATTTGCCTGAAAGTCCATTTCATGTCCTTTCATCTCGACGCCGGTTACTTCTGTGCCTGCTTCTGATATTTTCTGAAGGACCTCCTCGGTTGAAAGCCCTGTAAGAACCATGAGTAACCGTGCTCTGACTTCTTCTCCACCGATGGCCAAAAGAAAGAAAGGCCGCGAACTGGACGTTCTTTTAAATTGAGATTCAAGCAGCCAATCAGGGCTGGCTCTACATACACTCTCTGAAAATAAAGTACATAATTGTACCTTTAGGGGTACAATGGCTTGTCACTGGGGCTGTACCCTCAAGGGTACAATATTGTACCTTAACCTTTAAAAGAAACGGTACATATATGTAACTTTTAATGCTTTTTGATCCTCAAAAAGTTACATATATATACCTTGAGGTCCAACAGCAAACACTCCAGTGTTAACTACACAGTAGCACACAGAATAACAGGCTGAATAGGTGTCCGGTGTGTTAACGTAACACATTAACAGTTATTCAGCTACGCAATAGCATAAAGAACATATACCCGGGAGGCTGAATAGGCTAAATTAACATAAGCCAGCGAGTCCAACAAGCAAGTTACCAGACAGTAAACAAGTTTACTAAGCTCCCGCGATCTCATTCCACATCACTGAATCCATTGAATTTTCTTCATCCGTGTCGCTTCTGAACAATTCCGCCAACTAGAGCGCCCTCTCGCGGCTGTAGACGGTAATGTTTTCTCTTGGTTCATCCCAGTCTGAATTAATTTTGATATATAAATCGCACCTGATTATAAGTCGCACTGTCGCAGGACCAGCCAAACTATGAAAAAAAGTGCGACTTGTAGTCCAGAAAATACGGTAGCAACTTACAAATGAGGTACTACTTGCCATAATACAACAGTAATGCAGTAATACAAAATATATTATTATCATTAGTAAAAGAGTATGGCAGTAAGATGATAGATTCAATGCCTCAATATTATTCAGATATTTTGCCAGTAAGATAATATATATATATATAGCCTATATGACCACTAACACATGTTAAAATGAGCAGAACACTGAATTCTATTTGGTACAGGTCACGATGCAGAGAAATATTTTGTCATTTTTTCAAAAGAAAAGGCCAGAGAGTCACAGCCCTAGTGTATCCTGTCAAGAAACTGAGAGGACAGGTAAGTAATTTGTGGGATTTAGAGAGAATTCCTATTTAGTGGTAAGGGAAGAATATGTATTGGTATTTATTAGTAGCCTATATGTAAGAAGCTTCATATGATTTAATTTCAGATTTTCAGTCAGACTGTGAGGATTCCGCTCAGATTCTGAGTGTCACACAAAGTCATGAGATTGAAGGTGATTATGTCAGGGGGAAAGTCAAGGCTGTTCTTTGTGAAAATTTGATACATAATATAAACATTCTATTAGATATCAAATTATTAAGCATTGTCTACTTTGCAGAAGCAGATGCTGATTTTGTCATCCCAGGTGAGCGTTTGGCAAGGGACAGGTACATAAGGAAAGGGCCTATTCACAGGGAGGAAGACAGATATCCAAAAACTTTACATGGAAGCAAACTCAGAAGTTTCAGCAAGTCATGGTTTGAGAAGTATCAGTGGTTAGAATACCACAAAACAAATGATGCTGCTTTTTGTTTTCCATGTCGAGTTTTTGGACACAGTACATACCATGACAAGTTTTCTGCTGAGGGGTTTAGGGATTGGAAGACTGCTTTGGAGACAGGGAAAGGCTTTGACCGACATAATGCAAGCCAACTACACAAAGACAACTTTCAAAAGTGGCAGATGTACTTGATAAATGATCCAGTTGATGCACAGCTGTCAGTACAGAGAGCAAACCAAATTGAGCTTAAAACAAAAGAAAGGCAGAACAGATTCCAGGCAGTCTTCAGGCTTGCAGACATAGCATCAACACTCGCCAGATTGAGATTGCCTTTTCGAGGCCATGATGAATCTGAAACGTCAAAAAACAAAGGTGTCTTCCGAGAAATAACAGGATTAGTGGCAAGATATGATGATGTACTTCATGCCCACATTGAATTGGCCAAGAAAAACCCTAAAGGTGTGCCCAGTTACCTTTCTGCACAGAGTCAGAATGAGATGATTGGCTGCATTGCAAAAGAAGTCAGAGGGAAAATAATAGATGAAGTGAAGGAAGCAAAATTCTTTTCTGTGTGCCTCGACACAACTCCAGACTCGGCTAAACAGGATCAGTTGTCGGTCATTCTTCATTTTGTTGACAAAACAGCCAATATTCAGGAGTGCCTAATTGATATGGTGAACGTGAAAGATACAACTGGTATTGGTCTTGCCAGGACTCTTGTGGAGACAATGGAGAAATACAACCTTGAAGTCAGCAACATCAGAGGACAGGGATATGATGGTTGTGCTGCCATGTCAGGAATATATAGGGGCGTACAAGCGATCATAAAACAGACCAATGACAAGGCATATTTCGTGCATTGCTATGCCCATCGTATGAACCTTGTTGTAGTTGATATGTGTTGTAAAAATATACCCTCCCGCAACTTCTTTGGTCTCATTGAGCAGCTCTACGTGTTCATGGAAGGTTCCACCAAAAG
Organism: Rutilus rutilus; assembly: GCF_951802725.1. NCBI lineage: Eukaryota > Metazoa > Chordata > Actinopteri > Cypriniformes > Leuciscidae > Rutilus > Rutilus rutilus. The sequence goes on along the minus strand of NC_140209.1, from coordinate 17,599,975 downwards.
ACATAGCTTGTTCATTGATGTACAAAAAGAGTTGATGGGAAATGACCCCGGGAGACCCAAGACACTGAAGTCCTTGAGTACAACAAGATGGGCAGCACGAATTGACAACTGCAGAGCACTTCTCATTACCATAGATTCTGGGGTGGAGACATTGGATCAGATTCAGACAAGTGTTGCATTTGACAGGGACACATCAGGAACTGCAATGGCTCTGAGAAGAGCCATTGATTTTGAATTCTGTTTCCATCTGGTGGCCTTAAGTAGAATTCTGTCGGTGACAGGTACACTTTCAAAATACCTTCAGGGTGAAGACATGGACATCTGCACAGCTATAGATCTTGTGAATGATTGCAAAATGGAGTTGTCTGTCTTGAGGGGGGATGAAGTTTTTAATGAGATGTGGAATGAAGCAGAAATGGTGGCATCAAAGATTGATGTTGAATGGGTGGAAAGAAGGCAACGAAAGGTTTCAAGGAGACTGGATAACAACTGGCAAAGCCAGACACAGATCAATCAAAAAGAGGAGGTGAAGGTTAATTTTTACTTTGCCACTCTTGACCTCTGCATTCAGAGCATAACTGAAAGGTTTAGCATTGAGAACCAACCTCTTCTCAAACACACAGGCTGCCTCACAAGACCATCCTTAGAGAAGATCGCAAACCTGAAACAGCTGTGTGCATACTACGAAGGGGATGTAAATTCAAATCAAGCTGAAATAGAATACAAACTCCTGATACACAGATTAAATAGAGAAAACACACCGCCCTGCAAGATGTTGGCTATTTATCAGTTCCTGCTTCAGAATGGTCTTGTTGAAGCATATCCTGAAATTAGCAAAATGTACCAGCTCATTATCACTCTGCCAGTCACATCATGCAGCAATGAAAGATGCTTCTCTGCGCTAAAATTCATAAAGAACAGATTGCGTACCACAATGTTGCAGGAAAGAATGGCTGATCTGATGGTTATTGCTGTTGAGGCAGAGAGGACCCAGGATGTGAACTTAGAGAGAGTGAGGGATTCCTTTTGGAGCCTTGCAGACAGACGTTAGGGTAGGCATAAAAGTCCTCTAATTTGTGGTTTTATCATCTGTGTTTTAAGTTATTGGCATTGTGTATAGTCATATTTGTAAATTGATGCACCCGTAATTGTTGAGTGAAGAAGTTAAGATTGCACTATTTAAGAAAAGGGGCAGTATTGCATATCCTAGTGTAGAAGTGAATGCCATTTTCAATATGTTTAACCATAACAGCACAAATAATTGACATGAGCACTTCTGAATTAACATACAGGGCTGGCCCTACCACCAGACGTCCCAGAGGAATGGACTTTAAGAGCCCCTCTCCCTAATCCCCACCACCATGACCTTCACCCACCTAAGGAATGGTTTTGCAACAGTTGTTACCCAGAATCATAAATCCAATGGCTAGCTATAGCCCTTCTGTCTGGTTCATAGGTTAATGTACAAGTTACAAGTTACTAGCTTTTCTGTTAGCTCATAAATTCCTCTTTACAAGTTCCTTATTTAAAATATAATAATGAGCAGTGTAACTACAGTATTTCAATGATTTTACTAAAGTAATGTTACATATTACATTTGATTTGATTACTTTTTTACATTTGTCAAATATTAACCATTTTCAAATAAACGGGGTAGTGTTAACCTTATTCAGCACTGAAATCTGTCAAACTTCTTTCAAAGTCCTTCATCACATATTAATATTAAAATAACTTAATTTCAGAGCACCACAAAGTCAGACCTCAGCACCTTTATGTACCTTTAATGTAAGATCGTTCTTAGGTCACATACCAATTTAAAATCATAACATAAAAACTGCAATGGTACTGTTTTTAAAATCATGTGTAGTAGGCCTAAGTGTACAGTAAGTGTGTGTGTAAACATGCTTTAATGAAGTAGACTTCAAAAGCTTTTGAATTTGAGCTTACAGTTCTTTCATCAACCTGTCTTTTACATAAACTTACCAAATATATACTTTAACTTAGTCCTCAGATAGAGGAGGGTTGCTGCTAGCTCCGTTAAGGTATTTCTGTCCCTCCCAAACTGCATTGAAATGGTATGTTTAGCAGCCAGAATTAAAAAAAAATCAGGGGGAGAAACCCCCTGACCCCTCCTAACATGATCCATATCACCCGTCAGAAAACAATTGCAACGTCTCAGATTGTGCCCCCCCAGAATTTTGGCTTGCATGAGACCCCTGTTTACATGTTTGGTATCATTTGAAATGTCTCATTGCGACTGGTACAATGCTCTCGTGTCCAGAGAAACAGAACAAAATGTAAAAGTTTAGAGATGCTGTTTCTAATGTGTGTGTGTGTCTTTTCCCAAGGTGTGAACTCCCCCAGTCTGTGATCTCAGTCAATGCAAACTCCAGCTGTTATTCCATGCCTCCATTTGGAGAATAATTATCCTGATCTGAGTACTTAAGGAAAGGCTGTGAAAGACTCAGTGTGATTTTGTAACATTAAATCTCTTCCATACACTGTATCTTTCAGAAGTCAAGTATTTAGGGCTGCACTATCTTTTTTTTAATGTATTTTTTATAAAGAACACCAGGTTTGTTGTGCTTGTTTTCACTTAATATATTAATATGACTAATAATAATAATTATGATGATTTATTATTATTAAAAACATTATACAAAATTATTATTCCAAATATTATTATTCTAATAACTTTCATTTATATGTAAATGCAAAAGTTACAAAATAATAAACAGAAAATAATAATAACTATAATATTTTTATTTTATAGAAAATGTTTAGTTACCGTTACCTGGTAACTGAGATATTACCTAAAATCTAAATCTCAATTAATTGAACATTTGAGGCTCGAGGTCATGGTGCAAATAACCCTAGGTTGATTTTACTCCGAACCATCTCTTTAAATTAAAGTGACAACCATCAGTTAAAGGTTGGGTAAACGATATTTGAAAAACGCTGTTTGAAAGTTGGTCGGACCGACACAACAACAAACGTGCAGCCAGCATTAGGGCCGTAGAGGGAGATTGGAAGAAAGACTAGAAAGAGAGAGATGGCTGAGAGACATTACAAAAGAGAAAAGCTCAGAGGAATATCACTGTAAAATGAAGGGTTATGATTTGGAAAGAGCTTAAGGACCCGCGTTAATATTAGAAAAGCTTTCCAGCGCTGGAGAGAGCGAAGCGGGAAGACGCGGATTGCGTTTATTCCACTCCACACATGAGTAACACTGGGTTTGAGTGTCACTGTTTGTCTGGAGCTGTCTGCAATGTTCACCGTTTACAAATTTTGGTTTAAAAAAATCCTGAAACCCCAAAATCTATTGGTGATTGAAAAGAAAATCCCACTGTTTTTGCCTATACATATCATTTCATGCTATTTTATTTTTTAAACAACTGAGTCCTGGTTTCCACTACAGAGGACATCATAGCATATGAATAAAATATATAAATTTTTTTTATTTTTTTTACCATTGTTTTGTATGCTCTAAACAATGTGATGACATAAAAAAAAATAATAATAATGTTTTCTGGGTCTCAGGAGGATAATACATACATTCTGGGTCTCATAACATACTCTGCTGGAGGTTTCATTAGTTGGCTCAGACTGAATGTAGCCTCAAATGACAGATCGTCAAATTTAGGATCCTGAGTGATGATTTGGGATTTCTGTAAAATTCTGCTTCTTGATCAGTCTAAAATTGTCATTTGTGTTTTGGTTCGGCCTCAAATCCTACACAGGGTTTAATGTAGTGTTACTTTCATTAATGAAAACTTTGGCGAACATTGTTCTATGATGACCTTTTTTTCCATGACTAAGACAAGATGATGACGAGATGACAGCAACGTCATTAAACAATAACTATGACTAAATCAACATGCAATATCGTTGACGGAAAAACATGAGACTAAAATGTAATTAAAGAAATAAAACCTTGACCAAAATCGGTCTTTGTTTTTGCCAAATAAAAGAAGAGACCAAACATTACTGACTGTTTTTAACAAGCCGCTACAAGCTTTCAGCTTTCGGTTGCCAGATTTCAAGAATGTAAATCCCCCAATATTTTTTTATATATATATTTTTTTTATGTTCAAACTAAGACATAAACATTATCTACCCGGTGTTTTATTGCAATCTGGCAACCATGCAAATGTTTTCTCTACACTGCGGAAGAAAGAAGCGCGGATGATCTGAAAACAAACAAGTAAGCTGCTGTTAGCGATCTCCATTTGAGATATTGGGACACGGACACGGACACGGACACGGTTGACTAAATATGATAAAGTACATTTGACTAAGAAGACTAAGGACCAGATTCATTTCCATAAGGATCAACGCAATACCAGTTAGCGTCTGGTTTAAGACGTGCTTTTTTGGGGGTGGTAAATAATAGTGCAAACACCAGTAAATTGACGAGTGCAGACCTTAGTAAATCACACGGCATGATTCATTAAAATACTCTCCTCCCATAAATTTTCCTGTTACGGCCGAACCCTAGTGGTCGTAACACCTGACAGTAGTTTTTTTAACACCAAAAGTGTTAGTAAATCTGGCCTTAAGACTAAAAAAAATAAAATTATGAGAAAATGAACACTAGATATTTTCCTCTACATCTCAGCTGCAATTTCGATTTTTGCTAGCCCAACATCGTGACGTCTGTCATCCTCTATTGGCCCAACCTAGTCTCACGTTAAAATACGCATGAATGGAAGCCAGTGGAAGGAAAAGTCTAGTGTGACCGGCCCTTAATAATTAAAACGTTTTTACTTAAATAAAATAAATGTCAATCTAAATGTTTGTCAAACTTATGACATTTCTGTTTGTTTTTTTATGTATTAATATTACATTAAATAATTGTGTCATTGATCAAAAATATTTGTTTTCACTACTGTATTAAAGATTTAAAGATCGTTTTAAAGATCGGTTTACCTCATTCATGTTAAGTTTCAGGAACGTATGATTTATAAAAAGGCATAAAAATTATTGAAATATGTATAGCTGTTGTCTACAGTGTTGCATCAGGGTTCACTTTTATGTCCTTTCTCTTCATATTTCTCTCTTTGAATTGGAGAGAAGCCATTCATTGTGATCAATGTGGGAAAGGTTTCACACGCGAGCAAAGTAGTAAGATTCACATGAGAATTCACACCGGAGAGAAGCCACATGTATGCCATCAATGTGGGATGAGTTTTACCTAGGGATGTCCTGATACCACTTTTTGCAGAACGAGTCCGATACCGATACTTTGATTTTTGGTACTCGCCGATACCGATACCGTAACCGATCCCTGAATTTTCACTGCATTTGTAATTTTTAAATGTATTAGTAGATAAACCAAAATCAGCAGCCATATCACCCTGTAGCCCAAGACTGGTTGCCAACTGAAGCTAAGCAGGGTTGAGCCTGGTTAGTACCTGGATGGGAGACCTCCTGGGAAAAACCAGGTTGCTGCTGGAAGAGGTGTTAGTGAGGCCAGTAGGGGGCGCTCACCCTGTGGTCTGTGTGGGTCCTAATGCCCCAGTATAGTGACGGGGACACTATACTGCCAAAAGAGCACCGTCCTTCGGATGAGATGTTAAACCGAAGTCCTGACTCTCTGTGGTCATTAAAAATCCCAGGATGTCCTTCGAAAAAGAGTAGGGGTGGCATCTGGCATCCTGGCCAAATTTGCCCCTTGGTGGTTGAGGAAATTCCCCCCTTCTATGTAAAGCGCTTTGAGGTCTCAGAAAAAGCGCTATATAAATGTAACAAATTATTATTATTATTATTATTATAAAAGAATATAAATCATATTAGTTGGCTTAATTTGTTCATCAAATTCAAATGTTTAAATGTTTGTCAAAACCAGTGAAATATCAATTATTTAATCCAATCTTGATACTATAACAAAAACTACCATCTTAATGTGACAAGTAAGCAGTCAGTGTCAAAATAAGAACCAACAATCGAATTACAAATAGGACAAATAAATACAATAGAACAAAGAAAGGCTACAAATGACATAAACAGTGTTTTTAGAGTTTTTCAGGTAGATCTAACAGGTACAGAAATTTAAATAAATTAATCAAATGTGAAAAAAAGCATATTCATTACTGTATAAATTATATATAGACAGATATTTTTGTAAAGTTGAAAAGGGTAGCCTATTTAGTCAAGAGCAGTGAGTATTTCTTTGTCCTTTGTTTGATTAACATTAAAACAGAAGCAGGTTTATCAAACTGCTGCCCCTTTAAAGGGATAGTTCGCCAAAAAAATGATATTTAACCCATGATTTACTCACCCTCAAGCCGTTCGAGATGCATATGTCAATCTTTTTTCAGACGAACACATTTTCAGTTATTTTAGAAAATGTCTTAGATCTTTCAGTGGTTATTTTGTGAAGCAATGGGGTCCAGCTGCTTCAAGACCGAAAATGTGCATGCATCCTTCACAAAAGTAATCCATCCGGCTCCAGGGGGATAAACGAAGGCCTTCTGAGGGTAATCCGTGCGGTTTTTGGGCGAACTATCCCTTTAAGACCGAATGCCGCATTTGAACATGGCTACTGTTCATTTGAGATATAACCGACTTTGTTTACTATAGGATACTCGCCAAGACGGGCGTTTTTACATAATTTTGTGTGAATTCGTCTGTACAAGCGCAAGACGTGGAAGACAATTTAATTCAGTATTCGTGCGCTGAGACGCTGGTTTGCGGGGTGCGGGCTTCGGATGTTTGCGTTCATGGAACTTCTTGACCTGCACATGTCCTGTAATAATGTAGAAAACCATGCGTTATACTTAAGTAACAGTTCATGTTTTACTTTACTTACATATACGATTTAGTTTTCATCCAAATAACGTGCTGAGTGAACGATCAGCAATCAAGAGCATTCAACAGAAGTGCGCTCGCTCTCTCTCTCTCTCTCTCGTCAGGTAACGTTAATAAGCTACATGCCTCGTTTTATTTTCTTTGCCATTGACATCCGACTGAACAAACTTTCCACTGACGTCTGTTTAAAGGGATGTGCTCGACCAGCTCGCGCTCCGTTGCGCACTTAATCCACTGCGCGTTTTTCTCTTATCAGCTCGCGCACCACAGCTATGTTACTATACACACGCACCTTGTACGAACCCTGTGAAATGAGCCCAAACCGCCGACATTATACTTTTCTATGCCTCAGTTCACCTCCACAAAGCACTCGCGGTGGCCAGTTTCGTTTTGCAAAATGTACATGGTATCGGTGCGTGGTATCGGCAAATTTTTACGAGTACGAGTATATGAGGACAGTATCGGCCCGATGCCAGTATCGGTATCGGGACATCCTTAGTTTTACCCATTCAATACCCCTTAAAACACACATGAGGATCCACACCGGAAAGAAGCCATTCACTTGTGATCAGTGTGGAAGGAGTTTCACACGCAAACAAACTCTTAAGATTCACATGAGGATCCACACTGGAGAGAAGCCGTTCACATATGTGATCAATGTGACAAAACATGTAGACACACCTGACAGTTCATACGAAGGAGAAGCCACATTCATGTTCTGTGTGTGGAAAGAGTTTTTCACGGCTGACATATTTACATAGACATGAGAAAATACATACTGGTGTGAGAGAGCACATGTGCTTTGAGCTTTTTACTTCAGCTGACAAAATACGAGAACAAAACAATGCTAGTTATGAATAATAACAATTACATTTAATATTACAATAACAGTAAACATCTTTAATATTAGGCTTACAGTTTCAAATGACATCATTGCTGTTTGAGCTTCAAGAACAGTAAACTGAATTATTTTGCTAGAAGGTTAATCAACTCAACAGTTGCTGAAAAATGCAACTAAATCCTAAGAATGTACAACTTTTTATTACAATAGTGTATACAATTATAATGATATGACAGTCCCAATCATACATTTTTATGTTTTGCATTGCTGTTTGATCACATGCGCGCTGAAGACAATGAGCATTGGGAAACTGAAGAACTTTATAACAGCTTGTCAGCAAAACATCCTATGTGAGATTATTAAGATATTTTTAGTACATAAGCTTAATTATACGACTTGGCACAAAATGACGTGAATGCACAAGAAAGAAAGCTATATATATATATACTACCGGTCAAAAGTTTTAGATCAATACGTTTTTTAATGTTTTTAAAAGAAGTATCTTCTGCTCACCAAGGCTGCATTTATTGGATTAAAAATACAAACAAAAACAGTAATATTGTGAAATATTATTACAATTTAAAACAGCTTTTGTCTATGTGAATATAGGGTGAATACTGGTAAAATGGGACACTTTCTGATAATTTACATTCTGCATAATGTTTTATTATGATCCAAATGTCTTAGCCCCTCATATGATACTATTCTAAATAGCTTAAGTGCTCTACTCTACTATACAGAATAAAAAAGAAAGAAACATTAAACACAGGATGGATGACTCTTCCTCAAACACACATGGACCCCAAACCACATTTTTCCAGGTGCTACTGTCAAACTGGGACACCTTTATTGGCAAACTGGGACACTTCAAACACATTAAATTGTTATTCAAATGTAGGCCCAATGAATTAAATACACAATAACAATATAAACACCAACAACAAAAATAATAAAAATCACTTTTTTTTAGGAGGGGTGCAGGTACAGCAGATTGTGTCCACCCCTCCCTCCCTCGCCTGTCCACAATATTTTGTATTGGGTTTAGTTTATTTCATATAAATTTAATAATTCTTCATAAACATTTCTTCTTATAGGCTAATTTTATTCCACACAGGCTGTTTCATTTCTTTTTGTTGTAAAGTTGTTTGCAAATATTGCAAATGTCCCAGCCATCCAAGCTTGTACCCTCCACTTTCTTTCTTTTTTTTTTGGAATTGCCATTGTTTTTTTAAATCAGTTTACAATCTTTGTTGAAATATCTAGCTAGCTAACTAAATTTATATGAAGGGCATACAAAAAGTGAACTCAATTCCCCCATTAGACATGACTTAAATGGCTGTCCCAGTTTGCCAGTAATACCCTGTCCCAGTTTAACAATACGCTATTGGCAAACTGGGACAGTGGCAAAATCACATTAAAAACAAACAAAAAAAGATTCATATGAATGTGATTTTTACAAATACTGATTCACCATTACATCCTATAACAAAATATATAACAATTACAAATGATCCATGAGTGTTTTAATTTTTATAAGCTTAACAATATTCACCTCAGAATGCTATGTCATTTTACTTTACCATCACGGTTCACTGTAAGGTTGTTGAATATGGTGTGCCCCCGGAAGTGATGTCATAGCCACAGAATCTATTTTTTTTTATCACATACTTGCTTATCACATGATGAGCTCAGTGTTGATTTTTAGTAATGGAATAATTTACATGTAAAGATAGAAATTAAGAACCTTAACTGTCCCACTTTACCCATTGTCCCACTTTGCCAGTATTCACCCTACAGTAAAGTGTAATTTATTCCTGTGATCAAAGCTGTATTTTCAGCATCATTACTCCAGTCTTCAGTGTCACATGATCCTTCAGAAATCATTCTAATATGATGATTTGATGCTCAAGAAACATTTATGATTATTATCAATGTTGAAAACAGTTTTTCACATTTTTATTTCATGATGCTATGATGAATAGAAAGTTCAAAAGAACAGCATTTATCTGAAATCTAAAGCTTTTGTAACATTAAACACTACAGTTCAAAAGTTTGGGGTCAGTAAGAAATTTAATTTAATTTTTGGGGGAAAGAAATAAAATAAATCAATACTTTTATTCATCAAGGATGAGTTAAACTGATCAAAAGTTACAGTAAAGACATTTATAATGTTAGAAAATATTCTATTTTAAATAAATGCTGTTCTTTTGAACTTTCTATTCATCAAAGAATTTTGAAAAATGTACACAACTGTTTTCAACATTGATAATAATAATGAATGTTTCTGAGCATAAAATCGTCATATTAGAATGATTTCTGAAGGATCATGTGACACTGAAGACTGGAGTAATGGCCCTGTCCCAAATGGCACACTCCGGACTTGTGGACTTCCTCAGAGTCCACACTTTGATGACGTCATGTAGTGCAGACCTATAGGGCCCTTGGCGCGAGTCCACGAGGGCGCATTGAGAGGTATTTTTGGGACAGACTTGATCAGCACGCCGGAAATAACGGGCTGTTTTTTTTTTTTTTTTTTTTTTTGCATTACAATGGAAATAATACAAAACAATGAACATGAACATGTGGGGATACAGAGAAAATGAAAGTAAATAATAACAGTAAATAAAATATTTTTACAATTTATATAAAACTTATATTATATGATATTTTCGAAGCTCTTTTATTGGAGGGGATTTTTTGAAGTGAAGAATAACTGTAAATCATAAGCAAAAAATTTGCAACTAGGTTTGAATTTAAGGTATCTTGCTTTGTGAATATGATATTTACCCATCGTACAGAAAAAGTTTAATATATCATCTAGCTTTTTATTTTCAGAGAAATCAGAGTGAAAAATAACCTTACTGACAGAAATACAGGCCTGGTTGTTGTTGGACAGGAGAAATCACATTTTTTGCGCTCCAACGTCTTATCTCCATGTCAACTACACAGCCTAATTTTACAGTTCTATATTTTGATATTGTGCATATCACCTGGGCATTAGACAATAGATACACCATGCTTATTTAAATGATGTATACAGTTGTACATAATAATACATAATGTTCCATTTGAACTAAGATTACAATTTTAAAACATAATGAAAATGTGCATGAGTTTCAGATGAATTTACAGGTTTCAATATTCATACTATGTTTACATATGACTCAGTAAAGCCCTGCCATTATTTATTTAATGAATCATAATGCGATCGTATTATTAAACGCGCTATTATTATGTTTGAGACATCAACCACTGGTCGATTACCTTAATGTTTGTATAAACTGTAGGTAACCACTGATAAAATGTACATTTAGGTCATAAAAACCGTAATATTTTCTTCTCAGCCATGTCAACAATTATCCGCGAGTGAAATCTCCTCCCATCTGTTGTCTGATTGGCCTTTCGCAAGGATTCCTGGGTAGTTAAAGTGCGTGAAGCCTGCTTCTATGCGGGCTTCGCGGAAGACCGCTTCAAGGGCACAAAGGGGGCGCTGCTGAGCACACTTCAGAGCGGTAAAATGCTGAATGGGACAGCCTACGGACTCGTAGACTCAGCGAGCACGCGCAATTCAAGTCCACGAGACCGAAAGTCCGCATGAAGTGCGCCATTTCCCAGCAAACATTTGGACGTGTAATGACCGTTGAAAAGACGTCCGTCCGACACGTCCCGTCATGGTTGAAAAATAGTTCCAAAATGAAAGTTGAACCGACGTCTTTGACGTCATCTGGCCGTGAATTCCACGTCTCTTCAGCGCGTCCCTGGACGTCAGAATTAGTCTTCTTCTGGATGTTTATAAGGTGCGTTGCTGCCAAATGTAGGTGTATATATAAGCCTACAAATAAAATAAATCGCACCTATACTGGTTTTACACATCTGAACTTGACAAAGGTTCTAAAAAGGTCCAAAATCGGTCCGGTCAGACCTGGACGTCTATAGAACGGTTTTAACACGTGTACATCAACACATTATTTGTGGACTTAAGCAAACAAAAAGAATGTCGTAATGTAGCACAACATTTTATTGTGAATATTACACTTGAAATTGTCTCCCAGTTGTTAAACAGCCAGGATTAAAAGAAAGATACTAAAAATAGTTCAATGTGGTAAATTCTGTGGCAATGGCATTTCTCTAACAGTTTTACATTAAGGTTAAGCAGTCATGCAATCAAACTAGAATATAACAAAAGTACAGGAACAGTCAACACATTATACGTTACAGTCTTTCTATAATATTCCATCACTGTGTCAGAGCCTTGGCAGTATTAACTTCCAGTTACTAGCAGTCTTGCATTACTGTTAAACAGCCATAAATAAAAGTTTTTAGAGTCTATGAAATTGGTTTATGGCTTTATGGTTTTGTTTATGGCTCATTTTTTATATCCACCACCCCCAACTCTTCTTGGAGTGTGCTTCAGGTGTTCTGCCATTGCTGCATCAATGTCTGAGTCTAGCATTTGGGCTCCTCATCTTCACAGCGGAAGAGAATATGGTTAAACAACAAACAAACAAAAAGGTTAATTTTGAGGTAAATGACATGAACTTAAAAAAAAAAAGCCCTCTTCAATACTGTGGTGCCCTTAAGAGAGACCCTTAACTAGGTATGCAACTGTGTAATGTGAAAAGGACATTTCTGATAAAGACAGGTGGTCTTTTAAAGAATGTCCCCTGAATAGATACAAGTTAATAAAAATTACATTAATATTATACAAAGATTTTTTTTGAATGTCATAAGGCCAAAATTACATCATACAAAGGTGTAGCTTTGAATGGCTTCTTTTGACCACAACCCCTCATATTGAAATTTGCTATTAAGGCATTTTACATGATTCACACACACACATTTTTCACCATAAATAGTATGCAGCAATACACTCAAACAATTAAAGGTAAAAACAGACCTGTTCATGACTTTGTTTACAGATCCACCAACTCTGGACAGCTGCTGAATCTAAATGTGACACCACAATCAAAATAATGTAAGTTAATATATTTTAAAAAGAGCATATATATATATATATATATATATATATATATATATATATATATATATATATATATATATATATATATACAGTACCAGTCAAAAGTTTGGAAACATTACTATTTTTAATGTTTTTGAAAGAAGTCTCTTATGCTCATCAAGCCTGCAGTTAAAAAAAAAAAAAAAAAAAAAAAAAAAAGGGTAATATTATGAAATATTATTACAATTTAAAATAATGGTTCTCTTTTTTAATATACTTTAAAATGTAATTTATTTTTGTGATGCAAAGCTGCATTTTCATCAGCAAGTACTCCAGTCTTTGGTGTCTTATGATCCTTCAGAAATCATTCTAATATGATGATTTATGATCAATGTTGGAAACAGTTGTGCTGTTTAATATTTTTTTTATAGCCTGAGATACTTTTTTCAGGATTATTTGATGAATAAAAAGTTAAAAAGAACTGTATTTATTTAGAATAGAAATCTTTTGTAACAATATACACTACCGTTCAAAAGTTTGGGAACAATAACTTTTTTTTTTAAAGAAATTAGTACTTTAATTCAACAAGGATGCGTTAAATTGATCAAAGGTGATGGTAACGATTTATATTGTTAGAAATGTTTTTATTTGGAATAAATGCTGTTTTTATGAATAAATGCTGTTAACGTTTTACTCATTAGTGAATCCTGAAAAAAGTATTCCAAAAAAATATATTAAACAGCACAACTGTTTCAATCATTGATAATAACTGAGGATCAAATTATCATATTAGAATGATTTCTGAAGGATCATAAGACACCAAAGACTGGAGTACTTGCTGATGAAAATTCAGCTTTGCATCACAAAAATAAATTACATTTTAAAATATATTAAAAAAAGAGAACCATTATTTTTAAATTGTAATAATATTTCATAATATTACTGTTTTTTTTTTTTTTTTTTTTTTTTTTAACTGCAGGCTTGATGAGCATAAGAGACTTCTTTCAAAAACATTAAAAATAGTCATGTTTCCAAACTTTTGACTGGTACTAATATATATATATATATATATATATATATATATATATATATATATATATATATATATGAAGACTTCAGATGCAAAAGCCTCTAAGTGCCATCTGAAATTTTCTTCTAGAACGATCATTTTTATCAAGCTCGTATATTAAAGTTCAATAATTTCACTTAAATGGCAATGCAAATGACCTATTAATTGTCATTTAAGTGAAATTACTTAACTAAAATATACAAGCTTTATAAAAAATTATCATTCTAGAAGAAAATTTCAGATAGCACTTAGAGGCTTTTGCATCTGAACTCTTCATATATATATATATATATATATATATGTTTCCCTACAAGTTTAAATGATTTGTGGACTATTATTGGTCCGAACCAATAAACTGTCCGTGAAGCACAAACGAGTAGCGTAGTTTCGTTCCGCTTTCATTTTGTTTACCATTCGCCATTCATATAACACAATTTTGTCACACCAGCAGGAAAAATAGTCGCAAAATGTATAGAACCCTGCCTTTAACCCGATTAACTTTTAGCCCAGGGTCGGCGCCACGAGGGGGCCCCAGGGGGCCTGGCCCGGCCACCTAGGTTACTGTGCCCCCTCACCTCTGGTCAGCACACCACCATGCCTCGGAGCGCGATTTCATCCGTTGAGACTCAGCAACAGGCATGGTGACGGTTCCACTGTGCCCTCTTATTCCTGACATATAATTAACTACATATCGTCGCTGTCGCCTGTCGGGTGGAAACCTCGTATGTCCAAATTTGGTCAATTTCATATTTTTTCACAAATCGATGCTATTGGTCAGTCCCCACGTGGTACTGTTATTTTTACAATTATTAACCAATCTAAAGTGTTGAAAATAGCTTGAGAGCAAATCTCTTAACTCCATTGGACACTTAACTGTCTGAGAATCCTCATAACTCCACCTCTTCCTCACTCCGCGGCGGGCGGGAGGCTCGCGGCATTTTGTCTCCTCAGGATTGAAAAGTCACAACGATTAAGAAGTCCTCGTCGAGCAACACGTAAAGCAAGCCTTAACTCTGATTTTATCTGTGTTAAACTATGATATCAGTTATTGATGTATTTTAAATGTCTACTTATTACTAGGCTTATTATTACTATGCTTATTATACGTGTGCATTGAAGTTTTAAAATGTATCTAATATAATACTTGAATTGAATTAAATGTTTTGGATACCAGCATTAAATTATTGTTTTTATTATTTTACTGACTCGAAGTTGGCACTGTGCATGTAAAATACCCCAAGTAGCAAGGTTTTTATTTATGGGAGAAAAAAACGTTAGTCAGCTCATCGTTTTTTGTTCTGCTTCACTTATAGCTCTTAAACCTTTAAAATGGAGTTTAGGAAGATGTATGTAACCAGTCAGCTTTGGTTAACTACTGAAGCCTTTTCTCTTGTCAAAAGGCTCAACGCGACCGCTGACTTTGTTTGCATGCAGATTAATTTCCGCCTATTTTAGACAGCCTAGTATTTTGGTATTGCATGCATCACTCATATCGATTAAACGTGATTTTGGGGAAATGTTGTGTTAATGTTGGTACACAACAGTAGGCCTATAGGATAGCAATATAACCCATACAGAAATGTAATATATGTCAATATATGTAAATTACATATATAATGTTAGTGCCCATGTATGTCTGCTGCATATATGAGAATATATGCAAAATTCATATATGTAAAATACATATACATATATGAAACATATATTTCAAAATATATCAAAAATGGCCGTTTTCATGTAAGTGCCATATATTTTCCCGTATATGCACATATATGTAAAATATATGTAAGACGCATATATGTATACATGCATATATGACGCATATATGTATACATGCATATATGACGCATATATGTATACATGCATATATGACGCATATATGTATACATGCATATATGACGCACAGTGTTTCCCCTACCATTATATAAGGGGGGCGCCCCGCCCTCCTAACGGCTCCCCCCGCCCCCCTTGGAGGTCAAGTAAATTTGATTTGATTTTCTTTATAGCGACAGATTACAATTTGTTATTTTATAAAAAAAAAAACCTAAATGGCCCTTAAGTAATATGTTATTTATCTTATTTCCACGATGGCATGTCTTTTCTGTCTGTGTTTACAATTATCCCAATGAGTGCGCACACTCACACACAAACAAACACTTACGTCACATACAGTTGAGCACTAGCGGACAGAGAGCGCGCGGCTGGAAATGTGTCGCTGAACTGAAGATGGCAACACTCGCTCTACTGCGAGTAGCAGCCGGAGTAGCTCTCCTGCTCCAAGTCTAACGCCCGTTTCACATATATTTCGTTTGCGGTGAGTATTTTTTTTCCGTACCCATGTTAACAGAGCTTTCACACTGCACGAGGATGCAGTCCGTCGATGATCGATCTGTTCCAGTTGCGGTGCGTATACAGCAGTGCAGAGATCGTTTCTGCACCGAGTCTATTTCTGCTGTGCTGCAAACGCTGAATTAAAGTGACAGCGCATGTTTCGTGGTCAAAATGAACACCGATTGACCTAAAAATGTAGTAATTTCACCATAAGTGCGATTAATTAAATAAAATGTAGTAATCTCACCATAAATTTATTTAATTAATTACTACTTTTTTCACTTTAAGACTGAGTTAAAGCAAGGAAAACTACAATTTACCTCAACAAGGCGACATAATGAACAACACTCGTCTTATTCGTGGAGGTGGAAAAACAAGTTCTTTGTGACATGCAAGATTTATTGTATTAAAATTTAAATACAAAAGATTTTAATATAAGTACATGGTTAAATATTTTACCACTTGCTTGAGCAACTTAATATATAATTATATAGAAGTAATGTATTGAATAATACATTGTTTAAATTGTGTTTACGTGAACGCGCGTTCACAGCAGTGGTGCGTCTGACAGGATTATTCTCTCCAATAAATGCATCATAGAAATAAAAACTTCTCATAAAAAAAGCCCATTTAAAATGTATATATATATTGGTTAGTATTTATAAATCTTTTTTTAGTTGTTAGTTAAAAAATAAAACTATTTAAGCTCTGGTCCATTAATATTAACAAATACTTCTATAAATTTAACAAAGGTTATTTGCAAAAGTCAATTTTAAAAAGATTTAAATATGTTTATTTATTTTTTTAAAGAGATATCTTATGTTAACATTTTTTAACTTTTACAAACCATTACCCTCCCAGACAACCAATTTATGTGACAGATAGATAGATAGATAGATAGAGATAGATAGATAGCGTCTGTGTCAATTTTCCCCAAACCCCCCCCCCCCCCCCCAAACCTGTAAACCTAGGGGAAACACTGACGCATATATGTATACATGCATATATGACGCATATATGTATACATGCATATATGACGCATATATGTATACATGTATATATGACGCATATATGTATACATGCACATATGATGCATATATGTATACATGCATATATGTACTTATTTCTATAGTACATACTTTCACATATATTAGGGATACAAATCTTATATCTGAATGCCTTGAAATTAAATGCCTATAGTTGGAGATTTTGTCTATTGTGTGAATACCAAATATAGTATTTTAATACAATAATGCAGTGTTTTGTCATTTTTGACAAATATATCCACAAAGTACCATAACCATATGCCACAGCTTTAAAAATGCATCAGTATCACATGCATGTACACTGTAAAACTTTTCACTGTAAATTTAGTTAAATACTGGCAGCTGGGTTGCTATCCACACTGTATTTTTACAACACTACTACAGTAAACAGCATTTGCAGTACTCCACTGTAATTAACAAATACAGTATATACCACATTTTACATTATTAAACTTGTCAACAGCAATAAATTGTATTTTTACAGGGAATACTGCTTTTATTATTACATAATTAAAATATTATACTTTAAGGTTTCATAAGAGTACTCACACTAGGAAAAAGAAAACAACATTTTCTGGGTTTTAAAACATTTATTTAGTTAAATTGCCTTCTGTGAACATGTTGGCTGAATTACTTTTTAAACATAAAATGCAATTTTAACACTTAACAACAAACAGGTAACAGTTAGCACTTAAAGGAATAGTTCACCCAAAAATTTAAATTAGCACATGATTTACTCACCCTCAAGTCATCCTAGGTCTACATGGCATTCTTCTTTCAGACGAATACAATCAGAGTTCTATTAAAAAATGTCCTGCTCTTCCAAGCTTTATAACGACAGTGAAATGCTGTTTCTTTTTTGAAGTCCATAAAAGTGCAAACGAAATCACATTCAACGTCTGCAAGGTTTCGCAGAAGTGAGGACACCTGTAGGCTTACAGTGGTGTTCTTGTTTTGCACAACTTGGCCAGTTTTCTTTGAAGTTACTTGTCCTTTCTTTGTTTTTGATCCACGTTCAGGATTGATGTCAAGAAAGCGTCTAAAAGGCAGAAAAAAACAACAATTAAATATTATTAACTGAAGGTATATATTTTGACAAAGAGAGACAGCACAAAAGCTGTCTAAAACTGAACATATAAAAAAAAAATGCAATGTTGGATGTTGTGAAAAAAAGAAAAAAATACAATGTTGGATGTTGTGATCAATAACTGATATTTTTTCTGCCCTGGTAAAATACATCAACTCAATGTGTCTGTTTACATGCGCATTGTCAACTAACTAAATTTTTGGAAGTGGGGTTGCCAGATTTAAAGTTTTATTCTACAACTTTTGTCTACTCATCACCCAGCTCATTAACAATATCATCCCCTCATCCGGTGCCATCAGAGTATCAGTGGAAAGGCAGTCTTTAGACTCTCCGTTTATATAGAGCACACACTGCCAGAATCCAGCCCAAACCTTTGTGACAGAAATAATTTAACTTAATTGCAAGCCTTGCAATGTTTATTGCATATATGACAACATGATTTACCAGACTAAAATGCATGTTTGCACCCAAAAATGTAAATTCTGTCATTATTACTCACCCTCAAGACTTTTGTTCATCTTCGGGACACAAATGAAGATATTTTTGATGAAATCTGATAGTTTTGTCCTTCCATTGATATCAATATCATTGCAACTGTCAAAGCCCAGAAAAGTGGTAAAAACATTGGTAAATATATAGCTACAGTGGTTCAACCTAAATATTATGAAGCAGGGTTTCTGCACATTTTTTAAAGTCAAATTTAAGGCTTTTTAAGACCTTTTTAAGACCCGAAGAAATCAAAATTAATACCATGCATAAGGGTGTGCAATATTGACAAAATATGTCTCGATCGATATTTTCAAAGTTTTCTTGATAATAATTAGATAACATTTTACTGATTGTGTTTCTGTGCTTGGTGCCATGGCTTGTTTAGGCCTGTTGACAGCTGACTGACAAAGATATTCATATTTTTCATATTCTATGCAGTGGTCAGTTTACAGCAGTGACAGAAATTAACATTTTTTATTAAGGGGTAATATTTGCCACCTTAAATTGATTTCAAGGGGCATTTTCACCTATATATGGACATTTGTAGATGTTATAACAAGATCTTTCACATCTACTGCAGTCAGATTCACCCGTGTTCACTCTGAAGGAATCACTCACATGGCTGGGCACTTGTATGACACATCAAGGATGTTAAGAGGCTAAAAGCAGGTTTAAAACTTGAAGTCAACAGGGTACAAATTTTAAAAAGAGGATAACACGGTGTAGGCAACACCGATTTTTGTCGTTGTTCTCTGTACTGACAGCACTCCAAATTTACAAAAAAATGAGCTCAATGTTAAAATTGACCAGAGTTCTCCTTTAAGGTTGCACTAGTTACATGGATTATTTAAACAATGTTTTTACTAGCTTTCTGGGCCTTAAAAGTTGCAAAGACGTTGCTGTCTATGGGTGGTTCAGAAACCTCTCAGATTTCATCAAAAATATCTTAATTTGTGTTCTGAAGATGAACGAAGGTCTTACAGGTTTGGAACGACATGAGGGTGAGTAATTAATGACAGAATTTTCACTAATCCTTCAACTGAAAACAACTTGCACTGACATATCTTAAAATATATGACTGCCACTGTTTTATCTCAAGATGCACACCAGTAATGTTTTTTTTTTTTAATGATACATTATTATAAAATCTGCTTAAATACCCTAATTTTATTAAGGCCTAGACCTGTCTTAAGCTAAGCCCTGTATGGAAACCAGGGTCATATTGTTCATACCAGTAGTCAACATAATAAATACTGTCAAGTCAAGGTTAGTGACACAATTCAGTCTAATATATGTATATATATATATATATATATATATTTATATATATATATATATATATATATATATATATATATGAATGGCAAATATGCCAATGACTAACCTCTGAACAAACTCAAGGTGCTGCCTCTTCCTGGTACTGCAAGCTGAAGTTATAGGAGGAGGCAAACAGCGCTGCCAGGCCAGTGATGAAGAGGCTGTGATCCTTCACACACACCTTGACCTTCCAAACTTAATATCCAGCACTGGTTGCTTAGAGATTGACCTGTAATGGAATAAAAAAAAATAAAGAATAAATAAATAATATTAATAATTAAAATAACTACTGTGGGTTCCACTGTGGTTCGATGTAGTTGTCTATTCATAGTTCTATGAATTACATTTTTCAACTAAAAATTTAAATTGGTTAGAATGCTAAAATGCACTGGCATATAATTTTGTTTGTTTTAAGCATAAACTCACTTAATTTTGACTTATTCTTTAAGAAAACAAGACAATTTTTACGTGTCTATTAAATGCTTCTTCATGTAAGAATTGTAGATATCTGGACTGGAAACAAAATAAAAACACTAATTAAGAAAAACATATTTTGCAGTGGGGTGAGTAATTGATGGCTTTTCATTTTAGGTTTCATCTACCCCTTTAATGTTTACATACCAGGAAATAAGTCGTGGACTTTCTGGCAAATGTAGATTGCTGGACATCAGCGATGCAAATTCCTGAAACAATTTTTAAAAAGGACAGCACAACCTTGATCAACAGAACCAAAACATAAAACATATTACAAATTAATGAGATTTGCTGAATAATCTCTACTTATCTGCTTGAAGGATAACACCGTCTAACTTCTTTGAATTAGGGAGTAGTTGTATGGGATGGCAATCAGGAATAGGCCTACTACATTTGAAAACAGCATTAGGAACATGGATTTTCATGTGCTAGCAAAATTCTGACAACGATTCAAAAGCACGATCACAGAACTGACAGAATTTGACAGCATTTTTTTTTTTTTTACCACTTAGACTATAACTGTAACACTACTTAAAAGCACTTACATTAACAATGGCCATCAGATTACAAAGCCTAAAACGAAAAAAATATATATCAAATGCACGTCATGCAAATAGCATGGTAAAGGTTGCCAATTATATGAAATGTCGAAGTTAACGTTACTTGGTAAACAGGTGGAACAGAGTCAGTGAATTGCTTGCGCGGCCACGTTAAACCGCGTTCGCAAAATCAAACCAAATACGTGAAAACAATGTAGAAACGCCAAAAAAAAAAAAAAAAAAAAAAAAAAAAACTTATATATTGGCTTACCGTATCACTCAGTTGAACAATTCTCCATCCTCTCAAACTCTAAATCCCACTTATCGTCACGCGCAGGTTAGATTATTCAATGACAAATTCTTCCATCCGTCTTCAGGTAGCTGCTACCGTTAACGTCGTCCTTTTTCTGCTGCGTCACAGGCAACTAATGTTTGAAACACGAACCGAACCGAACCTCAAAAAAGCTTTAAAATTGCTCACAGATTCGCAGACATTGTTTATCTTGATAACAGGAATGATTATTTGTTCAGTTGAATCCCGCTGACAAAACGAGTTTGCCTGTTGTAGCTGCCTAACGTTACTGTCTGCTGCTGCTCGCATGACGCGTCACATTTGAACTGAATTGAGCGCGAAAGAAATCAATCCCACAATGCAATGACTTTTCAGTCAGTGATGGTAACGAATTTATCAGGACGAAAACAGAAATGTGCTGTATATTTACAGCTGTTCTGTAAAAGATACATCTTAATACTGTATTATGGAAATACAGTACAATTCTGTAAGAAATTCGTTGTAAATTTACAGTAAAGGGTTACAGTGTATGTTTACATACATTTATTAAATATGTTGAAAACAAATATGTATGTCACATATTTAATTAATGTTGTCCATATATGCGAGAAACCAATACTATACTGTAATATATGCAGATATATGGTATCATATATGGATGAACTCAAATATTTTCTAAACATTTTTGGACACATAAATGTTCATATATGTTGCAGGCATATATTGTGTTCTCAGATAAGTCAAATATATGTAGAGATATATGTTGCAGGCATATATTGTGTTCTCAGATAAGTCAAATATATGTAGAGATATGTTGCAGGCATATATTGTGTTCTCAGATAAGTCAAATATATGTAGAGATATATGTTGCAGGCATATATTGTGTTCTCAGATAAGTCAAATATATGTAGAGATATCTGAGAACACAATATATGCCTGCAACATATATCTATACATATATTTGACTTATCTGAGAACACAATATATGCCTGCAACATATAAGTCAAATATATGTATAGATATATGTTGCAGGCATATATTGTGTTCTCAGATAAGTCAAATATATGTATAGATATATGTTGCAGGCATATATTGTGTTCTCAGATAAGTCAAATATATGTAGATATATGTTGCAGGCATATATTGTGTTCTCAGATGAGTCAAATATATGTATAGATATATGTTGCAGGCATATATTGTGTTCTCAGATAAGTCAAATATATGTATAGATATATGTTGCAGTCATATATTGTGTTCTCAGATAAGTCAAATATATGTAGATATATGTTGCAGTCATATATTGTGTTCTCAGATAAGTCAAATATATGTATAGATATATGTTGCAGTCATATATTGTGTTCTCAGATAAGTCAAATATATGTATAGATATATGTTGCAGTCATATATTGTGTTCTCAGATAAGTCAAATATATGTATAGATATATGTTGCAGGCATATATTGTGTTCTCATATAAGTCAAATATATGTATAGATATATGTCATGCTATTTAAAATATAAGTACATATATGGCCATATATTACATTTTTGTATGGGAAGGTATAACACCAACTTTAACAATACAATATTTAATAACTAAAAAAATATGCCGTTTTTTTAATTTCCTGAGAGATACGAGGATTCCGCCCGACAGCGACGATAGGCCTATTCAAAAAAAAAAATATATATATATATATATTTTTGTAAATTAATTTAGTTTTGCTAGAATAAAATTAGCTTTGCAACTTAGCATTTTCACTTGCGACAGGCGATTAAATAAATTACGTCACTAGCAGCTCAAGTATTTTTTTTTTCAGTCAACTTCTACTCTTTATTCATAATCTATTCGTCTAAAACACCTAACGTGCTTGATCATTCAAGCAATCATGGATTTATAGAGGTTGTTGTTGTTTTAATTAAAAGTGGGTGTATTATTATTATTGAGGGTGGGAGAGGTATGCCCCCCCAGTGACACAACGAGGCCCCCTCGTTCCGTATGTCCTGGCGCCGACCCTGTTTTAGCCTACTAGCTAATTTTATCCAAACTCAAACTACATCTCAGTTGACAATGTGTGAATCATTTATTTTGGTTCCTTCGAGTAAAACAAGTAAAACTCAATCACATTTATAAAATAACACAAAATGTACTTACCCAAAAGCAGATTTTTTGTAATTCGTCGACTTTCTGTAATTCTGCAACACACGATGCACCCTCAAGTCCTGCTCGCCTCGTGGTACGGTGGTTGTTCAAAAAGAAAACGCCCCAAATCGCGAGATAATACACTACATCCTATCGCGGGATTTTGCAATATCGCGAGATTTGTTACAACATCTCGGCAGCAGTTTTGACGTCAGTGTACGTCTTTCAGAACCTCTTAAAAACTACTTGGGGCACTTAAATTAATTACTGTAGTGTTGACCAAGGTGTATGCATAATTGCTTTAGCATATTTCATAGGATTTCATAGAGGGTCATGATGGACTATAAATGCACGTGTAAAGGACGTCACCTAGTGGACGTCCACTTGCGACTGTTTTTGGCCAGGGACACGACGTAGGCTACGTGCAGTCGGACCAATGTGTGCTGGGTTATTGCAGTATTAATCATGCAAGGATTAAGCATATTTTTTTTGCATATTTCAACACGGATTTCATAGAGGGTCATGATGGACTATAAACGCACGTGTAAAAGACGTCGCCAGGTGACGTCCTCTCACAACCGATACACAACTAGGGTAGATATTGAACTGCACGTAGCTAAAAGTCAAAATAACAATATACATGCAACCCCAGATAACTGTAGACATGTACAAATGTATCTGAATGCATTTTTAGGAAATGTTCTGTGTTACATATTTTTACCGATTTATGCCGTCCTACCGCGACTATTTTTGGCCAGGGACACGACGTTGCCGTCGGACCAATGTTTGCTGGGTTGGGACAGGGCCATCTATGTGCTTATGTAATCCGTATGAAATGTGCATTTCTCTCCGGCGCATTCACTACTGTGAAGATGGCGAGTTGGCATCGTCAACTTCATCTTTGCAAACAAATTAATCTTAATAAAACTACAGCTGTTCATTGTTTGTTCATGTTACTTCACAGTGCATTAGCTAACTAATACAACTTTTGATTTAAATAATGTAGGCTACTAGTACATGGTGAAATTAACATTAGTAAAGATTAATAAATGCTGTAAAAGTGCAGGTTATTTATAGTTAATGTTAACTGATGTAGTTAACTAGAGTTTCATAAATGAAATCTTATTGTGGTGTATTAAGTGTTACCGATTTGTTAAACACTGATTCAGACGTCTTGTGAGTTCAATGTTGGACAGATCACCATTCATTTAAGTAAATCGGTTAAAGAATCATTATTTCGCGAATTGGACGCATCATTAGCGGATTTGTACGCGTTGTTGTGTGATTATCACGTCAGTTTATAAAAACGAAACCGAAACTCGTACGTCTCTGCCGGTGTTGATTCCGTAGCGCAAAGCATTGTGGGAAACACTGCATATGCACACAGTGGAGAATCCCAACTACAACAGTTTAATTTATCAATTAATAATTTGGACTTTTGGTAAATATCTTGCATGCCATATTATTATCATTATACACATAATCTATTTGCTCAAACTATCTTTTTCGTTTCCTTTAGCAATAAACTAAAAACTATAATACATATATATTGTGTAGAAAGGTGTTATAAAAAAAAAAAAAACGTATGCTTCTCATCTACATTTTCAAATTTAGAAAAACATTATGTAGAAAAAAAAAATTGAAATTATTTTTAAAATCCAAAACTGAAAAAAATAATAAAAAAAAAATCCAAACGCAAAACACATTCTTTTACTTCTTCCCATTTTACTCTAGGCTATATATTAAACAGACAATCAATCATTGTTTTAAAACATGAATTCAATAAGCAACAATTGATCAAATTTCATATCTACTTTTTTAAAAACTTTTTGAAGGTAATTAAGCACTTATTTAAGACTTTTTAGGTTCCACAGAAACCCTGTTAAACAGTACTACTACAAACACTACCATAGGCAACATAAAATTAACAAGAGTGCACATCACAAAATACAGCTACATATACCTTGTTTTGCACACACATTTATTGAACAATGCTTAATATAAAGAACAAATTTTGTTTTTTTGTGTAAACAAAACCAACCTTGCAAACCTACTTTTAATATACATCACTTCACATTTACCTTTACTTAAAAAAATTTCATCCAAAAATCAAATTTGTCATTAATTGCTCACCGTCATGTCATTCCATAGCTCAAAGACCTTTGCTTATCTTTGTAAAACAAAATTAAGATATTTTCCTAAAATCCAAATGGCATCTAAACCAAATGTAGGGACGCAGATTGCTTAGTCGGTTTCTGACGCGTGTTTTATCTTGAGGTATAAAACATTCATTGTCCATACCTTCTCAATATTCGGATATGCCAAATCCATTTATTGTCCATTTTGGCATTGCAAATAACAAATAAAACAAACAAAAATTATACTCAGCTTATTGCTAACAAACTGTTGGTATAAGCAGTCTTGTACAAAAAAAACATGACTCTCAAACACGGCACGGTCAAAAAGTTTGTTTGACCTTCAATCTCCCCACCTGTAACTCATCATCACCTTAAATATACTCAAATACTAATACGCCCTCTAGTGTCACAAACAAAAAATACAAATTAACATAATGGCTCCAACATACCGGCCCCTAATTGTTAATGACGTAGGGGGCATAAACAATTCAAAATCATACATTATATAAGGAGCCATCAAACAGTCTATATACATCAATACATTTAAATAATAATTACTCTTACCATTTTTTTTTAAATATATGAGTACACCATGCATTTGAACCTTCTTTTCTTTACATTTCTAATAAAAGGCAAAGTTTTGTTACTGGTCTTACTATTGTGTTAGTTTTGGTTTGAACTCGTACAGATCTAACTAAACCCTTTTTATCTGGGAAAGTCTCTAGTACTCTTCCAAGAGTCCAAGAATTGCGTGGGGCTGTAGCATCTGCAAGGAGTACAATATCACCAGGCATAAGATTACGTCTCTCTTTGGTCCATTTTTGTCTTTCCTGTAACAAAGGCAAGTACTCTTTTATCCATCTTTTCCAAAAAAGATCTGCAAGGTATTGTACTTGTTTCCACCTTCTTCTTGCATACTGATCTGAGTTCTCAAAAAGACCAGGAGGATAGATTGGTTTTCTCTTCATTGTAAGCAGATGATTGGGGGTAAGTGCTTCAAGATCATTTGGATCTTCGGACACTTTGGTGATTGGTCTATCATTGAGAATTGCCTCGGCTTCACACAGAACAGTGTGTAATCCCTCATCATCCAGCGTTTGTTGATTCAAAACGGAGGATAACACCACTCTTACCATTCTGATGATGCGCTCCCATGCGCCACCATGATGTGACGCTGTAGGTGGATTAAAACTCCATTTAATTCCTTTGTGCGCTAAAACCTTTGTGATTTTATTTTGATTCAACTCTGCCAGTGCTCTTCTCAATTCCTTTTCTGAGCTAGTAAAATTTGTTCCATTGTCGGACCTCATATGACTTACTTGTCCTCTTCTCCATATGAATCGTCGCAAAGCATTTATGCAAGAATCAGTGTCCAATGAGTATGCCACCTCCAAGTGAACTGCTCTACTGGCCATGCATGTAAAAATTACGCCATAGCGTTTCACACAAGTTCGACCTCTTTTTACATCAATTGGGCCAAAGTAATCTACTCCTACATTTGAAAAAGGAGGTAGATCTGCAGTTACTCTTTCTTCGGGTAAGTCAGACATTTTTTGCTCTCCTAGCTTACCTTTGTGTCGTTTGCAGAAAGTACAGCTTGAAATAATCTTTCTGGCTGTTGCATTGGCTTGAGTAATCCAGTATTTTTCTCTTAATATAGACAGCATATGGTTTCTTCCACTATGGCCACTCTTTACATGAATATGCCTAAGAATCAGTTTGGAAATATGCTGATCTTTAGATAAAATAACTGGATGTTTCCTTTCTTTAGGCATAGCAGCTTTGCATAACCTGCCACCGATTCTCAGCAATCCATCTTCTAGAATGGGGCTTAATCTGTGAATAGCACAGTGTTTTCTGATTTCAGATCTTCCAGATTTCAGTGATGAAATTTCTTCGCTGAATCTTTCCCATTGACAGAACTGTATAATAGACTTTTCCGCCTCCGAAAGGTCATCTGGAGACAAGCACTTTCCTCCAAATGAAGCTTTGATTTGTTGTAATCTCTGTTCTAACGCATTGGAATCCTTTAAAGTTGTCATCAATTGTTTTCTTCGGCAACTTACTTCATGTAGAACTTTCTTTACTTTCAGCATCCACGCAACCGCAGTCTTGAGTCTTTTCCAATCAGAAAAGTAATTGATCAGCCTATGAGTTGCATTATTGGTATCTTCAATATTTACAACATTTGTGGAGAGCTGCTCTTTCTTTAGTTCTGGATCATCATCAACAATGTTTGAATCAATGTTGTCATTTGACCATTTTGAAACTGGTTCTCTTAGAAAATTTGGTCCATTTAACCATCTCTTGTTGGTTGCGAGCTGTTGTACAGTCATTCCCCTGGACGCATCATCTGCAGGGTTTTGTGAAGTATGAATATACCTCCACTGTGACACATCTGAAGCTTCTCTGATGGCAGAAATCCTATTTGCCACGAAGGTACGGAATCTCTTGTTTTCATTCCTTATATACTTCAGGACGGATGTGCTATCAGTCCAAAAACAAGAACTTTCCAGTTGAAGCTGAAGTTGTTCTCTAAGCATTTTGTCAATGCGAATTGCTAGGACTGCAGCAGTCAGCTCCAAACGAGGAACAGTCACTGGTTTTAAGGGTGCCACCCTGGCTTTGCCAAGCAGAAAGGAAACGTGAACAGCATGGTTACAATTCTGTAGCCTCAAGTAGGTCACAGATCCATATCCACTTCCACTGGCGTCTGAAAAATGGTGTAGTTGGGCGCTAACCGGCTGTCCAAAATCACATGGTTTCAAACATCTGTCAACATTGAAAGTGCTTAACTGATCCAAGTCAGTAATCCATTTAACCCACCTTTGTTCAAGAACTTTAGGAATCTCATCATCCCAGTTGTAGTTTGTTCTGCACAACTCCTGGTGGATGAGTTTGACTGGAAGTGTCAGTGGTGCAAGATATCCTAAAGGATCATACACTGAACTGATCATTGACAATATTCCACGTCTAGTTGGCATTCTTTCTTTGCAAACAGTTCTGAAATTGAAGGTGTCTGTCTGTACGCACCATTGAAGTCATAAGGCCCTTTCCACTGGTAGTTGGTCTCGATCCAAGTTAAGCTGAGTTAGATTCTTTGATCTATCTCTTTCTACAACGGACTGCAAGACCTTACGGCTGTTACTGACCCATTGTGTTAGATGGAAGCCTCCCTTTTGACATAGAGTAGTCAGGTCTTTGACCATCTGGACTGCTTCATACTCTGTAGATAAGCTTTTTAAGCAATCATCCATGTAGAAGTTCTTATACACAGTGTCAATTACCTCTTCATTAAAGCAGTGTTGATTGTCTTTTGCAGTTCTCCTGAGAGTGAAACATGCGCAACTCGGGGATGAAACTGCTCCAAATAAATGAACAGTCATTCGGAAGAAAGCAACATCCTGGGTAACATCTCCACCTGTCCACCACAGGAAACGAAGAAAGTCTTTGTCTTCCTCTCTCACTTTGACTTGGTAAAACATTGCTCTAATGTCAGTCATGAAAGCAACAAGTTCCTGTCTGAACCTCAGAAGAACTCCAATTAAAGAACTTGTGAGGTTTGGGCCTTGTAGTAGTTGATCGTTTAAAGATGTGCCTTGGTATTTTGCTCCACAGTCAAATACCACTCGTAATTTGGCTTTACGAGGGTGGTACACACCATGATGTGGAATGTACCAAACTTTACCGTCACATCGATCCAATTGATGCTCTGGTACTTTCTCAGCATAGCCTTGGATAATCATATCGTTGACAAAGTCTGTATACTCTTGTTGAAATTTTTCATTCCTTTCAAACTTTCTTTTTATCCCCACAAGACGCTGTTTGGCAATGTTTAGATTGTTAGACATAACAACATCTTTGTTTTTGAAAGGTAACTTCAAACTATAATGTCCATCTTTGAAGCTCACAGATTTCTCCATGATTTCCATGAACTTTGCCTCCTCTCTGGACATTTCTTCTTTGTCCTCTGACATTTTTTCGTTGAAATCATGCTGGTATTGCTTTTCCAATAGCAACTCCAAGGTTTCAACAGAGATCCTATTTACTCTAGCAGTGTGTTGTTCATTTTGATAACTGCCTAGAGAACCATTGACGACCCACCCCAATAGGGTTCGTATGGCATAGGGACCATCTCCCTGACTATTTACTACTTCCCACGGTTCAAGTAATTTGGAGGCGTTGGTACCTATCAACAACTCCACTTCAGCTTGAATGTGCGGAATGTGAATACCATGAAGATATGGCCACTTGGTTAGGTCTTCCTGATTGACCATGTTAGTTTGGTTTACAGGCATTTGCTTCTGTGTGTACACATCTGGTAATTCATAAAAAGTATTACCATCAAGACTTGAAATCTCCAAGTTGTTTACCACATAGCTTGAGACTGTTGTTTTGGGACTCATAGTAAGCAAACTAATTTTTGTCTTTCGTCCATTCAGGTGCAGCTTCCTCATCAAACTTTCTGAACAAAACGTAGAGGTACTGCCTGTGTCCAGAAATGCATAGGTCTGAACAACTTGGTTGCCCTTTGCAGACTTTACTTGGACTGGAAGGATAGGTAAGATACCACTGCCACTCCCGGCCCCTATATGACCACATGTTTGGGCAGGTACCAGCGTGTTGTTGATAGTTGGTTCTACATACGGTTCATAATTTGTGTTGACAGCTTTATCAACCTTGTACTCTTTGAAATGAATATGAAGAACACTGGGATGTTTCTGGTTGCACATTTTGCAAGTTAAGCGCCTTTTACATTCTTTGCTCATGTGGCCAACATGTAAGCAACCAAAACAGACAGCTTTTTCCTTTATAAAGTTGACTTTTTCCCTATGTTTCCTCTTCTCAAACTCTTTACATTCATCCAAAGAATGACCTTGTGAACAAAACAAACAAGTGGTGGAATTACTCTTGAATTGCTTGATTGGATGTTCAGCATTTACCCTTTGGATTTTACCAACAATGGGTTTGTTAACGTTGGTAACATTGGTAGCAAAACTATCCCCTTTTAACTTTGGCTTTGACTGGGATTGTGACTTCCATTTGTAGACATCCTTCGGTTTACCAGTTGTCTTCATCTCTACATGTTGAATGGACCCAAATATTGGATCAGAAATTATTTTAACTTGGTATTCAATGAAGTTGACAACATCACTAAATTTGGCTCTTCTTTTCTGTCTTTCCATGATATCACATGCAGCTGTTCTCCACTTTTCTCTGAGTTTAAATGGAAGCTTTAGAATTACTGTTCGCATGTTTGTTGGCATGTCCAGTTCTTGCATGTACTCTAGATCTGCCATGGCATTGCAACACCCACGTAAAAAGAGTGCATAATCTTGAAGAGCTGTGGTATCTTCATACCTGATCATGGGCCATCCAAGCACCTTCTCCATATATGCAGCAGAAACAAAATAATCTTCTCCAAACTGCTGTTTAAGCATAGTTTTAGCTGTATCATAACCTCTTTCAGGTGCCATATTCATACAGTTACGAACAATTTCTCTTGGGCGTCCTCTTGTGTATCTTTCAAGGAAATACAAGCAATCACCCTTGTTATTTGTTTTTTCCTCCACACAATGATTAAAAGCTTTAGTGAACAAACTGAATTGCAATGGATCCCCTTCAAACACTGGAATCTCACGTGGTGGTAAATGTTGAGACTTTTGCTGCTGAATTAACAACTCTGTTATTTCTTGATGTTTTTGGAGCATACTCGGTGTGAAATCAGATCTTCTATCGTCTACTGAAGTAGCTATTCTGGGTCTTGAAGATGCAGGTTGCTGTAAATGAGATGTTGTTGGTGGTGAGGTAGCACCTACACTGCTTTGCAAAATAGACCTTGCCGGTCTCTCAACATCTGGATGAAGAGATGCAGTTGCTCGTTTTGCCTGCTTGCTGACATAAGATTCCATCCCATCTGTTGCGATGCTGTTTGCTTGTTGTTCATAAGTCCTTAGCACAGATATCTTTGCATTGGATGCTGCGATTTTTGCATCAATATCGGTTCTTTCCTTACGCTTCTGTAACATTTCCAACTGTTGCTCAATATCATGCTTAACTTGTAAAGACTCAGCTTGAGCGACAAGAGCGGCTTTTTCTGCTTCAAGCTGAATGCGCGCATGATGCATAGAGGCATTAGATTTGCTGGAGTGCGCACTGTGGCGGCTACTTTTGTGGCTTGAAGTGCGACCGCTAACCTGCGTTTCAACATTCGAAATGCTATCATTGGGTTCAATTTCGCTGGCAGCACGATCACATTCCTCATGTAGCTTTTCCAACCATTTATATACCACAGTGCTGAATTCCACAACCCATATCATTTTTGCTTTGAACCATGTCTCATGCCGGTCTTTCTCTTCATCAGGCAATAAAACAATCAAAGACTCGTGTGCCTCTTTTGCTTCCTTGCATTGCGTTTCAAACTTTTCAAACATACCTTTGACCTCATTTTCATATTCTCTATTACCCATTAACTCTTGTATTGTCTTTTTCATTTGGGATGCTTTGTCAAATTTTGACTTTCTTTGTTTTTGTAAAATATCGATCTTTGCCATTAACCCTTTTGCAGTAAGCTTAACCTCTCGTTTTCGTACAGATAATTCAACATTTTCACCCTCTGCTTTCTGAGTCTGAGCCCCATTTTGCTCGATTTCAGAACCACGAAACTCATTTTCATCTGCCATTTTAAACCTTTACTCACTGCATATTTTACCACCAAAACATCAAAGACTATAAACACGGGCAAACACAAGCATTTCACAAACAGTTCAGTTTTTCGTTTCACAAACAGTTCAAATCTTAGTTGTTGGTTTTTTTTTTACCACCAATGCGCATTGGATTTGTCTTTGTTTGTTTGTGTGCACACTGTTTTGTATATGGCCATTCAACCAGAGCTCAATTGAAAGCGCTTTCATACCTCAGTTCCATACGCTGAAGGCTGAAGACTTTGGCGTTCGTGTGCGCTGTTTTCTCTTGCACGTGCGGGTTTGTTGTCCTTCGAAATCCGTGGTCAATCCAAACAATAATCCATAATATAATAAATCCATCAAACGAAACCGTCATGAATGAGCATCATCCGACATCAGATCAGCTGACTTTTCCTGTAGTCATCCAATTCGGTCTGTTTCAATCGCTGTAAGGCTCATCCAGGCTCATTCGGTCAAACTTTTTGACTTATGTAGGGACGCAGATTGCTTAGTCGGTTTCTGACGCGTGTTTTATCTTGAGGTATAAAACATTCATTGTCCATACCTTCTCAATATTCGGATATGCCAAATCCATTTATTGTCCATTTTGGCATTGCAAATAACAAATAAAACAAACAAAAATTATACTCAGCTTATTGCTAACAAACTGTTGGTATAAGCAGTCTTGTACAAAAAAAACATGACTCTCAAACACGGCACGGTCAAAAAGTTTGTTTGACCTTCAATCTCCCCACCTGTAACTCATCATCACCTTAAATATACTCAAATACTAATACGCCCTCTAGTGTCACAAACAAAAAATACAAATTAACATAATGGCTCCAACACCAAACATAGACAGCAACTTCATTGCACCACTTGATATCCAGATAGGATGCAAAAACATGGCTCAAGTGTTCAACATTACTACATTGGTTTAACTTTAAGCAACAATAATACTTTTTGTGCAAAAAAAACAAGACAAAAAAAAAAAAAACCTTTATTGAACAAATTGAAATGGTTAGTTGACAGTCAACTCAATGTAGCCTTCCTTGTTCACATCTAAACAAGTCAATATTGGCCACAGTTCAACACATGAGCACCACAACACATGGATGTCATGACGACACAGGAGTCACCCGCTAAAAGTCGGAATTCCACCGTAAACAAGGAAAACTGCCAACTATAATGACAAAGGTTCAAATATTCAAGTCTTTATTTTTTTATGCACAAAAAGCTTCATAATGTTTAAGTTAAACCACTGTAGTAATGTTGACTACTTAAATCATTGTTTTGCTACCTTTCTGAATTTCAAAAAATGCAATGACGTTGCTGTCTATGTGTGTTTTAGATGCCTTTGGATTTCATGAACAATAGCTTAATTTGCTTTACAAAGATGAACAAAGGTGTTACAGGTGTGAAACGACATGAGGGTGAGTAATTGGTGACAGTAATTTCATTTTTGGGTGAACTAATCTTTTAACACTTTCTGTTCAGCATACACTTCAGTACTCAATTACTAACATTTGGGGAACACCAACCAGCATTTTCTACTTTCACTTGTGAAAATAAATTGCCACTTTTTGTTACTATGAAAATGTATAAAAACACAAACCATGTTTGATAATACCCATACATAGTTAACACTAACATCTGGAAATAACAATAAATAAAAACTTCTCCCGAATATCAAAACACACAATTTCCTCAATTATGAATGATATGAAAACTGCTTACATTTACATCTTTTGTTTATGTAATGTATTGTAACACTACACAATAAACCAAAAATTCACTTAAAAAAAAAATAATAATAATTATTATTCTTAACTTGTTGTTGTCTCTCTTAACACCTTTTCCAGTTGTTTTCTCATTTGCTTTCAACGCAACTTCAAAAGAAACTCCAGCCTTGCTGCTGTCAACCAAGTGCTCATTACCTACTTCTAGATTAACCTGTGGTTTCTTATGTCCTGCAGTTTCTTTAGACCTTTTGTTGCTTTCATTCCTTTTCCCTTTTCCTCTGAAAGCCAGACTCAGAAAATAATCAGAAGTTTAATGTGTGAACTGTTAACATGTTTTTTCCCCTCTACACTGTTCATTACAAAACAAAAGGCTTTTACACTGTTAAATACAACACTATGTGCTGAAAATGAGCAAATGAGCACTGTGCTTGTCTGTAAATGTGACAGTCATGGTGCTTGTGTGAAACTTAGCCAAACACTGAATAAAGTTGTATGAACTATAAACATTTGTGTTTATTCTAATGAAGTCAAGTCAAGTCAAGTCAAAAATATTTGTATAGCGCTTTTCACAATACAGATTGTATCAAAGCAGCTTCACAGTATTAAATTAAAATAATACAACAAGGTTTGTTTCAAGTTGAATTTATTGATTGATAAAATTAAATTAAATATCCCTAAAATATTTTGTTTAATAAACATAAACAATTGTTCAAACATTACATTTTCAGACAGTGCTTCTGTAAATTGTTCCATGCTTCCACTACTCATTCAACATCTTGGCTCTGACTCGGTGAACATTCAGTACTTTCAACCATAAACAATTCTTCAAGATTGTTGCATACTTGATTCAGAAGACTGATTTGCTGCCTCAGAATCAAACATAAATGATGCAGAGATAACACGTTGTCCTCTGTATTTTATGTGCAAATGGCCATGATCATCACTGACAAAGACAAACTAGACAAAACTTTAACCAACTATGACAAAAAGTTAAAGTAAACTAAAATACTAAAGTAAGATTTCAGTACAATTAACTTTAACTTAAGGACGAGCCCCCACTTGACACAGGCCGGCTCATAGCCTGTGGCAAAAATGAGGAGGCACGAACAACAGGTATAGGCCAATCAAAACGGTTCTTTATTGTAAACCAAAAGCTATTAACTTTAAACAAAGAAAAAGGAATGAGGTGTGAGAATGTCATAATGTAAGGTGTGTAAAGTGCAGGGATGCGTGAATCTGTGTGTGAACATGACTACAAAACTACAAAGGAACAAACAAAACAGGATCATATCTGGAGGAGCGTGCAGAGAGAGAGTAAGAGAGAGAGAGAGATTACAGATTTTTAATTTTAGATGCCAAGTTGTTGGATTTGTATAAATAAATAAATAAATAAAACAAACTATCTTCATCCCAGTCCCCCAAAATCAATATGAGGAACAACAAAAACAAAACATGAGATTCTTAGTTAATGGTGCATGTATTTAAAAAAAAAAAAAAAAATGAGACACAGTTAGGTATTGTCACAAAAAATATTGAGGGAAAAAAACAAACATAAAAAGGCTTTTGACTGATTTGAGCTTTGCTTTCAGCAGTCCTGCCCTGAAGTACAGGGATTACTATAGAGCACGTAGTGCACTGGAACTGCTTATACTGTGACACACACAATATTACACAACAATATCTGCTTATAGTGGCATCCTGCCAGTACCATAGCCTGAAGCCCTGTTGTTCTTACGGTAAATCTTAAGACTTCTTTAGAAACTGTCACTACCCACTAAACATTGGACGTCGGATAGACATGCAGATCATGTGTGGTTCAGCGATCTCTGTGACGGGAGAAAGTGTGTGTGTGTCTCTGCCTGTCGTCTCACGAGGAAAGAAACCGCTGTTTTGTGTGAGAGAGCGCACTGAGCGCGATTATTGTTTGGAAAAGACTTATCTATTAAAACACACGATCCACAGCAAGTCGACCCCTTCTCCTTCCTTCTTTCCACAAACGAACTTTTGTGGACAGACGTCAACATTAGACGTGCGAAAGACGTCGAAAAAAGACGTCGCCTGGCGTCACAAAACAACCCCTTCAGTGGACCAAATTTGGACGTCCAAAAATTACATGAAAAAGACGTCACTCCGACATCATATTGCGCAGTGGGTAAAGTGATGTGATGTGACGTGCCAGCTATCTCATCTCACAAGATTCTGTGCATATTTTGAGGGCTGCATACAACATCTATGCTTTCATTATGAGATTCCAGCTGTAGAAACTTCTGAGCATATTAAGACTTGTCATGCAGGTTACATTAATGCTGTTGATCATATTCATTAATATGTTATTAAATCACCAAGTGCAAATAGCTTCTTTGCTGGCCGAGGTTAATAGCACAAACTCCACCAACCGTTGTCTGATTGATCCAGACAAAATTACAAAAGAAATCCTGCTGATAACAGAAGCAGTGGTGAGGAGAGTAAGAAGGGCCTGTTCACACATAACGGACCCGCAAATGCAAAAGGTGTATACCGTTTTTTAATGCATTAGGGACTGTTCGTTTTTTATTTAAGGGGCCACCGGAGGAGTTTTGAGATCTGTAGTCAAAAAATACATGACCCTCCCTTCGCCAGCAATACATTTTTCTATGACCCTCCAAAATGATTGTGAAAAAAGGCATGACCCTCCCCGATAATGTATTGATTAGCCTACTTCTGTACTGGTTTGCGCTTGGCAAAGATGTTCAGATAGCCATTGTTTTTTATAACCATAAACTCCTGCTTTCTCATCTTACTAGGGCTGTAACGATAGACCAAACCTACGATTCGGTTTGTATCACGATTTTTGATTTTAGATTAGAAAAAAATCATGTTTTCGGTGCTGATGCGGTGTGACTCATTCAACATGTGGGTGGCGCTGCCAATAAAGCATCTAAAAGCTGTCACAAAGAACCAGCAAAAGTAATGATTATGAATATGTCAAATATAGCAAGGAGACATTTAAATTATTTATTAATAAACAAGTGTTTTCTGTGTCGACTGCAAAGATGAAGTTGACGATGCGTCGTGATCTTTGCAGAACGTGCCAGACAGAAATACACATTTCATACGGATTACATAAGAGAGCAGTCTGTTTTCTTTCGTTTTGAATTGTTCTGTTTAAAAGTAGACATTTCAAGCTTTCTATATATTCCTCAGGTCTGTGAGGCAAGTAGCCTACCTTACGCTGAGTTTCGGTTCATTTATGAGACGAGAGTCCAGTTCACTCGCCGGCGCCTCCGTGTCATGATTATCTATTTTCTACTATATTCTACTACTTCTTATTTATTAAATCCAGGCAATTGGTTGATGAAACATTGATTAAAATTAAGATACAATTAATAAAAAACGAAATTCACTTTAAAGATGGCTTTGTGCTTTCTGTTTGAGGTCTCTGTGATTTTTTTAAAGTCGCTTTGAGAGCAGTCATGTCCGTAATGGAGAACTGGAAAAGTCATGTCTCGCCCTTAACATTGTTTTTTTTTTTTTTTTTTTTTTATATATAAATGCGAACACGAAAAATAAAATAAAACGAATATTTTATGTTCTGTGGAGGCCGACCCTTCTTCATCCGGTGGGTAGCCTATACATCTTTTGGTTTGCGCAGTGTAATTCATAGAATTACTAAAAAATATTTTGCCACCTAAAAGTTAATGATTTTTTGTGTCACATCACATGTGTATTTCCCTCATATTAAATTTAAAACGCATGTGTAGACTGAATATTTTTCTAATGTCTTGACTCCTTTATTAAGGGAGTATGGATATATTAACAGATGTTTCAATATATCAGTATTAAATGCATTTTCTGAGAATTTATATTTCAAGTTTTGACTGCAAATGTCACGTCCATAACGCTGGAATTGCCCAATTTTAACGAATTTATCCTCAACTAGTTTTTTGGTGTAGGTCTACGTATTTTATTATGTTAACTTAAATAATACTAATAGTAATTTAAAGATGTGGTAGCCCTACATCTTACACATCACACTCCACTGTTATGGTGGCAATTTCAGTAGATTTACTCACTAACATTATTGTGGAAACAAAATAAGGATGGAAACTAAAATATGGTAGTATCGCGCTACAGCGCACATTCTATCAGCTGCAGTTCTGGCGCCTCAGTCCCAATACTGTAAAACTCGACGTAGGCCTACATTCACATCACACACGTTAATGTAGCGGTAGAGTTACACCCACAGGACACTGTGCACTTATTCGCAATCACAAAAGTTCATTATTTGCTCGTGCTTTAAACCTTTGCCGGGTAAACATTTCACTGGCGTTCTGTTCTGACATGATGCACTTTTTCTGAGCGCGTACTGAAGTGCGCGCGCACTGTCAAACAACGCCAAACTGGATTTTTGTTGGGTCAGACCCATCTGATATAGATTGGGGGCTGATACCGCGAGAGCAACATGGAGCTACATGTAAAAGATATGCAGCAAACAAGCCACTTTGAAATGTTGCTGTTTTCAGGAATATAAAAGTTGGGTGACCCTCCCCCTAGACTAAAAAAAGTTGGATGACCCTCCCCTCAACAAAGAATAAAAAGACATGACCCTCCCCTATTTTCCTCCGGTGGTCCTTTCCATAAATACCGAACGGTCCCTTACAAGGGTTAAATAAAAAGAGCCGGACAGTAACGGAGTACATTTACTTGAGTACAGTAAATAAGTACAATTTTGAGGGATCTGTACTTTACTCAAGTATCATTTTTGGGGAGTACTCATGACTTTACTCAAGTACATTTGAGAGGCAAATATTGTACTCTTTACTCCACTACATTTCTATCCATAACTATGAGTACCCGTTACTTCTTCTTCTTCTTCTTCTTCTTCAAAAAAGGAACAAAGATCTCTCGGAACATCTCGGAAACCCTCAATTTTGTTGTTTCCCTCTCAAATGTGATTGGATTGTGCAGGCGCCACTGATTGGGACAGCCTATCAGCAATCACCTTCAGCTTTCCGCCAAAGTCAACTCCATGGTCAGATTTAGATAAGAGACGAAACAATGGATGAAGACGCAGCAGGTCCATCCCAGGGGTATTTTTTTTCCCAGGATGGTAGGGGAAGACTCATGAATATTCATTAGGGAAGTCATCCCTGATTGGTCTTAACCCCAGTGACGGGTAGGTTTAGGGGCGGGGTTAGGGAGGTCATAAGACCCCCAGAGACGAGTAGGTTTAGGGGTGGGGTTAGGGGTAGGTCATCAGACCAATCAGGGATGACTTCCCTAATGAATATTCATGAGTCTTCCCCTACCATCCTGGGAAAAAAAATATCGCATGGCCCCACCTCGCCAGACTATTTCAATTTTCTGAACAAGTTAATGATAGTTTTCGCTTCAAGTGTTTGCTGTGTTTACCAATGTAAGCACTGTGGCAGTAGTGATGCAATATTTAGAAAATGTACTCTTGTACTCTTGATACTCAAATACTTTTAAAAACAAGTACTTTAGTACTTTTACTTAAGTAGACATCTGACTGTAGTACTTTTACTTGTACTTGAGTAAAATTTAGCAAGGGGTATCTGTACTTTTACTCAAGTAATGAAGCTGTGTACTCTGTCCGCCTCTGATAATAACAATGAGATATTATGTAGCCTACTGATTATCAGTTTGTCGCATGTTTAGACCTTGAATGTGTGTTGCACAACACATGTTGCACTTGGTGATCACGGTGGGGACTGATATGGTAGTGGACCATGATGGTCATAGAAGAAGTGAAGTAGCAGTACCCCCCAATTATGGTGGGGTAATTCGCACTCTGTATTGGCACCCTATAGTAAATATGATTGTAGCAAAGTTAGATGTTGTGGGAAGAAGGAGGCGGGAACCGGCGAACATTCTAAAGACTTTAATACCAAAAAAAAAAAAAAATCAGCCTTTTAAATTTCAAATGACCGTTGGGCCGTCTCTCATTCTTCATCAAGCAAGGATACGTGAGAACTGCATTTAATTCACTTCAGCTAAATAAGATACGTAATTATTCAAACACAACCTACAACTTCCTTATCTGATGTGACATTTCTTGAACATCTTCTGGTCAGGTATGACAAATATTTAACTTTATGCCAAAAGTATGAAGCCAAAATGACTTTACTGATGAGTAACGTTAATTGATTTCAGCACTCATTGAACAGGCAGCAACACCTTAATGTTGTTGTTTTTTTTGGAAACGCACAGAGAAAAAAAAAAGTTTGTAACTGCTTGCACACACACCTGTTTATATTTTCCTTTGCTTTGTCGTCTCATTCGTTTCTTTGCCAGATTTCCGCATATTTGGTCATGCTAGTTAGTCCACTTCCTGTATAATATGTTTATTTGTTTTTCTTCTCACAAATGTATGACTTTTGGAAGTGCAATTTGATTACCATATGCAGTTTTAATAAAGTTGAATTAACTAACCTTTTATATCATTTTTACTCTTCAAAGTGTACACTTGCAGGTGTTGATTATAATGAATTTACTGTTAGGCCCATAAATAATAATAAGGATAAACAATATTTTAAAAGTATATAATTATATAACATATGACTAATTAAAAATTAACCACAAAACATAACATGCTAAATATAGGGGATATCTATAGGCCTATCTAGCATAAAAAACTTAATTGTCAGAACGTCGTCTCTCAGTTGCTGAATGTCGCGTAGCAACGTTGCTACAGCCCTGTCACGTCTTTCAATTCTACGTTGTTAGGCTACAATGTTGCGAGCACGTAGACAGCAACGTTGCCATAGCAGAAATGCAACGTGCCACAGACATTGCCACAATGTAAATGTGTTTGCTGGGAACAACACATCAAATAAAATCCAAGCACGGCCTCTCTCGATCTTCATAATCGTCGCTCCTCCTTTTATGCTTCCGCTCCTCCGTGAGAGATACGAGACCGGTGCGTCTCACAGACGCTCATTAGCAATCACGCCACCGGCCTCGCGCCGCCCTCTCACATCCCTCGACCTCGTCCTGCTCGCCACAATGATCAAAGATGGCTGTAAAAATAAATCTGCATTGTTTATCCTTTTGATCTTTCGTTCAAAAAACGCACAAAAATATAACATTTCATTGAAGGTCAAGACTTGACATTAACATTATGAAATTATTGGCACCCCTAGAATTTGTTATGAGTGAAATATCTCTGAAGTATATTCCCATTAATATTTACATTTTTTAGCACACCAGTTTGTGACTAGGAAAATGAAATTGTCTAGCTATGACTTGTTTCACAGGAGTTTAAATA
Source organism: Rutilus rutilus (assembly GCF_951802725.1). Taxonomy (NCBI): domain Eukaryota; kingdom Metazoa; phylum Chordata; class Actinopteri; order Cypriniformes; family Leuciscidae; genus Rutilus; species Rutilus rutilus. Next base: position 17,558,749 of record NC_140209.1, on the reverse strand, counting down.
TGAGGAAACACAAAGGCCAAATTCCCAAGGCCGTTTCTGAATACCAAGTACGCAAACTTCGGACTTGAATCCTTGGTAGTTCGGACTTGACAAGTTCGACTCAGGAGAACGAACTCCCGAGGACGGGAGGACGCAAGTCCGATAATTCTGCAAATGGAACAGCGGCGTACTTGATAGCGTCACTCAACTCGCTCTGGCTACTCCGGTTATCTCTTTATATATATGTAGGCTACAATAAAACAAAATATGTTATAAACCACCACTCTGCCTCTTTTCATTTTCATTAAAAAAATCTTAAACATATTAATGGACACACAAATGTGGTTCAGGCAACGCAATTGATTATCTTCACTGCATAGGCTATATGTATAACAACACGAAATATAAAACAACCCTGACTCTTTTTGTTTTCATTTAAAAAATATGATACATAAAAAAACATTATAATACTGATCATTAAAACTGACATTAGCAAAAAGAGACAGGGTTGTGTCATTTTATTTTATTATACATACAGTGAAGATAATGTAGGCAACATGTATGATAAAATATTTTATATGTTTTATATACAATACAATGACATAACCTTTTTTGTTAAATGTCAGTTTTAATGATCAATAATAGCCATTATAAAAGTATAAGTAGCCTAAAAGGTATAAGAAGCTAGCAAACGATTCAGTCAAACATAAGTCAGCTCTCTAGGGAAGGCTACAACGTTAAAGTTAAATAGACTAAATCAGGGGTGTCAAACTCATTTTGGTCTGGGGGCCGCATACAGCTTAATCTGATCTCAAGGGGGCCAGACCAGTAAACTCATAGCAAAATTACATAGAACTAACAATAAGTCCACTATTTTTCTTTGTATTAGAGCAAAGAAGAAGAAGTAAATTATAAAAATCTTTATATTAAATGAATTGTCCTTTTACAAAATATATTATGAACAACCTAATTAGTATGTGCAATTTCAACAACACTATTACTCAGTTTAACATTTATTTAAGTGCATTACGCATAAAAACTGATCACAGTTATTGTACAATGTCGCAAAACATTTAGTCACAGTTTTGTGGAACTTAAAAACACTGTCCTGCATGTTAACATAAATCAAACATCAAAATATAGAAATTATTTAAAACCCATTTTCAAATTCTGGGAAGCAATTCTGAACACATGAATTGACTCCACACACTTAAAATCTTAAGTGGCAGCTGTTTTAAAAAGAAAATCTTTGTAAAATTTGCAAATTTATACAAAAGTACAGTATGTAAGTTTTTTTAAAACAGAGGGTTTTTTTTTAAAGTAAACATATTTACTTTATCAATTTGCCCCTGAAACTTGGCATCTTTTAGCCTGCACAAGTGCATCAATATCAGGCATCATGTCCTGAGTAGCAGCCAATTTTAGAATCTCATTTAAGTGCTTATGTGTGAGCTTTGAGCGCAGCTTCGTTTTATTAATGTTCATTACTGAGAAAACTTGCTCACAAAGGTAGGTGGTCCCAAACATGCACAACATTTTTGCAGCCAGTGCAGTTAATTTAGGATAGCCTGGCAGGAGATACTGATAAAATGTGTCCAAGCCCACAGAGGCAAATTTGTCCTTCAATTCTACATCACACTGCAAATCAATTATTTCAAGTTGCATGTCAACGGGCACATCAGAAGCTCTGACTGTGAATGGTGAGCGAAAAATTGCGAATTCTGTCTCGAGTTCGCTAAAGACCTGAAATCGTTTCTCAAACTCCCTCAGCAACCCTGAAATCTTGTCTTTGTACTGTCTCACGTCAGGATTAACGCTTGCTGCGCACACATCTCTTAGACAGGGAAAATGAGCAGGGTCACCGCTTGCCATCTGCGTCTCCCATAATGTGAGCTTTAACTTGAATGCACGTATGCTGTCATAATACTGTGTAACAATTTTTTTGCGTCCTTGCAACATTTTGTTCAGATTATTCAAGTGCTCTGTAATATCAACCATAAATGCAAGGTCCTGCAGCCATAGTGGGCACTGTAATTCCTTAACAGGTTTACCTTTTCCCTCCATGAAATGTCCGATTTCCCCACGTAGATCAAAGAAGCGCTTCAGCACAGCACCTCTGCTTAACCATCTTACTTCAGTGTGGTATGGCAGACCATGGGTAATGTTACAGTCACTGAGAAGGCTGTCAAACTGACGATGATTGAGACCTCTGGCTCGGATGAAATTAACAGTTCGGACAACCACCTCCATGACGTGATCCATTTTTAACGACTTGCAGCATAATGCCTCCTGATGCAAAATGCAATGAAATGTCCAAAAATCACCCCCTCCATTTGCGGCTTGTACTTTCTCTCTGAACTTTGTCACAACACCTGCCTTTCTCCCGATCATTGACGGCGCACCATCAGTAGCCAGGCTTACGGCGCGGGACCAGTCCGCCCCGACTCTGTCCAGCGCTCCAACGACGGAGCGGAAAATGTCCTCAGCTGTTGTGGTGTCGGTCATAGGCACCAACTCAAGAAACTCCTCTGTGACAGTCAAAGTCTCGTCAACTCCACGAATGAATATGGCCAGTTGAGCGACATCCGTAATATCAGTACTCTCGTCAATTGCAACAGAAAATGCTAGAAATGACTCCACTTTGTGTTTCAGTTGGCTGTCCAAATCTGCCGATAGTTCCGAAATCCTGTCTGCCACGGTATTTCTCGTCAAGCTAATATTGGCAAAAGCTTGTCGCTTCTCAGGACACACAATTTCGGCAGCCTTCAGCATGCAATTTTTAACGAACTCCCCCTCACAGTACGGCTTTGATGCTAATGCGATTTCGCTAGCAATTAGATAGCTGGCTTTCACTGCAGCATCACTGACCTCTCGGCTCCGGGTGAAAACAGATTGCTGTTTCCTCAGACCCACCAACATTTCATTTACCTTCTGTCTTCTCAGTTCTCCGTGCAAGCTGTTGTATTTTTCGCCATGGTGAGTTTCATAGTGGCGCCGAATATTATATTCCTTAAGCACCGAAACTTGCTGCGTGCACACCAGGCACACGGGTTTCCCATTCACCTCCGTGAACATATAGGAAGAGGTCCATTTTTCTTGAAAAATCCGACACTCTGTGTCCACTTTTCTCTTTTTTTTAGACAAAGACATTTCGCTGATGAGGGTGCCAGGGCCAATATAAAAGCGGGTAAACTGATAGAACAAAACGCAACTCGGACCCTGAAGCTCAGAGCTGATGGCGCGCGCGCCTGTAAAATGTGACGACGTAAGAGCGTCGGGGCGGCGCCCGCGCCATCAGCCAATGAATCGGCGCACCCAGAGGGCGTCCCCGCTACGCAGCGTTCAGTGAACCTATGAAAGAGAACTGATAGAACCAAACGCCACTCAGACCCTGAAGCTCAGTGCTGTCATCTGCTGTTTGTTCCGCCGAAAATGAAAATTATTTTTTTCATATTGCAGATTTATCCCCCGGGCCGTACCGAACCCCCTGGCGGGCCGGTTTCGGCCCGCGGGCCGTATGTTTGACACCCCTGGACTAAATATATAAAGCTATGAAACTTCACTTTGCCCTCAGCCAAAACGTTTTGGCCAGGGAACAAATTATAGATTAATGAGACAAATAAAATAAATACATAAATAAACCGCCCGTTAGATATACACAAGACGATTTATATCTAATGTTAAACCACTAGACTAGAGACATCCGAGCCAGCGGCAAACGTCAGCAGCACTAGCCGAGGAAAGGCTGTTCTCGGCGGGGTACATGAGCGCCGAGCGTCCGATTGCCTGGATCTCACAACAAATTTTCAAATAGGCGCTATCTTTATTAATGAACCAAAGATTTGAGCTTTAAACAACTACATTCTCGCCTGAAATACTCTTAAAATTACATTTCGTGACACAATAACAGCAGTATTTTTAAATTACGCGGGGTTTTTCCTCTGCTATAGACCCTTTTACAGTTTGTAAACATGGTGACGTATTTGTGTGGGCGGGGCTTAGCTGGAGGCAGAAAGATCCCTCTGGTCGCTTCACAAACGTTAGTTTGGCAGTTTTGTTAGCTTTTTTTTTTTAACAATGACGGGAGAAAATCCAATTTTATCTTAATGTGCAAGGTCACTCACTGTCCAGGGCCGCGATTGTTATTTGCAAAAGTTAATTTTAACGGACGGAACCAGATTGGCCGACCTGTAGCCTACACTCAGTTAATGGATGGACGATCTGACAGGATTAATGTCAACACTACCTCAGGTTGAGAAGCCTGCTCTACACCTACCCGATAGAGAAACTGAGCGTAAAGAGAAACTGAGGGCATATACATCTTTAGATGCCTATAACTATGTGCTGAATGGTCACGTACAAGACGTGTGGTACGATCCGCAGTTATGCCTAGCCAGCGCTGAGGCCAGACAGAAGACTACAATGTAAAGAGTGACATTACGGTGCAATTGTAATTATGTGAATATTTTCTTGACATAAAAACTCCAGATACAGCATATTCATTTTTTAACTATGTATTTGATTACCCTTTCTTATCAGGTTCTTCAAAAAGTCCCAATCAATCAAAACAACAATCATAGATGATTCACAAATAATCACAATCATTTAGAAAACATTATGCGATAAAATGTAATATTGGAGCCTGTACTCCGTCGATTCTAGAACCCAACAACACAACAAGATGACATTTAATAATAATAATAGTAATTTAAGCTCCTTATTATAGCCGAATCTGCGCTGGTTTGTATTGGCCGCCTCCAGTTTTCACTCTGTTTTGCCTCCAGCTAGCGCCGTGACGTAACTGTGATGTCGGCGCAAAAGGGGTCTATTGACGCTTGCTGGTTGGTGTGAGATGCATTCTGGGATACCTGGTTGTCTCAAGTCTGCACAAGTCAGCCCTCGATGCATCCTCGGTAAAAGGGGCGGATCAAGAACACATCCGGGGATTTGAACTGGACTTGGCTAGATGTGAACTTTGAATTGGAACAGTACTTGGGCAGCGACTGATGACGTTTCACAAGTCCACTAGAACACAAGTACAGACAAGAACGCATATTGAGAAACGGCCTTAATCATCCATCACAATGAGTAAAACCAAAGAATACAGTTCTGATGTGCAACAAAAGATTGTTGAGATTCACAAAATAGAAAGTGGCTGTAAGAAAATAGATGAAGAATTGAAAGTGAAAGACGAGTCACGATAAAAGAGCTCAAAGACAAGAGTTAAAAAACAAGTTCACGAGTTCACATGTTAATGAAATCTGATGTAAAATTATAATGCGTATTTGGCGTATCCGACCCCAGAGTACTCCCCCCAAAAAGGCCAGATGAACGCAGGACAGCGAGCGTAGAATTAATCCCCTCAAAAAGTGAAGGGCACAAGAAGGTATTTGCAGAACGAGTTTGACCGTTCGACCGGGAGGGCTCTCACAGCATCCGACGGGAGCTTGGATGCTCGTGGCATCGGACGGGTAAGCCCCGCCAGCAGTTGAATTGTCAGCTCGAGTACGACGCGAGATTTGTACGAGCGTGATTTGGGAACGAGTTAAGCCGTTCGACCGGGAGGGCCCCTCGCAGCATCCAACGGGAGTATGGATGCTCGTGGCATCGGACGGGTAAGCCCCGCCAGCAGTCGAACGGAGGGCGCCTGCTGAACTCGGTCGGGGGGCTCGACCGGCGCTTCGAAGGGGGCTGGGACACGGGAATAGACCCCTCGCGACCCGACGAACGGGGAGCCCGCACGGCGACACGAGTGCGGCCGTCCGACGATGAGTAAGACAGGCAGGCTCTCACTGCAATACGAACGGGAGGGCTCGACCGGCATTTCGGAAGGGGGCTGAGCCCGGCCTATGAACGGGGAGCCATCGCTGCATGTGAACGGGGGAGCCTGTGATGTTTGTAAAAATGCTATATTGTGTTTTTTGTTTTTTTTAAACGAGTGTAAATGTGGCGAGCAAAAATAAACCCGGAAAGTGGGTTTGTACCGGTACTGGTGCGGAAAGTGACGAAGGATGTGGCGCCGCAGGTGATAGAAATGAATGATCTAATTAGTTAGGGCTTGGTGAGCGTTTCTGATGTGGAAGCGGCTGGATCTAATGTAGGTTTTGAAAGCTTCAGATGACCAGCGACCGAGGGTTTGAATTTGTTGTTGGGAAAGACCTTTTTCCGCGGCTGTGGTTGCTGCTCCGATGCGAAAAGAATGGCTTGAAAATTTGTTTGCCGTGATGCCGGATTTGATGAGGACAGCTTTGAGATGTTTTTGGAACCAGAATCTCATGGCTGGATGATTGGAGTCGTCTGTGAAGAGTGGATCGAGATGGAATTTGAGCGTAGAACGTTTATACTGCAGGTAATTTAGCAGGGAATGGTACGGTTGAATGGGAGTTGGCAGATTGAAAATATAAACGAAGTGACCTTTTTTAGCTCGATCTGTTTTACTTTGTTTGATGAAAAAAGATATAGCTTTATTATCTACGATCTGTAAATCTGAAATTGTAGGGTGAATTTTTGAGTCGAAATTGGATGTGATGGTCAATTCGGAGCAGCGGAGAAAACCGAAGAAAGCTAGGATGAACATTGCTTCTAGAGTGCGGGCGGTGTTGGTGGAGTGGTATCCGAGACGGAGTGATGAAATACATTTGGTGAGTATGTCAATTGTAATGGGTTGTCTGGTATCCGGGCGAGTGGGATGAGATCTTTGAATTCCTTTAATGAGAAGGGACGTTTGGGAGTTATTTATGGCAGGGGCGAGCCTATAATTCCCAAACGTCCCTTCTACGGTATAGCGTAAACTAATTTGTGAAAGAATTGAATGCCGCTTAAATAGCTTTTTATGGATCCGGCTTGGAGACCTTTAACTGTATTGAGGTGAGATATGAATGAAGTAACGGTTAGAAGAGAGAATTCGGGAAACGGCAAGTTGTGAGAGAGGTGAAATGATTTGAAAGATTTCCACGCAGTGTAATATGTTTGAAGGGTTCTGGGTGAAACTGCTTGGAGGATGGAATCGATGGACGTGTCCAGAAGAGAATTTAGCGGATGGTTTATGAGAAGATTAGTTGAGAATAATGAGGTACTGGGGTTGGGATGGGGTCCGCCTCTGGTGCCAGCATCCTGAATTTATGAAAAGAGAAACGGAAGAGAGAGTGACAGTTTGATATCGAGGGGGTGAGGAATTAAGTCGTCGTAAAAAAAAGTTAAGCCGTTCCACTGGTTAAGGAAAGTTATCCATAATTTTAGCTCATTTTTGCACTCGCAAGAAAGGGTAATTCGGTCTTCCAGCGCGTGAACGGATGACGAGAGGGCGAGGAGATGCGCGATGAAAGGGCGGCCTTGCGGAATAATGTGCATAGCATAGTTTAGGTGGCCAAGCAGCGAGAGGAGTTCGCGTTTGGAACAATTTGGGCAGTCTGTAAGATTGGACGCGATTAAAATTATTCGATAAATTTTTTCCTTAGGTAGTGAAGCCTGGAAATTGACAGAGTCCAGATTGATGCCCAAGAACTCGATGGATGTAGTTGGCCCCGTTGTTTTCTCCTGGGCTAACGGAATCCCTAGCTCGGCGAAAACTTTTTGTACCGTGAGGAGTAAAAATCATCGAGAAGGTAAGGAATTGCGTAATTGTTGGAAAGGATCCAACATATGGCTTCTGATAGAGTGTCGAAGATTTTGGGGCTGCTTTTGCAACCGAATGTCAAACGCACCGCAAAATAAAACTTTTTTCGCCAGTTCACGCCGAATAAATGCCACGAATCTGGGTGGATTGGCATTACTTTAAAAGCGGAAGTGATATCTACTTTTGCTAACCATGCGCCGCAATCAGCTATTTTGATCATAGCTTGTTCGATGTCGTGGTAATTAAGAGAATACTCTTCGAGGGGGATAAGACTGTTAATGCTTGGATATGGAGATTTGTGAGGGGCTGAAAGATCTATTATCATGTGCTTTTTCCCTGAAAATTTTCTAGTAGCCACGCCTATGGGGCTGATGCGAAAATTGTCGAACGGGGGGGCCTCGAAGGGGCCGATCATGAAACCTGATTCGATTTCCTTTTTTAACCCTCATGTGGTGTTCAAAACCCTATAACACCTGTGGTCTTCCCGGGTCAAAATGACCCGCCTATAAAAAATAGCTTATAAATCACTCATTATACCATATTTTCACCCAATCTTGGATTCAATCTTTTTGTCAACTTGTTCTCTTTCAATTAGGACTGGTTTTATATTTCTATTTGCATCTAATTAATCGTAGGCCTCATTTATTTGACAGTAGGGATCTCATTTTTTGAGTAAAAAAAACATTATTTTTGAATAATTTTGGAAATATTAAATGAAATCTGAAGAAAATTGGCACTGTTTATCACACTAGTCTACTTTAATATTTCACCAAGAATTTTGTTTTGAAAAACTTTTATTTTGTACAAAATGGCACATTGTCACACTTGTGGTCTTCCCGGGTCAAAATGACCCGCCTATAAAAAAATAGCTTATAAATCACTCATTATACCATATTTTCACCCAATCTTGGATTCAATCTTTTTGTCAACTTGTTCTCTTTTAATTAGGACTGGTTTTATATTTCTATTTGCATCTAATTAATCGTAGGCCTCATTTAATTGACAGTAGGGATCTCATTTTTTGAGTAAAAAAAACATTATTTTTGAATAATTTTGGAAATATTAAATGAAATCTGAAGAAAATTGGCACTGTTTATCACACTAGTCTACTTTAATATTTCACCAGGAATTTTGTTTTGAAAAACTTTTATTTTGTACAAAATGGCACATTGTCACACTTGTGGTCTCCCCGGGTCAAAATGACCCGCCTATAAAAAATAGCTTATAAATCACTCATTATACCATATTTTCACCCAATCTTGGATTCAATCTTTTTGTCAACTTGTTCTCTTTTAATTAGGACTGGTTTTATATTTCTATTTGCATCTAATTAATCGTAGGCCTCATTTAATTGACAGTAGGGATCTCATTTTTTGAGTAAAAAAAACATTATTTTTGAATAATTTTGGAAATATTAAATGAAATCTGAAGAAAATTGGCACTGTTTATCACACTAGTCTACTTTAATATTTCACCAGGAATTTTGTTTTGAAAAACTTTTATTTTGTACAAAATGGCACATTGTCACACTTGTGGTCTTCCCGGGTCAAAATGACCCGCCTATAAAAAATAGCTTATAAATCACTCATTATACCATATTTTCACCCAATCTTGGATTCAATCTTTTTGTTAACTTGTTCTCTTTCAATTAGGACTGGTTTTATATTTCTATTTGCATCTAATTAATCGTAGGCCTCATTTATTTGACAGTAGGGATCTCATTTTTTGAGTAAAAAAAAGATTATTTTTGAATAATTTTGGAAATTTTAAATGAAATCTGAAGAAAATTGGCACTGTTGATCACACTAGTCTACATTAATATTTCACCAGGAATTTTGTTTTGAAAAACTTTTATTTTGTACAAAATGGCACATTGTCACACTTGCGGTGTTCCACTGGGCCATTGAGGGCCATTGTTTCAATGGGCCATTGAAAGTGAATGGGAGAGACTGAAACATTTTCAGGAGCATGTTCATTGTTTATGTACACATATGAGCATGTGATGGATTATGGTGAGTTTGGGAGCGGAAATGTGTCTAAAATTCCATCATCCATGTATGGTTTACACATGGGTCTCTTGAAGGGCTTCTTTTACAAAAATCTCACTCAAGTTTAGTAAAAAGCCTGAAACAATTATGCTTGCTGTATTCTGCTAATTGAGACCTTTCAAATGACATATGACACAGGACTATCTGAGCTGTATGATGTATTCGACATATTGCTGAATTAAATTATTCAAATTTATTAAAATTATTCAAATTTAAAAAACATTTACTCAAAAAATGAGATGCCTACTCTCAGATAAATGAGGCCCATGATTAATCAGATGTAAATGAAAATACAAAACCAGTCCTAATTGAACGAGAACAAGTTGACAAAAAGATTGAATCCAAGATTTGGTGAAAATATGGTATAATGAGTGATTTATAAGCTATTTTTTATAGGCGGGTCATTTTGACCTGGGAAGACCACAAGTGTAACAAGGTAACAAAACCCCCCCTAAAAAAGTACGAACATTTTCAAAAAACATTTGAGAAGTAGTTATACCCTTTGGGAACAAAGTCACTAAGTTTCAGTCCAATGCGATAACATTAACTAGTATTTTTGGGAAAAAGAAAATCTTCTCCAGGTCAAAATGACCCGAAGACCACATGAGGGTTGAAGATTATCGCAGATGATGTTTTGCGTGGGCTGACATTCTACGCCGGGTTTAAAACCTTGTTTAAGACCAGACAGCAGATAATTCGTAAAGTTGACATCAGGGTGATGGGATAATTCCTCGGCCAGATGGGAAACATTCACAGGAGTCGAGAGGTAATTTTTTTCACTTTTATTTACAGCCGTTTGTACAGGACATACCACGCGGGCGTGGGCACCGCCACAATAATTGCAGACGTGGAGATAGCGACAGCGTTGTCTTAGGCATTTTCCCTCGTTGAAATTATTGCAAACTTGCCTGTTGGAAGCGACGTATGGTGCTCTGTTCGAAAAATCTTTACTGGCGGAGTGATCCTCTCTTGCAGGACGCGGAACATAACCTGTGGATTTGATAGGTTTCTACTCTGGGCCGGGAGGAATCGAGGGATTAATTTGCGGGCATGCCGTGGTGGCATGGTTTACGGATCTGCAAATTGCGCAAGAGATGTTTCGGCACCCGAGAAAAACTCGGTTATGGAGATCAGAGTCCAACGCTCCCCAATAAGGACACTGATTCCATTGGGAAATCCGGACGGCGCATTTAGCAGAAAACAACTTATGGTAAGTGTAAAAATGACTACCTCCATAAGACAGCGCGAGCTCCGCAATGATAGAAAGGTAATCGTTCAGCTCGCGCCGTCTATGGGGAAAAGCAGAGCATATAACTTCGGTATAGCGGTTGAAAGCGATACAAAATTCGGCCAACGACAGTGTACGTGATGAAACTTGCGTATTATTTTTTAAAGTGACGGATATGTCGCCGCAGTCCACCTGGCGATTGGATTCTGACATGGGGAACATTGACAGGAGAGAGCCCAAGTCTACGTCCGCACCTGCGAGAATTTGAGCTCTTATGTTGTTCGTCACTGGCGGAGGTTCTGCGGCGACAGCGTTTGAAGCGGCTGGTTGAGGAGTAGCTGAATAGAGAGAGAATGGAGATCGAGCGAGGAGAGAGTTGATAGGAGGGAGGGTCGGTGCTATGGCAGTTTGCGGAGGCATACTCACGCAAATGTCAGCCCCCGGTACAAGTGGAGGAAAGAACTGAGGATAGTGAGGAAGGGGAAGAAATTGCGTCGGCGCTTGTCCGGCTAACGGAGGCATCCTCACGCTAGGGTGAGCACCTGCCGCTTGAAAAAATGGATGTGGAGATGCGGAGGAAGATGGTGGATTCCTCGCCGACGGTGGTGAGGGGAGTCCTTGGCGTCTTGACGTGCATGGAGGGGATCGAGGAAGCTGGCGTCCCCGGTTTGAGGAGGCTGGAGATGGAACGATCCTTGGATCCGCAGATTGCGATGGAGTCTCGTCCGTGACGAGAGAATCATTGTCCGTGACAAGAGAATCATCGTCAGAGGGGAAGAGCTCTAACTCAGACATGACGGCACAAGGGCGGAGTCAAATGCTGAGAATTTTGTCATGAGACAGGAGGTAAGGGAAGGCTTTATTTATACTAGCTTCTTCTTGTGCTGATTGGATGATTACCTGAACATGCTCCTCCCGAACTTTGTTACATGAAACTTCATTTAAAATTCCATGGTTACGATTGTGTTTTTATGTCACATTTGCTTTTGTTAACACTATCGGGTAGGTTTAGGGTTTAGTATGGGTGTACATTATTTTAAAATGGAGCATTACGCTTTTAGCGCCACTCACCATACATTTCAATTCAGAACTGTAGAAATACGTACAAACTCCAATAAAAACGGTCCTGGACATCTTGTTCAGATACAAAAATCTGCTAGAAATCTTAAAGGATTAAAGGATAAACAATGCAGATTTATTTTTACAGCCATCTTTGATTATATTTACCAGGGGTGGCAATAAATCTGTTATCGTTTGAAGTTATTGCTCCGGTAATAATAAACTCTTGTTTTTATGAAATCTTATATGAAAGGCTATTCAATACCCAGAAGTGTTTACCTGTTGATATAATCCAAATAAACTTAAACAAGTGCTATTGACGTTTATTTAGGTTATTTAGGTTATTTTGCCAAGTCGACAGCTAATAAACATTTTTACTCATTTTAAAGGTTGGAAAGGAAAATAACAATCATGAACTGTGCTTTTCACCTCCATCACGAGAGGGTTCGAGAACATGGCCTGCGAGGTGTGAGGAGTGATGCTGAGAGGTACTGACAGCTATGCACTTGAAAGTATGATGAATAAACACGTAGCAATGTGATCACATGCGTTTGATCGGAATGTAGACAAGTGGACTAAAAATGAGCTGCGAAGAGTATATAAGGTGAGAATGAAGCCATTCAGCATTTCTCTGAATACCGACAGGTGAATCAAATCGAAAAGGTACAGTAAGACCTTAACTACCGTATTCTGAGTGATTTAATTTCTCATATGTGACCCTGGATCACAAAACCAGTCTTATGTTGCACGGGTATATTTGTGGCAATAGCCAACAAAACATTGTATGGGTCAAAATTATAGATTTTACTTTTATGCCAAAAATCATTAGGATATTAAGTAAAGATCATGTTCCATGAAGATATTTTGTAAATTTCCCATCTTAAATATATAAAACGTTTATTTTTGTGAATGGATGCAGCACTATCGCCAATAGAAATGGACAACTTTAAAGGCAATTTTCTCAATATTTAGATTTTTCTGCACCCTCAGATTCCAGATTTTCAAATAGTTGTATCTCGGCCAAATATTGTCCTATCCTAACAAACCATACATCAATGGAAAGATTATGTATTCAGCTTTCAGGTGGTGTATAAATCTCAATTTAAAAAAAAATACACATAAGACTGGTTTTGTGGTCCAGGGTCACATATCATATTAAATTTACTTATAATAAGGTTAAATTCTGTTAGCAGCATTGATTTACATTGTAATGATTTCTTGTTTGATTTAGATGATTGTCTTGCTGGTAACTTTCCTTGCTGCTCTTCTGTGTCCCTGCGTCCACGGCAAAGAATCAGTGGGTGAGTAACTCAAGTTCAACTTCATTTACTCAATGCATATCTAAACTCCTATTAAAATAGGCACTTAAGGCCTTTGAAACTTTTTTTATGGAGGTTCTGCTGTTTCATTGGTTATATTTATTAATGCTTTCATTTAAACCTAAACAGAATGGTGCTATCACGAGCCAACATGCAGTAAGTGTGATTTATTATATTATAAAATATTCCACTGCATAAAAGTGAATATAAATGTTAATATGAATCTTCTTATAAAATGTTATATTTAAAACTTGTTCTGAAGTAAATCTTTTTTGACCCCTAATTTGTAATAGATTTTACAACCTGGCCCCAAATTGCTTCACAATCCTGCAATGGATCCAGACAATCTCCCATTAATATCGTGACTGCAAGTGTTCAGGGAAATCCTAACCTGACCTCATTTAACTTCACTGGTTTTGATGACAACTCCACCTTCATGTCAATCGTGAATACAGGCGAATCTGGTAAGGAGCGCTGCGCACTGGGAACCCTGATTTTTTTTTTTTTATTATCATTATAGGATTTGTTTGTCTTTACAAAATATAGTTGCTACGTTTATTTAGCAGATTTATTCAAAGTGGCTTCTGAACCTTAAAGGGGTCCTTTTATGCCCTTTTATGAAGTCTTGATTTTGTTTTTGGGGTGTACTAGAATATGCTTCCATGCTTGATTGATTTACAGCTCCTCTCTCCCCAGTCTGGTTGAACACACTATTTTCGATGAAGCCCCTCCTTCCATATATACGAAATGCGTTTGCTTTTTGAAATTGGTTAGCTGGCCCATTCTGTTGTGATTGGCAGTGCTTAGGGAAATGTCACCCCCCTTCCTAACCACGAGCTGTACTCAGATGTAAATATTAACAGTGGCGTCAATTTCAAACCATTTTGAGCCCGATTCAGACCCTGACAATGTTAACGAACAAGAGGATTGTGCTGAATGGATTTCAAGCACGGATTTCACAGAACGTTTCAGAGTGGTATGTTTTTTTTCTTATAGATACAATGTTATCCACCATTTTTTCATATTTGTTGGAAAACTATGGTAATACAAACAGTAATCGATCACAAAATCATAGATAATATTCCTAAGAGGCGGTGAACAGTCTTACAAAAGCAAGAGCTTACAAAAGCTACAGTAAACACTACGTCAGTACTGTAATGTTAGTTAGCAGGCTAGCGGAGGCAAAGCTTTGCCCTTCTTTTACACCATAGCTATCATAGCAACTACATAAAGCTTACAATTTGAACTGTTAATAGAAAACACATCTACAATTAATAAGACATACTTGGGAATGGCTACGTCTTTCAGGAGAAGCTTTTGTGTGAATAGCCTGCATTTTACCCTCTTCTGGAAGCTTTTCTCCATGTGCAGCGCACAGAAATGTGCAGCGCACAGACAAACGATGAGGTTGTAATGTTTAGAAACAGTGTTAAAAATAAATGTTAAGTTTTTAAGTTTGTCAGCCTTAGGACAAACTTTTTCAGGCGACAACAACTCTTCCTCTTCTCTAAAGCAGCCCAACATGGCCTCACCCTCTTTGTCCCATGTTCCCAGGGACAGTTTTTATGTAAATTTTAGGGTTTGTGATGTCACCAACCCGGGAAGAAGCTTGTTGTAGTCCCTACCAGCCGTTTGTTGTAGTTTCTGTAAAAGAAAATATCTCCTTCTGCATTGAACTTTGAGCGTTGCAACTTTGCAGATGTTGTTTATGCTCAAACAGCACACTAGTTTAAAGGGTCATGAAACCCTAAACCAAATTTTCAGAGATTTTAACAGACGTATTTGTGAATACAATGTTAGCATCTGTTAGATTTAATAGTAGGGCGAAAATGGTTAAATTTTTTCCGCTATTTTCGTCACAGGTAGGGCTGGGCGATTTAAATCGCGATATTGTCATGCACATCTCGTCAGTAAAGCCGGTTCCTTGATTAGTAGTAAATCGCCTTAACCTGCTTTCAGATGGAGCGGCATTTACTACAAAGAGCCGTAGTTAACTGACAAGCTGAGCCATATCGCATCAATATCGCGGACGTATCGCCAGCGATAATTAATGTGATATGGCTCAGCTTGTCAGTTAACTACGGCTCTTTGTACACAGCAAAAACTCCAGTGTTAAATTAACACTCCTGGAAGTGTATGAGTCCACACTTAGTGATGTTACGTCTGACACCGACGCTCCGAAGCTTGCTTCAAACTCGAACGGTCCTTGCAATGAACCACTGCTTCGGAGCTTGTATCATTACGTCACTAGTCACGTGAAAATGACTTCTGAAGCAAACACACTGGTTCACTCCAGTAGTAAACCACCTGACTGCTTTGACAGCCCAATCCAGTGTTGACAGGTTTGAAACCTGGCGACTGTATTTCTTATAAAAGTGAAGGTAAAAAAAAAAACCTATAGAAACCATTACAGAAATTCTATTGGATTTAATGGTTTTCATGGGAATTTTATTGGTTGTAATGGGAATTATAGTGGTCTCTGTGGGTCTACTGATATGTGTTGGGTTGTATTGGTGGGGGCATTAAATCCTAATGGAATATGTCCCACCCAAACACACTACAAAAAAGAATTATGTAGTGGTTTAAATGGTAAAAGCCAATGGCCTATTTTAATATAAACCATTAGAATTTCTGTGATGGTTTCCAACTTTTTTTAAGCTGGTCTGATCTTCTGTCCTTGTCTAAAGAAATAATTACACACACACATCTTGCTTAATGTTTAATTATCAAGGTGAACACATGAAATTCATCAGTATCTGTAAAATTCACCTACATAAATGAGTTTCACAGCACTAACACTGTTTCAGCTTTGATCGCCTCGGTAAACACGTAATAAACGGGGCGTTACTTGCATTTTATGGTTGTCAGCTTTGTTGCATTACATTTACTTCACCAGGAGATGGTGCTGCAATTTCTATCTGAATGAAGCTCGAGTAATGAACCATTTTCGACACAATTGTATCAGAAAGCAATAATGCTTTGAAACGCTTCATTTGGCCATCACTATCCACACTCAAGAGTGTTTAAGTTAATGAGATAATTAAGTGATTAATTTAGTGATGATTGAACATTATTGAAGACACCTGATGTTAACAAGCAGAATCACTGAAGGAGAAAATCTCAAATTGTAAGTTACCGTTATGATGATCAATGGTTGCTTTAGTTGGACTCTTGACCCATATATTATTAACTTTAGATTTTGTTTGTCTGTTGTTTCTGAATTATAATCACCAGTTGAACAAAGAAAAAAGTGATCTGATGGTGTTGGTTATGTTATGACAATCATCATTTGAACTTGATCACTGAACTCATTAAAATTCTTCTTTCTGACTTCGATTTATGTTGTTGGTTAGTGAATCTGCATAAATGGCCAGAATTTTTGATGTAATATAAAGGATTTCTTAAAAGTTGTTTTTTTTTAAAAAAAAAAACATTCTTTTAGGCACACACAGATGTCAAGATTCAGTCTATGCATCTCAACAATGATGAGGAGCAGAATATTCAATTAGGAAAAGTAAATTACATAGACAATTCAGATCATAATTTATTCATACCGCAATGCATGATGGGAGCCATTAATGAGTTGTGATTGGTGGCAGCCACTGCAACATGCTTTATTATTGTCACCATTGTTGAGATTCACAGGCTGATTATTGATGTCTGTGTTTTAAATGAAGTAATCCGAATATCTATTGATCAGAACAATGTTTATTAAATATTTTGAATTATAAGTAAAGTACTGATGATCATAGGCTGAAGAATCACAAAACTGCTGCTAACAAGTTAAACCAAACTATCTCAATAAGTTTCCTTTTTCAGATCACAGTATGATTATGTCAAAACATAACCAACACTATCAGAATACATTTTTTTGTTCATTTAACTGTTATAAATCAATAACAGCAGACAAACAACAGTAAATGTTAAAGTAAACATATAATGGTCTAGAGCCCAACTAAAGCAAACACCCATCACCTTAATGGTAACTTACAATTTGTGATTTTCTCCTTCAGTGATTCTGCTTGTTAACATCAGGTGTCTTCAATAATGCTCAATCATCACTAAATTAATCACGTAATTATCTCCTCAGCCCTAAATGCCGCTCCATCTGAAAGCAGGTGATGGTGATTTACTACTAATCAAGGAACCGGCTTTACTGACGAGATGCGCATAACAATATCGCGATTTAAATCGCCCAGCCCTATTAAAAACTAGTTAAAATGTGGTCATTGTGGACATATTTTCAACATCATTTAAGGTACCATTTATACATAATTTGAGGCTGAGGTAGCAGAGCACTGTAGTTATTTGATGACTCATCGGTGTCCAGAGTTGTATAGTCCTTCTAACAGAAATAAAGTCAGTCTGGTTAGTAATAAGTGAAGTTGGTAATGCTGTTTGTGGAGTTGTTTAATCCTCCTCTGCTGAGATCTTCACAGATTTAATGTCTTCTTTTATCTTCAGTTGATTTCATCTGAGGCTGTGGCTGAAGTCAGTTGTAGGTCTTGTGTTTCTGCTCGTCTCTTTTTCTGTTCTCTTCAGAGGTGTAAAGTCCAGGTTCAGAAAGTAAAAGTCCTGCTCAGAATTTTGTTCCAGTCACCTGGATTTGCTAATTAGCAGTTTTTCAGCCAGGAGAGGGAACTAATTAGTGAAATCAGCTGACTGAGTTCATGGGTGGAATAAACATATGGCAGGACTTCTACTTTCTGACCCCTGGACTATACAACTCTGTCGGTGTCTCACAATTATGAGACTGAGTATTCTTATTGTTGTAAAGTTTTTCTTTCTTCAAAGCAGGACCAGGAGACGTTGGGATAAGCAGAAGTGATTTATTCTGTAGTGTTCTTCCAAGTCTAACTGAGTTCTATACAGTATAGTTTTTTATACATTTACAAGGAGGAGGGACTTTTGGAGGTGGAGACAAATCAAGACAAAGCATAGGCATTTGATTCAATCAAGTTAAAACCAGTTTGGCAGGTTATCCGACTTGCTCAAGAGAGACAGAACCAATCAGCATAACACTATCATTCAAATGATCCAATCAGCCAGCATAAGGCTCCAAGAGCCATTTGGGTACGGAAGCCCTTTGCAGAACAAAAGGTGAGATTCTCAGTGAATCATTTGTGTGCTAATCCCATCAGTCTGATGGTATCACCCATACCTTCACATGGTCACAGAGACAAAACCACAGCTGTACATTGAGCTTACTGGTCAGGAAATGCATAAAGACAAAGGGTGAGGGTGAGAGTGTCAGGAATTGACTCATTTAGGGAACAGGACTATCAGGAATCTCTTGATATAATCATCATAACCGTTGCTAAACTTTCTCAGTCTATAACGGAAACTAAATTAAACATTTAATAAAATATGTAATCCAACATTATCTGCCAGGTCTAAACTCTGACTGTGGGCGGTTGGTTGGCCACGGACACATCTAAACTATGTGTGTGTAGCAAGCATTTTTCTCGAGAGAGCTTCGAGAACTGGAGAATGGTGGACTTCGGCCTTGTTCACCGATGCAGGTTGCGTCTTGCGACTGATGCGGTACCAATTGCGGTACTTTTCTATCCCTACAGAGGTATGTGTGTGTCTGGGGATTCAGGAGGAGAGAAGTCCTCCACCTCCACAGAGCCCTGAGTACTGCTGCCACTGGAAATTTCTATGTCACTGTCCATCTTTATTATGGGGGTTCAGGGGGTGCATAGAGGCTATGTACAGAACTTTTTTTTTAAAAGTGGAAAATTAATTATTTTCAAATATATGCATTTATAGTGTGTATAGTAACCAAATATATATTTTATAATGACATTATAATTATACATGTACATTAATATGCTTTAAATATAATTACAATTAATGTAGGCTAATATATGCAGTTACTTTTGAAAGGACAAAAATAAGGTGTCAGTGTATTTCATTAGACTTTAACTTTGCCATCTATAAAAAAAATCTATAATTCCCTCACGTTTGCAATATCAAGCAGCATAACGAGCTGTTTTGTGCAGCTAAAAAGGGGTGAATGATACCAGAAGCAGCTGACATATTAAAATTACAATTAAAAATGTCTGCATCTGTTCTTAACTGTTTCCTTTAATCTTCTTTAAGCGCAACGGAGCAAATGTGTCTAAAGTGCTGGAAAAGAGAGAGTCAATCATTTCTGTTGCAACATCGAGTTATTCTAAGCTCTCTGGGACACTGACGAGATGAAACTGATCAGGAAGATTATTTATAAAGCAATATTTAGTGGTAGAAGTGATAGGTCTAACATATTTATAACACAGAGTCGGCTTTGCAACCTTGGCTAAATTAAGTATACACAGTGGTGGAAAGAGTACTGAAAAAACATACTCGAGTAAAAGTACCATTGCATTCCAAAAAATGTAGTGTGAGTGGAGTAAAAAGTACCTGTCCAAAAAACTACTTGAGTAAGAATAAAAAAGTAGCCTATTTAAAAGTACTCATGAGTAGTGAGTAGTGAGTACTGAGCTGCGGATTCTACCCCCTTATAATAAACAATGTGCACTACAATTAATAAATTTTAAAAAAACATTGTACATACTGTAATTCACATTATATTTTGTTCTTTGTCAGAAAGATTGAAGAATATCTATCATCCATTTTTTTTAAATGCATCAAATCAGTACACTCATCACCATTGAAATCATATTGTTTTAAAAAAATGCATTTAAAATTAGGTGAAATGCCAATGAGCCTGAGCATGCTATTTTTGCACATAAAATATCAATGTTCATAACTGCAAAGAATTCAAAAATCTTTAGAAACTCATATGATAGATCAGCATCACACACCATGAGATGGGTTAAATAGAGAGATTAAAAAATACCCAATTTCTCTCCAAAACGGTACCTCACCTAATGCACTGAAAAAGGCTAGGCTAACTCTAATTACACTGTAATTCCATGCCATTAAATATGTTACAATTTAAACGTAAATGCACATTGATCTAGAAGGGTGGCATCGTCCCTTACATTTTACAAGGCTACATTTAGGCTACTCACATTGTAATGCTGATAATATAATTTGTAAGGAAAATTGTGCATTAAATAGGTAAGTTATATCCAGGAAACTTTTACATAAGAAACACACACACACAAACAAACAAACAAATTCATGTCTCTTTGTAGTCTCAGCGAAGCTGTTTTATCTGCAGCATCCACACACAAAAACAAAACAAAAGTTGAACATGAAAAATGTTTTTGCGCAAGTGCACTTGCCAAATGAAGGTTTAAAAAAAAAAAAAAAGGTTTATTAACGAGCTGTAGTCACGCACTGACAGAAATGCAGTTCAAGTTAATGCCATGGTTAATAAGGTGCACTGCATACTGAATCTGGTTGCATGACAAGCGCGAGACGCAGCAGTGCAGCGTCTCTCTATGGCTGTGTCCAAATTCAGGGTCTACATCCTTCGGAGTACTCATTTGAAGGATGTTACGTCACAGCGCCGCGACGAAGGCTGTCCAAATTCGTAGGATCCTTCAAATGCGGCCCACAAATACGTCCTCCTTTTCCCCGAATTGGAAGGATGGGTGTGGTGGATCCTTTCCCGTCCTACCTATCCCATAATTCTTTTCGGCAGAGCGTAATGGCGTGATGGCGGACGAAGCGAGCGGTAGCGGAGAGGGAGAAGAGTATATGCTTTTTGATGTAAGTTTTTTAAAAACTGTCTTTTCAAAAAAACATATTTTTTCAGTGGTTGTCTAGTTAGGCATTTTGTTTTAGCTTTAAGCATTTTTTTTACATTTGTACGTTTATATGTAAAAAAAAAAAAACATTACTTTGGTAAACTAGCTTCTTCCTTACTGCCTGTGTGAATATCCCCTTACACACAGCTAATTTGTTAGTGATTGAAGCTGTTTTTAACGCTTCTAGGGACGAAAGAGCAGACAGAAGTGTTTATAAGCGCTGTCACGGTTGCTAGGCGACAGGATATGAGCAAGGGAGTAAGGGAGGGAACTGAAAGAAGGGTAGGCTGTCCAAATTCACAAACACCGACTTCTGGGTTTTGCGGTCGTCGGAGGACCCCTCCTCCTTCAACCGGGTAGGAAGGATCCTAAGGAGAATGCAGACCCTGAATTTGGACACAGCCTATATGTGATTGTGAAGTAAATGGGAGCGGGAATTCACCGCATGAACTCGTCAAGCAATACCCTCAACCTCACACACCAAATGTTAGGCCCTGTAGACAGGCCAGCCTATATAAATATCATATTAAGCAGAAATGTGAAATGTACCTTAGCATATTAGAGGAAGACACTGATATCTGGATTGAATTGATGCTTGAAGAATGCACTTCCACAGCACGAGTAACAGCAGGGCTGCGTTCAGCCCCGACAAAACGTTGCACAACGTTTTTTAAACAGAAACGGTGATGCGTTGAACACACTGTTCTGATGATGCAAGAGTTGCAACTATGGCAGCTGAGAAGGCCATTCTTGGCTGGTTGTCTTTACTCTTATAATGAGTTTCTAGAAGAATACAAAATTCCTGTGTATCCTGGAGATTATGCCAAAGTCTTTGGAGCAATTTCTTCTGGTGTCTGCATGTTATATAGAGCTCAACCAAGATTGGACACACAGCAACTAACTTTGTTATCGCTGACTGACACTTCAGTTGGTAAGATTTGTTTTTCTTGTAACAATGGTAAGAACAATAAACTAATTAGATCCCTGTTCAAAGCAGATATTATCACAGTCCCATATGTGGTTTCATACTGGAATAAATTTGTGCAAAACATTGACTGGAAGAAGGTCTGGCTCTTACCCAACCGATACCTGCTGACCAACAAAATTAGAGAAATATCATTTTAAATAATAAAGTTTTACCCGTCTAATGATCATATTGTTAAAAAATGTAAAAAAAGACATTGATGTAATGTGCACTTTCTGCTCTATGAATATTGAAACAGTTACCCATTTGTTTTGGCACTGCCCTTTGGTCCAAAGTTTCTGGTCTGACATTTGTAATTTTATTGCAGAAAAAATTTAGAAAGATTTCAAGTTGTTTTGGAAGGATGTTCTTTTTGGTCTTTATGACCTCAACAGAACAAAAGAGAACATCCCAATCGAGTGAAGGGATTGCTGAAACTGAAATGGAAGCACACATCTTACCTAATTCAGACTAAAACACATCTATTTAGCCTCACATACTGACTTTATTTGTAGTTCATGTTTTAATACCCTGTATTTTCTTTCTCATTTTTAGGAAAAGCACTTAATTACCATTGTTTATTTCTATACCAAATGTCATACACTTGCAATGAAGCTAAAAATATAAACAACTACATCATTATGTTGATATCCTATATTTTTTACAATAAAACTTTCGACAAACATGTCTTCTAATATCCTCAGTTGTTGCGTATACCGAGCTGCATCGAACACATTTGTAAATTACTTTCCTTGAACCCATTGTGCGAGTTCACTTTAATACCACGTGCTTTATATACATGTTGCTGCTGATTGGACTGCAGTTCTGACACACCCACCAAACAAGAGAAAACGTATCTCAAACCCTGTTGCACACCGGTGCACGCCGATTCCAGGAAACATGACGTTCAACCTGGAAACCGTAACAAAACGTTGCGCACCGTTTTGTACTTGAACTTGCCCCAGGTATGCGGTTAAAGTTTTCTATGCTTAATTTGATTTGATGACTGTGGCAAAATGACCGATGGCGGAGTCAGGGAAGATGCAAGTTTTCTAGAAAGCCTCTTGTTTATTTTTCCTTTTATATTTTCAAAACGTGCAAATATTTACAGTGTCAGGATAGTCAAAAAAATGCAAAACAAAAACTGTTCATAAAGAAAATAAATAGGCATTAAGTTGCCAGGCTACGTCTCTCAAGACCCTGCACACTTTACCCACCAGCATTACTATGCCACAGTTCTTTCTCTCTGCTCAGCCCCTCTGCTACTCAGGCCATGGGGCTTAATACAGCCTTAAATTAGCTGTAGCCCCACCCACTAGATTGCCCCATTGGTAACAAAACAATTATCCATGCAATCACATGAAAATAATTGAATAATAAATCAAACAAACAAACAACACATAAACAAACATATACCAAACGTTTCTCCCCCACCAAAATCACATTTGTAGAGAAAAACCCATACAAGAAATAAACACAAAAACACCCCTGCAATATTGGTTTCTCCCACCCATCACCCACGAAACCCCTCTATTTCAACCCAGTGGCACATCCCCTCGGCTTCCCCACGCGAAACCAGGAAGTTGAACCGGAGATCGGGACGGTGGTGGGTTAAGTATGTACAGTGTTGTAATTACAAAGCTTTTAACTAAATAAATAAGAAGTTTGACAGCCAGTGTGTATATTTTCATTACTTGAAATCAAAAGACGTTAATACAGATGGGTGATAAAATGACAATGTATAGTTCGTGTAATATATGCCTGGGATCATGCACAAACATTTGCTATTTAAGAATGCCGGTAGGCCTTTCCCTGCAGCTTAAACAACATTGCATACTAGCTGGCAATTATGGCAAACTGTGGTAAATGACATTGTAAATAGTGCACCAGTAATAGAACAGCAAACGGCAATGAAAGCGATATGACACGGAGAATAGCGGCAAAACAGCTTGAATGTTAGCGCCGGCGTTTGGCTGCCTGCCCGCTTCATGAGCACGTCACGGCTCAGTTCGTGACATTTCCCCCCCCTTCTGGAGATGCCCCCTGTGGCATCCTAGACAGGAAGTCCGCTGTACAGTTCAATTTTCCAGCCCTGTACAAAACGTCAAAGTCAAATGGCTGAACTGCCAAGAACCACCGTGTGATCCTCGCATTAGAATCCCTCATTTGTCCCAGCCAAGACAATGCTCGGTGATCAGTCTCCAGGACAAATTTGCGCCCAAGCAAATAGTATCTGAAGGAGTCCAACGCCCACTTAATTGCTAGGCACTCTTTCTCCACCGTGGAGTAGTTACATTCCCTTGGCAGCAGCTTACGGCTAATGTAGGCCACCGGTTGGAGTTGTCCACTGTCCCCCTGCAACAGAACAGCCCCCAACCCTCTCTCCGAGGCATCGGTCTGCACCGTGAAAAGTTTCTCAAAGTCTGGGCTGAGGAGCACAGGCTCCTTGCACAAGGCACCCTTCAAGTCTTTAAAAGCTGCCTCACACTCCTCAGTCCAATCAACCTTATTTGGCTGACATTTGCGGGTCAGCTCAGTCAACACCACCGCTTTCTCCGAAAAGTTTGCAATAAAGCGTCGGTACCAACCCACCAGCCCTAAAAAGGAACGCACCTGTTTCTTGGTGGTTGGTCGCTCTGCAGCCATGATGGCCTCCACCTTCCCTACTTGCGGGCGGATGACACCTCGGCCTAGCACAAAGCCAAGGTAGGAAGTCTCTTCTTTAGCCAAGGCACATTTCTTTGGGTGGATGGTCAGGCCCGCCTCCTTCACCAAGGAGAGGACATGCTGTAGATGATGCAGATGTTCCACCCAGCTTGCACTATAGATGAAGATGTCATCAAGGTAGGCGGCGGCAAAGCCCTCTGTCCCCCTGAGGACTCTATCCATAAGGCGCTGGAATGTGGCTGGCGCTCCATGCAACCCAAATGGAAGCACGGTAAACTGAAAATGACCAAACGGCGTTCTGAAGGCTGTCAGCTCCTTGCTCTCCTTTGACAAAGGCACCTGCCAGTAACCTTTGCAGAGGTCAAGGGTAGTCAGGAACTTAGCCTTACCCAAACGTTCCACCAAGTCATCAATCCTCGGCATGGGGTAAGGATCAAACTTGGCCTGGGTGTTGACTTTCCTGAAATCCAGGCAGAACCGAAGGCCACCGTCCTTTTTAGGAACCAAGATGATTGGGCTGCTCCACTCACTGAAGGAAGGCTCAATCGCCCCAAGCTGTAACATCATGTCCAGCTCCTCCTTCAGGACCGGTAGCAGGCGTTCTGGTACCCGGTAGGAAGATTGTCTCACTGGCTGCTCGTCCTTCAGCACAATCCGGTGCTCCACCACCGCTGTCCGTCCTGGTCGCTCCACAAAGAGGTCTTCAGGTAATAAGTGAGTGAGTTCACGCTGTCGAGCCTCTGACAGATGACTCAGATCCAGCTTGCTCTTCTCGTCACGGCCAGGCAAGTACTGCTCGCTGTACTCCTCCTCCTCCTCAACCGCCCGGATTAGCATTGCAGACACTGCTGGCTCCGGCCTCTCACTCCACTTCTTTAGCATATTAACGTGGAAGACCTGATGTTTCCTGCGCCGGTCTGGCATGTGGACCTCGTAGGTCACCTGTCCCATCTTCTTGGTCACAGAATAGGGCCCCTGCCATTTTGCAAGCAGCTTGTTGTCTGAGCTTGGCAACAACAGCAGGACCTTCTCACCAGGCTGGAAAGAGCGTGTACGGGCTGACCGATCATACCACGCCTTCTGCCGACCTTGCACCTTCCGTAAGTTCTCCTGAGCCATTGCCGTTGCCGCTACAAGTTTCTCCCTCATCTTCAGGACATAGGAGATGATGTCTGTCTTGCCTGAGGTCTCTCCTTCCCAGGTCTCCTTTAAAACATCCAATGGACCTCGAACCTGATGTGCATACAGAAGCTCGAAGGGAGAGAAACCTGTTGATGCCTGAGGGACCTCCCTGTATGCGAACAGCAGGTAAGGTAGCCACTGGTCCCAGTCCTTTCCAGTGTCATCCACAAACTTCCTGAGCATGTTCACCAGGGTCTGGTTGAACCTCTCAACTAGTCCATCTGTCTGTGGGTGATAAGGAGTGGTTCTGATTCTTTTTATCCCTAACAGATCATACACTTGCCGGAGGATTTTGCTCATAAAGTTGGGGCCCTGATCTGTTAGGACCTCACGGGGAATCCCTACCCGGGAGAACAGGTGCAACATGGCCGTAGCAACCTTCTTAGTAGTGACCTCTCTCATTGGAAACGCTTCTGGGTATCTGGTTGCATAGTCACATATAACCAAAATGAATCTGTTCCCTGACTTGCTCCTCTCCAGGGGTCCAACTATGTCTATTCCTATCCTTTGAAAGGGAGTGTCCACAACAGGTAAGGGGATTAAAGGGGCATGGGCAAGGCCTTTGCCTCCCGATAGCTGGCACTGGGGACAGGACTTACAAAAGCTCTTCACTTCTCCAAATAGCGCTGGCCAATAAAAACGCTTGCCTATTCTCTGCAGTGTTTTCATATAAGCTAAGTGTCCAGCCCACGGTATAGTGTGACCTAGCTCTAGCACCTCTTTTCTGAATTTGTGGGGCACCACTAGCTGAAGTCCTCCCTCACTCTGCCTATAAAGTAGGTTGTTCTGCAAAATGTACCCCTCCTTCCCAAGTGCAGGAACAAAACAAAACCCATCCTCTGCTTTCTTAAACAAGGGGCTCAGGGTGGGGTCTGCCCTCTGCTCTTTAGCCAGATCAACCTTAAAAGTTACGTCCTCCTCAGACAAACTAGGGACATCAACATCCGCCTCTGGCTGTGTGTGAGAAAGTTCTAAAATCTCTCCAACCCTTTGTCTGCGCCTCTCACACCTCTCTTCCCTAGTGTATGTGGGCGGTACTGGAATATCCTCTCCATAATAAGGCAATTTGGACAGGTCTTCCTGGTGTTGCTCCCTGGCCATAGCTCTAGTGACTACCCCACACCAAGCAACCTGGCTTACTAGCTCTGGCAGTACAGGAAGATCCTGCCCCAACAACACTGGATAGGGGAGTTTTGGGACTAGTCCTACTCTAAGTAGGAATGTCTGACCACACACTCTAACATACACATCCGCTGTGTTGTGCTCGCTTTGATCACCATGAACACAAAAGACAGTAAGCTTGTCATTAAAGTTCTTGAACTCCTGGGGAATTAGTTCAGCTTGCACCAACGACTGTGAACAGCCTGTGTCTAGGAGAGCTGTGACCAACTTGCCATTAAGCTCGATGTTAACAACAGGGTCCCTATTCTGCTGGGTCTTAAAGGGTGGGATTGGGAACATAACACAGGTGGGTGTACTTAGACTTCCTGAGGGGGCAAGAGGGGCTCTTATGACCTTCCCTACCACAATTAAAACATGATACGCCTTGCAGCTTGCCACTATCTGGGGGAAGGGACAGGGCGTTTCCATTGTGACTAGGGGTAGCTTCAAAACCAACTCCTCTACCAGCACCCACAGACTTACCCCGGGCTTGTCTGTCTAGCATTCCAGCATAACGGTAGCTCCTGGGGCCTCTGTGTGCTGCCACAAAGTTCTCCACCAGTTTGGCAGCCTCAGCTGCAGTCGCTGGGTTGTGCTCCTTGACCCAGGTCTTCACCTCTGGATAGAGTACTCTGAGATACTGTTCCAGCACGATAAGTTCCATGAGATCCTCTTTGCTGCTCCGGTCATACTTGACCCAGTTGCAGAAGAGATCCTTCAGCCGGACGTAAAGCTCTTGTGGCGTCTCCTCTGGCCTGGTCTCCAAGGCTCTAAACTGCAGGCGGTAAGTCTCCGCGTTGATCTCATATTTTTTTAGCACGGCCTCCTTTAAAAGGTCATAGTCCAAAGTGCCCTCCGAATCCATAGCTACAAACGCACTCCGGGCCTTGCCAGTCAGGAGCGGAATGAGATGAATGGCCCAGTCCTCCTCTGGCCAGTCAAAGACTGTTGCGAGCCGCTCAAAGGTGGTTAGGTAGTGCTCGATGTTATCCGTGTCTTCCAGCTTAGCCATCTTTGGTTCATAGCCCCTAGGCCGACGGCTGGGGGTTGATGGGGGCTCAGGCGTAGGCTCCCGTAGGTCCGTTGGAAGCGGTATGGTCCTCCGTTCCCGAGTTACCTCCACATCCAGCTGTAGCTGAGTCACCTGATGGGTGAGGACTTGGAACTGATGAGCTTGCCTGGATGACTCCTTCTCCAGCCGCTCATCTCTGGCCCGTTGCACCTCCATAAAGGATTCGAAACATCTTTGCCATCCGGTTGATAGCAGGATCAGCTGTGGCGGGATCTGGAGTGGGTTCCGTATGCTCAGTGTCGCCCCCTATCGCTCCATCCTCCTCCGCCTTCTTCTTCTCCCTTCTGGTGGACATCTTGGCTTGTTGTAAATCTTCACCTCCACCTGACTCCTTATCCCACTTCTGACACCAAATGTGGCAAAATGACCGATGGCGGAGTCAGGGAAGATGCAAGTTTTCTAGAAAGCCTCTTGTTTATTTTTCCTTTTATATTTTCAAAACGTGCAAATATTTACAGTGTCAGGATAGTCAAAAAAATGCAAAACAAAAACTGTTCATAAAGAAAATAAATAGGCATTAAGTTGCCAGGCTACGTCTCTCAAGACCCTGCACACTTTACCCACCAGCATTACTATGCCACAGTTCTTTCTCTCTGCTCAGCCCCTCTGCTACTCAGGCCATGGGGCTTAATACAGCCTTAAATTAGCTGTAGCCCCACCCACTAGATTGCCCCATTGGTAACAAAACAATTATCCATGCAATCACATGAAAATAATTGAATAATAAATCAAACAAACAAACAACACATAAACAAACATATACCAAACGTTTCTCCCCTACCAAAATCACATTTGTAGAGAAAAACCCATACAAGAAATAAACACAAAAACACCCCTGCAATATTGGTTTCTCCCACCCATCACCCACGAAACCCCTCTATTTCAACCCAGTGGCACATCCCCTCTGCTTCCCCACGCGAAACCAGGAAGTTGAACCGGAGATCGGGACGGTGGTGGGTTAAGTATGTACAGTGTTGTAATTACAAAGCTTTTAACTAAATAAATAAGAAGTTTGACAGCCAGTGTGTATATTTTCATTACTTGAAATCAAAAGACGTTAATACAGATGGGTGATAAAATGACAATGTATAGTTCGTGTAATATATGCCTGGGATCATGCACAAACATTTGCTATTTAAGAATGCCGGTAGGCCTTTCCCTGCAGCTTAAACAACATTGCATACTAGCTGGCAATTATGGCAAACTGTGGTAAATGACATTGTAAATAGTGCACCAGTAATAGAACAGCAAACGGCAATGAAAGCGATATGACACGGAGAATAGCGGCAAAACAGCTTGAATGTTAGCGCCGGCGTTTGGCTGCCTGCCCGCTTCATGAGCACGTCACGGCTCAGTTCGTGACAATGACAGTCACGAGACCGATTACTCGATCCAATCACGTTGATGGATAAAAATAAAATTAAAACAAGCATGTAAGGAGTAACGACCACAAACAGAAGGAAAATAGCGGCGTAAAAGTACCGATACATCACTTAAAATGTACTCAAGTAAAAGTAAAATGACACAATTTTTAAACTACTCAAAAAAGTACAATTTCTGAAAAAAAACTACTTAATTACAGTAAGGTGAGTATTTGTAATTCGTTACTTCACACCCCTGAGTATACATGAGATTAAATAATGATCTGAGATATCATCGCAGTCTTGTAAAAGCATTAGATTGAAAACATTGAAATTTCATAAAAGAAACGCAGTTCAAAATGGCCTTTCTTTAAATGCAAATGTTCTTTGAGTATTTAATTTGTGAAGGTAAAGCATGTACTCACTACACTCATTACAAGAAGAAGAAAAAACTTTTTTGCTTTCACCCTGGCCTGAGCACAACGTCAATGTATTGCATGTCCTCAGAGGTGGAAAGTCCAGGGGTCAGAAAGTAAAAGTCCTGCCATATATTTATTCCACCCATGAACTCACACAGCAAAAACTCCCGTGTTAAATGAACTCTCCTGGGAGTTTATTTGGCTCCACACTCAAGAGTGTTAAAGGTAATGAGATAATCTAGTGATTGATTGAGTGATGATTGAGCATTATTGAAGACACCTGATGTTAACAAGCAGAATCACCAAAGGAGAAAATCTCTTTTTTCAAGTTGCCATTATGGTGATTAGCGTGTGCTTTAGTTGGGCTCTTGACACTTACACTGTTAACTTTAGATTTTATTTGGCTGATGTATCTGAGTTATAACTCTCAGATGAACAACAAGAAAAGCTGATCAGGTGGTGTTGGTTATGTTTTGACATAATCATCATTTGACCTGACTCACAAAACTCATTTAGAGAGTTAGGTTTGCCTTGTTGATTACAGAAGCCTGTGATTCTACAGTATACTATTTTCAGCATTTTTAATATAATCAAAAAGATTTCTTAAAAGTTGTTCTGATCAAAAGACTTTAAAGAAGTATTGTATTTGGACACACAGACATCAATAATCAGCCTGTGAATCTCAACAATGGTGACAATAATAAAGCATGTTGCAGTGCATTCTGGGTGCCACCAATCACAACTCATTCATGGCTCCCATCATGCATTGCGGTATGAATAAATTATGATCTGAATTGTTTTAGTAATTTCCTTTTCCTAATTGAATATTCTTTTTGTCACCATTGTTGAGATTCATACACTCATTCTTGATGTCTGTGTGTGCCTTAATGAAAGATTTTTTTTATTTTATTTATATCAGAACAACTTTTAAGAAATCATTTAGATTAAATTGAAAAATTTGGAACTTATTCCGTGGAATCACTGTGATGCTGTAATGATCAATATACATTTAAGTCAGAGATTAGGCTCTAAATGAGTTCAGTGATTTAGATAAAACAATTATCATGTCAAATCATAACCAACACCACCTGTTCAGCTTTTCTCTTTGTTCATCTGACAGTTATAACTCAGATACAACAGCCAAACAACATTTAATGTTAACAGTGTAAGTGTCAAGAGCCCAACTAAAGCCAACGCTAATCACCATAATGGCAACTTGAAAAAAGAGATTTTCTCCTTTGGTGATTCTGCTTGTTAACATCAGGTGTCTTCAATAATGCTCAATCATCACTCAATCAATCACTAGATTATCTCATTACCTTTAACACTCTTGAGTGTGGAGCCAAATAAACTCCCAGGAGAGTTCATTTAACACTGGAGTTTTTCCTGTGTGAGTTCATGGGTGGAATAAATATATGGCAGGACTTTTACTTTCTGACCCCTGGACTTTCCACCTCTGCATGTCCTGGACCTTGTATCTAATATGTCCATTGTCTTCACAGTGAAGGTCGACCTGGATGATGGTAAAATGGCAGTGCAAGGAGGTGATCTTCCAGGTCTATACAACACTAAACAATTCCATCTCCACTGGGGTAACGGCAGCTCCTCGCCTGGCTCCGAACACACTGTGGATGTCAAACGATACTCAATGGAGGTATGAATACATTTTCCCTGCACATGCACTTCATTATCCCAAATGCATTATCTTTATCCGTCTGATTCTGTTTCTCAGCTGCACATTGTGAATGTCCATTCAAAATACAACGGGAATGTGAACGCTGCTCTTGCTGCTAATGACAGCACAGGATTGTCTGTTCTTGCTTTCTTTATTGAGGTGAGTAAGACCACGTGTATTATATCCAGAGGGAAGCTCAAACCTTAAAGTATATTCAGGGCTTAGTTGTATGCTCATGTGTATTTTTTATTTAACCAACAGGGAACCAATGAACAAAACAAAACAAAAAGTTGGGATATCCTAACATCCTTTTTGACACAGATCTCTTCTTCAGGTAAAGAAATAGTTGGTCGTTGATAGTTTACCCAGAAATTAACATTTTGTCACTCCTCACCTTCATGTCGTTCCCCATTGAAACGCATTTTGAAGAATGTTTCAACTGTTTTTGCAACCTGTGGGGTACAAAACAACAATGGCATTCAGGCACAAATCATAGAGAAATACCTTCTTTTGTTTTCCACAGAAAAAAGAAAGTCATAAAGGGTTTGGAACAACAATGTTGACAGATTTTTCATTTTTGAGTAGTGAGCCAGATCAGCACCAGACTTCACTCAATTCTGTGAAAGGCTGGTGAAAGCGATGTTTGCCATGTGATCTTGAACTTCGAACTATCTTTGGGTTCGTGCTTTGGTTAACGATATGCATTGCAAATATTATCTCAGTTTGATAGTCTTCACTGATTCAGCGTTAGTGCTTGAGTCTTGTGTTAAGTGCAACATCAGACATTATCAGAGCCCAAATTCATGTAGTATTTGTTCTTGATCAGTCAAAGTTACGAGCGTGGTGTGTTTGTGGTCTTGCCACTTGATCATGTTTGTTTTGTTAATTACCTAATTCTGAATTTACTACTTGTTTACTTGTTAGTGCCACTTTCTAATTCTGTCGATTGGTGTTCTTACAGCAATTTGCAAACATCTAGTTATACCTTCATTGTTAGTTAGGTTAAGAGTGATCGCCACTTTTTGTATTTTTGGTTTTAGTTAGCGTAGTTAATGTAAAGCGTTGAATATGCTGAAGATTTCGGTTTTGTTCCTACAATTTCTAGTTAGGTTTGTGGTTTCTGGGTTATCAGTAATGGGAATCGGGTTTTTTATCATCTGTTCTTCAATTTGGTGACACTTGTTTTGTTTGTATTCTATTTTATTTATATTGTTTTGTAACTTGTTCACACTGCGAGTAGTTTCCTTACACCCTCTTGACGTTTTTGTGTATTTAGGTAATACAACCGAAAACATCATGAATAAAATCTCAATGGACAGTCTGCTTGAAGGGGTGAACAGGACTAAATATTACCGGTACCGAGGCTCTCTTACCACACCCAACTGCAATGAAGCTGTGATTTGGACTGTGTTCAAAGATCCCATCAAAGTCAGTCAGGACTTGGTAAGTCAAGGCAACTCTATAGGAGAGTAATTCATAAAATATCATATTCGTCTATTACTGGATGGCAACATTCTTCACATTCTGAGTTAAAACCTAAGTCACTCAGTTGAATTTATTCCTCCAAACAGATCAGCCGCTTCAGCACAACTACCTTTTTCAAAGCAAGCCCTTCAGTTCTGATGACCAACAACTTCAGAGGAGTTCAGCCCTTGAATGGCAGAGTTGTGACATCACAGGAGGCACCTTCATCAGTGGCCACACCCACTATATCTATCATCACAGTTCTTCTCTTGTCAAGTTTGTGTTGGCTGTAAAAAATACATTTGTGTATTTAAACGCCCAATTTGCTATCTGTCACAATAACATAGGCCCAGAGTTAGGATATACATTTTAAAAAATCCCAAATAGACTGCTAATGTGTTATATGAAACTTATGGTGTCTGTAATTATATTCAACATTAGATGATTCTGTAGTATTTAAGAGGATTTATGTTTTAAATGTCTAAAGCATGATAGCTATGACAGACCTGTTATTAAAATTAAATCAATAAATGTTTGCTGTTTAATAACAAAATGTCTCTCAGTCAGAATGCTTGAGTGTGTGTGTGTGTGTGTGTGTGTGTATACTACCATTTGAAGGGATAGTTCACCCAAACATGAAAATTCTGTCAAGACCTGTAAGACTTTTGTTCATCTTCAGTACACAAATTAAGATATTTTTGATGAAATCTGAGAGATTTCTGTCCCTCCATTTACAGCTTATGAAACAACATTTTGATGCTTCAAAAAGTTGATAAAGAGATTGTAAAACTAATCCATATGAATTGAGTTTAGTCCAAACTTTCAGAATTTTCACTTTATATTAACAGATTTAATTTAGGCTTTTATTGACATAAACACATTTCACACAAAGCATGTTTTTTTAGAAACAAAACTTGCATTTTGTTGACATGTTTTTGTTTTTCTTCTGTTGAGATTGAAAATTGACAGGCCTGCACTGTTAGACTTTTCGGTAATTTCTACAGTTTTTTACTTTAAATCCCCCAGTATTATACTGCTATTTCTCTTTACAGTAAATAACTGTGATTCCCATTGCATCATGGGAATTTTCTGTGACGTCTAACACCACATACAGAGTCTTACTGTATTTTTTAAATTTGCTGTATACTACTGTATTTGACGTAACGGCCTCTCTGGCTGGCACCATTCCATCGTGCTTTTTATTTCCTATTTTTTGCCTTACACCTAGGGCTGGGCGATATATCGCACGATATTGTTATGCGCATCTCATCAGTAAAGCCGGTTCCTTGATTAGTAGTAAATCGCCATCACCTGCTTTCAGATGGAGCGGTGTTAAATTAACACTCGGGCTGGAATTGTATATGAGTCCACACGTGTAAAGTGTTAAAATATGAGTGTTAAATTAACACTCAAGAGTGTTAAAGTTAATGAGATAATTAAGTGATTAATTTAGTGATGATTGAGCATTATTGAAGACACCTGATGTTAACAAGCAGAATCACTGAAGGAGAAAATCTTAAATTGTAAGTTACCATTATGGTGAATAAGTGGTTGTTTTAGTTGGACTCTTGACCCTTATATGTTTACTTAAATTTTACTGTTGTTTGTCTGCTGTTATTGATTTATAACAGTTAAAGGAACAAAGTAAATTGTGATCTGATAGTGTTGGTTATGTTATGACATTATCATGCTGTGATCTGTGAAATGAAACTTATAGAGATAGTTTGGTTTATCTTATTAGCAGCAGCTTTGTGATTCTACAGCATATGATTATCAGTATATTTCTTATAATCCAAAATATTAATAAACATTGTTCTGATCAAAGACTCTCAAATGAATTTATTTAGAAACACAGACATCAATAATCAGCCTGTGAATCTCAACAATGGTGACAATAATAAAGCATGTTGCAGTGGCTGCCACCAATCACAACTCATTAATGGCTCCCATCATGCATTGCGGTATGAATAAATTATGATCTGAATTGTCTATGTAATTTACTTTTCCTAATTGAATATTCTGCTCGTCACCATTGTTGAGATGCATAGACTGAATCTTGACGTCTGTGTGTGCCTAAAAGTACTTTTTTTTTTAAACAACTTTTAAGAAATCCTTTGTATTATATCTAAAATTCTGGATATTTATGCAGATTCACAGTTATGCTGTAATCAACAATATAAATCTACGTCAGAAAGAAGGATCTTAATGAGCTCAGTGATCAAGCGCAAATGATGATTGTCATAATATAACCAACACCATCAGATCACTTTTCTCTTTTCATCTGGCAGTTATAACTCAGATACAGCAGCCAAACAAAACCTAAAGTAAACATATAAGGGTCAAGGGCCCAACTAAAGCAAACACTATTCTCCATAAAGGTAACTTACAATTTGTGATTTTCTCCTTCAGTGATTCTGCTTGTTAACATCAGGTGTCTTCAATAATGTTCAATCATCACTAAATTAATCACTTAATTATCTCATTAACTTAAACACTCTTGAGTGTGGACTCATACACTCCCAGGTGTGTTAAATTAACACTGGAGTTTTTGCTGTGTACAAAGAGCCGTAGTTAACTGACAAGCTGAGCCATATCGCATTAATTATCGCTGGCGATACGTCCGCGATATTAATGCGATATGGCTCAGCTTGTCAGTTAATTACGGCTATTTGTAGTAAATGCCGCTCCATCTGAAAGCAGGTGATGGCGATTTACTACTAATCAAGGAACCGGCTTTACTGACGAGATGCGCATAACAATATCGTGCGATATATCGCCCAGCCCTACTTACACCGCGTGTCTACAACGCTATAACAGTCAGAGGCTGTCTATATTGGACACATTGAAGCGACCGGGCCGGACCATTAATGCAAAATGTAAACCTGTTTGTCCCTTGCCAGAAATAGCGCAAGCGCTTGGACTCAGAGTAATGTTACCGTACGTCAGAAATATAACGGCGCATCACTATACACTGTCTGGGATTTGTCGTGTCTCGCCGGAGCATCCAGTGTAATATCACTGGGTTCTGACTGTCTTTTGCTGGACCGCGCCGTTCGTGTCTGGCCCGGGGAAAAGACGGAATTCACTTTACCGAGAGAGAGACCAGCAAGCAAGGTAAAAAAAAAAACATTCTGTGTGTGTTGACAGTAGTGATGTTACGTTCGTGAACGAATCGTTCTTTTTGAACGAATCCTTTAGGTGAAAGAATCGTTCTCGTTCACGTAATCAATTGACTCATATTTCTCGTTCACTGAAATCCCTCCCTCCACAGCAGCGCGGCGCTATTAGCAGCGCATGCGCAGCTCAGTGAACCGGTGTTTTCAACCTGTCAAAGAATGAACCTCGAGCCAATAGCCTTCGAGTATGAGATGTGACGGAGCATGTGATTTGTTGGATGTAGTGAACGAATACGCCCTTCACTGACTGACCGAGTTGCTTTTGAGTCTGAACCATAGGTCTGAACGAGAGAGAGATCTTATCGTTTGTGTACGAGTTGAACGAACTGGTATGTCGTTCATGAACGAAAATAACCAGTTGTTTGAACGATAATGATGGCGAACCGATAGAGCTAGGTTTGTGTAGTTAGCATGTTTGCATCAAATAATCAAATTTACACTTTACCATTGTAATGAAAACAGGTTAATAACGCAATATATTGGTTAAATATAACAAAGGCTAATTAACATCGTCATTTTTTACTTGGTTTGAGTTAAGGGGGGCGCACTTGACTGTTTACTTGATTTAAATTTACACTTCTCGTTACCTGCTTTTCTTATATTTTGGTTGTGTGTTTTAGTCTTAGTTTTGTGGTATTTTGCACTTTGAACAATTTACTTGACTACTTGTGTTCATTTTGTATTATCAAAATGAATTCATTACGTTTTATTCATGTATGCACTTCTCTAAAAACTAAAACAAACCAAAAAAATATGACAGTATTATAGGTCTCATAACGTCAGCAAATAGCATTTCAGTTCGGGCTGTGAAGGGGCATGTATTTGGTTGGATCTACTGAACGAATTTGCCTATCACTGCTGAGATCGCTCTGAACGAATTGAACTGGTACTTTCGTTCGTGAATGAGAGTACTGGGTAGATCGGTCATTTAGCATGTGATTTAATCTCATTCAAAGCGCAGTTATAGGTGTGCACATATAATTGTTTATATTCATATTCAACATACAGAACATCAACGTTTAATATAATCCCAGATTTATGAATGTGTATGTCTGACTAAATAATTAAAATGTTAATATTATGCAAGAAAACCTTGGTTTGGTCATCTGAACCACTTATTTAGACTTATGTTATTAATTTAGTAAATAAGGCACACATTTTAACAAAGCCAAATCACTTTTTTTTTGTAACAAGTAAATACGTTCATTAAAACATAACATAAAATACACTCTTTTTCGCCACCTGCTGCAGTATATATCTAATATGAAGAAATTATCACTGAACGAATCAGTGAACGAGTCTGAACGAATCATTTTGGTGAACGAACTGAAAATGAACGAGTCTCTGAAAAGAATCAAACTTTCCACCACTAGTTGACAGGAATGTGCCCAGTTTAACCTGTTATAACGTTACTCGTCAACATGGCGGTAACGAAATTTACCACAGTAAACTGCGCTAACGTTTCATTTTACAGACTTTGTTGTCAAGTTAAAATACGCCAACGAGCAACGCTAAGTTTACAATACCAATAAATTAACTATGTGAAATTCTGTTTTGGTTGTAGATAATGTTGGCCTATTGATGAGAAAATAACATTGTATGTTAGCTAACGTTAAGTTTTATTTGGCTAGCTGCCACCTTTCTAGTTTTAGCATTAGTTTGCAAACTATAACATATTATAGTTTTTTTTTAATGGAATTTAATATTTACTTCCATTTTTGTATGCGTTTAAAGGCAACTGCAACAAAGTGGCAATTCGCACCAGTGACTTCTAGCAAGATTCCGGAGATAAGTTAACGTTAGGCCATTTGAGATATATTTTGACATAAGTTTGCTGAAATGATTAGCAATATGTGATAAGTGCCTTGGAGCCACTGGTGCAGACTAGGTAGCATACAATATCTTATAAAATCTCTATAAAATTGTCTAACTTTATATCAAATTAGTGACCTTTGCATCATGTCTAACTTTATATTTATTACACAGCAAATGAACCAATCAGAAGATGGACCGTTGTCTTTGTTCAGTCTCACCAGATTAAATGTATCCAGGTAAGCACTGCAGTAAAACTCTCACTAATTCATTCAGACCAAATCTAGCATTCTAAACAACTTATGTTTATATTTTTGCATTATTTTGATATTTTATTAGGCAGAAGACTCTCTACCATTGCAGTCCCACTGTTTCTTGAGAATCAAATAGACTTCAAAAACATTAAGACACTTAAATACTTCTTTTGGCCACTAGTGAATCCAACACATTTTTGTAAATAAGTGAAATTATTTTGAAGGTGGGGTTATGTGTCATGTATTGTGAAAAGAACTGTGTTTTGTCCTGTGTTGGACATTTCCTTTTTGACTGCTTAAAATGTATTTATATTCTGCAGTTTTATGAATGTAATGGTTGATATTTCATTATAATAATTGTATAAGCTAAACAAGCAATGACTCTACATTCATTTTGTCAAATGCTAACGTTTTGTTTATGATTTTATGTAAGATTTTAACAATGTGTGCAGTGAAGGACATCACATAATGTGTTAATTTAACACGTTTACACATCTTTGTGCTTACCTTTCTGACATATTTACTTTGTTAAAATCATTAACACAATGAATGAGTTAAAATTAACACAAAAAACGTTGTCCCTAAACTCACCCATTAATGTGTAAAAATTTCACACATCATTTCCAGCATTGGCAGACTGTATATTTTGTGATATATATGAAATGTTTTAAATAAAAAAATGGTATTTTGTAATAACTTTGTCTAATTGGTTTGTATGTTAGTAGTATTTATGTAGGATAAAAATAAAATTAATTATATATCAAAGTTATAAAATCTAATTTAGTACAAATAAAAAATAATTACAGTAGTGTACTGATTAGCTTCGTTTTTACAGTAATGCACTGTATTACACCATACTGTAAAACTGAAAATGGTAATGTACTGTAAAAAAACCTTGAAAAGTCTAACAGTGTGTATATATATATATGTTTTATTAGAAATACAGTATATATTTGGTGGTATGATTTGGGCAATATGAGTAGAAATAAGACACTGTTAAGTCTATGTAAGTTCAGTGTTTAGTTATTACCATTAACAAGCACCAGCCTCTCCATTGTACCAGGAATATTATGCCTACATCATGTAGGCAATGTATTAATTTTAATATGTATGCTTTATACATTTTAGAAAACTTTTTGAAGTATAATCATATAAAGTGAAGTAATAATCTTATAACATATTGATATAAGAAGGATTATGGTGAGAGTTTTAAGATGAGCCAAAAAGGGAAAGGGAGGAAGTTACCTGTGAATGAGATTGGTTACACTGTAAAAAATTATCGTAATTTTAACGGTAAAAGACTGTAAAAATGCTACAGTGAAAAACTGTTAATTGGTTAACAGAAAGTTTCCGTACTATATACGGTAAATAACTGTGATAGATCTAATGGTACATTTAATGTAATTTTACTGTAACATACCGTTAAATTTACAGTTTTTGAAAGTGAAAAAACAACTCATTGTATCATTTACAGTGAAAAACCGTAAATTGACATTCCCACAATTCCCTGTGACACTTCACATTTGATGTATTTTTGTTGAAATAACTATGTTTGTTTCTTCATAGTTTTCTTCGTTTTTTCTAATCAGTTATGTACATTAGGGGTTTATGTTACATTTAATGTTGTTAAATTAATGTTTATTGCATTTTTAAAATTTCATGTGTTACCATGATGGTGTTTAATGTTTGTGTGAATGACGCTGTGCAGCTTCTATATATATTAGTATTAACTCGCTTGTGGAAGAACTGCTTATGTTGAGCTTAGATTGATCATGTGACTCTCATCACTGCTGTGATTGGTGGTTATCAGTGTAAAAAACAGATATTAATACTTCAATAGGACGGTAAATTAACATTATATCATATTACCGAAATCCAATGTTAAATATACAGTTTTTTTCCGTAAAAACAACGGGAAGAAAGACCATTTTTTTACAGTATTTTTCGTTTTTTTAACAGGAATTTTCTGGCGCCCCAGCTGCCAGAAAATTACCGTTTTTTTACGGGGTTTTTTTTTACAGTGTATGAACTGTATAAAACAGGGAGATGTGAGTAAGATAATCTCTTGTGCTAGTTGGTCAAACTCTTAAGACACGGTCTTAACATAGTGGCTACGTTTATGCAACTGGCCCCAGCTGGTTCCACGCCTTAAAAATATGAATTGACATTAATTGCTTTTGGAAGGCTATTTATCAAAGCTGCATGTCTTCTGAGGGTGGATACCTGTTAAACCTGTTACACCTGATTCACCTGAACCAAACTGAGCTTAATTATCTGACAGCCTAAAGCACACGAGTCATACTCCACTCTCTTAAAATCACGTGAATGACAATTTATTCTATACCATTACACCTGCCAGAATAAGCAACTCAAATGTTTGTTTGATGCGTGCGTGGAGATTTTCTCACTTTCTTGCACTGTTTTCTCCTCTCAGGACAAGATCTTAATTCCGTCACTCCAGTTATAGCTCTACAGGAGAAATACGCCTTTATATGAAAGACATAGACATAAAACTAAAGCTATTGTGAATTACAGTTCAGTTTGGATGTGTGCTTTTGAAGTGACCAAATCGAGGTATAGGCTAATCTTTTATTAGTTGACGTCCCTCCATAACCTGTTAAAGTAACACTAAGTAACTTTTCAACCTTCATAATATATTTCCAAAATCCTTGTGATGGTACATCGACTTAAATGGTTGAATGACACGTCTGCCATAGCCTGACGGGGTTTGTATAGTTTTTAATCGTACTTTTAAACTTCGGGGTTCGGGTAGTAACACCCGCGCACAAAAAGAACTACAAAATTCGACTGCTTTATGGCATAGGCTACCTCACTTCCCCCAACACGTCCTCACATGCTGTTGGACTTGTAGCCTAAGTATATTGCTTATATTGTATATCACTCGGACAAGCACCTGGCGTTCTTGTTGATGGATTAGTAGACATCTTCGGAGGCTAGCTGTGCTTGTTCGATGTCCGACGATTTGTAACGAGTTGTTTATTCCCCAATCGAACTCGTGTAACTGTCTGTCACACGTTCTACCGTCCACAGCATTACTTGATAGACAAAAATAGGACAAGAATGAGCATCAAACAGAAACAACCCGCTTACGGGGTGTTCGAGGCGCACATACAATACAGACTGCCGAAAGTTAAACAGGGCGCGCGCAGCTCTTAAAGGGGCCACACCTTATTTCCACTCGTTACAGCTTCTATCCGACTGAACGGGGACCGGTATACAGGGGGGAGGGAATCAGGCCGTGAGTGAAGAGACTGCTCTGCGTGAGTGGTATTTACGACAGTAACGTTAAATACAAGTAGTCCACAGCGACTCTAGGGGTCGTTGTTTGACCAAAACGGAAATCCTACATAGTGGGGCTTTAAGCTGCAACGCCACTTTTGAAAAATCCCCAGAAATGACATACCCAAACTGAAACCGATACAGTTCATGAACCCATTGCACTAAAAGCACAAGTATGATCTCATTTGAAAGCTGACACCTGGCAGTTTATTGTAAATGTAGAATTACTTATTGTCATAATGAAAAAAATAGTTATAAATAGCTAAGTTATTAGAAATTTATTTTTATGAAACATCTTCATGAAAATAAAATTGAAGTTGGCACTGCAGCTATCTAGAAATGCACTACAGCTAAAGCCACATGTCTGACCATGTTGTATTTAAAATCTTAAGATGATAAGTCTAAAACTCTGTATTTAGTTAAATGTTTTTCAAGATCATGTCATATGACTTTATTCTGATTAGACTCTAAAATGCAACTGATGTTTAGCCATCATCTAAGCATCCATTCAGTCTTTTGTCTCTATTGTGTTGTGGTGCAAACGAGCCCCATTCAGTGTCAGTCTCCCCTGCACACATTCACACCTCTCCAGCCTGGTTATGGCTCGAAATATGCATTTCTTTTGTCTGCATTATAAATACTAACGACTGGCTATTCACAGGCTATTCATATGGTTTCAACCCCTAATTTCTTTTATCAAAGTTCTCACTTGTCATTTGAAACTGTAAATGCCCTTCTTGAATAAAGAAACATTTCAATAAGCTTCCTATTTAGAAAAAAAACATAAAAGAATAACTGCTAGGTGGCAGGTGCACCTGGGGCTAGCATGTTAGCTTAGCACACCATCAATACACGACCATTTATGAGATTAAAAACAAATCTGTACTGTATAATGCGCTATAGAAATAAAGTTGACTTGTCTTGATAAGGCTGTGTTCAGACTGCAGGTGTAACAGGATTGTCTCTGCGCTGTGTTGTATTTAACTCATGATGGACATAAATTCGCGTTTAAGGATAGATCTGTTGACAAAACAAATTCGGAAACCACACTTGCACTTGTTCGCAGCCATTCACTCTCTCGGCTGGTACGAATCT
Source organism: Rutilus rutilus (assembly GCF_951802725.1). Taxonomy (NCBI): domain Eukaryota; kingdom Metazoa; phylum Chordata; class Actinopteri; order Cypriniformes; family Leuciscidae; genus Rutilus; species Rutilus rutilus. The sequence goes on along the minus strand of NC_140209.1, from coordinate 17,516,196 downwards.
AAATTACTTACAATTACACTGGCTACATAAACAATTATACAACAAATTTGAAACACATGGTCTGTACTTGTTGGCAACACAAATGATCAGAATTGTGAATCGCACTCGCACATGTTCTAAAATGTCTTTGTATTATTTTAATCTAACGTTGCTGGTGTCTCTTAACTCCCCTACAAGTGCTTGTCAATGTGTGTTGCCGTCTCCGGTTTTCTAATGTTGTTTCATTTAAATCTCAATTTGTTCTCTTTAGTTTAGTTTTCTACTGTTAAACAATGTCCCAAGCCAGTGTTGCCACCTTGTGGAACAATTGATTAGTGCAAAACAAACTCAAAGCACATGTGATGTTGTAATATGCAGAAGAAAGACAAGAAAAGCTAACTCCAAATGTCTATCTTTAATGTAGGAAGCATCAGTGCATCAGCAACTCATCAACTCTTCTACTTCTTCATCATCTCTCTAGGTTCTTCTTATTAGGTTTTACTGTCCTCTAGCCGTCATACTCAGAATTACAACGATTCACAGAACAAAACATCTTCCCTTTGTTGTGAACACAGGTTTCTCTCCGCTGTGGATCCTCATGTGAATCTTCAGACTTGATTTACATGTGAAGCATTTTTTAGGCTTCTGTTTTTCCTCTCTTGTTCACGTCCATCAGGTCTAAAAGAAACATTAAATCATGAGTTTTCAAATGAGAGACAAATGTGAAATGAAAAGTGAAGCTCAAAGTCAAGATCACTGATGAGTTCGACAGTCATTTTAATCCCATCAAATCTGGTCAACAACTGCTGTGCACGATTATGATCTATTTTAATGTCATTAAGATGATTTGTGTCATAAATCACTAGTTTTGTCATGAAAAAATGTAAATCTGGTGAGCATGTTCTTCATCATGAAGAATGAATGAAGAATAAAGAATAAACACCAACCTCTTTGTTCTTCAGTATCTTGATGTTTCATTCTGCAGGTTCTGGATCACTGGCGTTCTCTCCGTCCTCTCCTTCCAGATGCTTTCTGGCAGTTCTGCTGAAAACAAACAAGTTTCATTTCTAACAGACATGATACGAGAGGAATAATCAATATTTCAGACTCTGAACTAAGTACTAAGGCTAATCACATGTTGAAAAAAATATAGTGACCTTGATCATGTAACTTAAGATTATCAGGTTTTGTCAAAGCCACAACAACACAACAAACAAAACAAATTTAAAAAATACCTAGTAATGCAACAACCAATGGATGAAATTGCTGCAAGAAAAGTGCTTCATATTCAGCGCTTCAAATGAACTCATAAACATACAGTTTAACTCATCGTAGGCTACAGATGCATACCCACCCAACACGTTTATCTCACAGTGATCTCTCCATATGACCACAATGTGAGTTCACAGTGAGCTAAAAGTGTAACCGCACTGTGCACTCACTGTGTGCTCATATTGTGGACACTAGGGCTGGGCGATTTAAATCGCGATATTGGCCCCATTTACACTGCCAGTGAAATGTGACCCAATTCCGATTTTTTGCTCACATGTGACACAGATCGGATGTGTTCTATGACAGTGTAAACAGGAAAAAAACGCATGCATTCGGATATTTCCAAATCGGTTTCAGGCCTCATTCATATGTGGAAATAAATCGGATATGTGCCAATGCGACTGTCATGTAAACAGGCAGATCGGATTTTCTGAGGCATTAGGCAACGTCTCCGCGGTTTAATGACGAGAGAAACCCCGACGCACATCTACAAAGGGACGGATGGCCCGACGAAACGTTGTGTCATTGTAGGAGAGGAATGTGGAGAGGGGCACGGGAAGTGTTTTCACATGATTGTAAATTTAACGAAAATTTTTGTTCATTTACATTTATTCATTTTAAGCAATTAATAATTTATTTGTAATAAACACTTTAAGTGGGCTATTTAAATTTAAAAAGTGCTAGGACTATTTACATGTTCAATTATATTTTTAAAACATGCGCGCAGATTGTGATGTAATATTGTGTGTGCATAGAAAGAATTTGTCCGCAGCCGCTCAAAAAAGAAAAAGAAAATTGTCCATAGCTGCTCTACTCCTGAGCGCAACTCCACTGTCAGTGTTGTGTAAGTAGCCTAAAGGCTCTAGACAGTTTTTTTGTGTTAATTTCTATTTCTTGTCGCTGTGCAGGCTCTTTATTGTATAACAGTGAACAGCCCTTAATTTAAGTGCCGTAGATCGGTCCGTTGCATTACGAATGAAAGCAGTATCAGTAATCTCAAATATGTGATGTGCAGTCAAGTTCGGGTGTGTGTATGTTGTTTTAACGAGTGTTCTCACCGATACGCTTGTGATTCGTGGATAACGAGTTTTATAGACATTGTTTCTTATTCAAAAGTGGTGTTTGGTAACTTTGCATATCGCAGAGCATGAAACATATTTTGTGTTCGTCCATTTGTGCAAGAGAATTTAACCCTTTAAGCATGCGCGATATGTTTCAGATAGTAGTAGCAATGGCAAGTGTAAACATATGAATCGGATATGGGTCACAATTTAAAGAACGTGTAAACAGACAGTCAAAAAAATCGGATTTAGGCAACAAATCAGAATTGGGCATCAAGACCTGCAGTGTAAACGAGGCCATTGTTATGCGCATCTCGTCAGTAAAGCCGGTTCCTTGATTAGTAGTAGTAAATCACCATCACCTGCTTTCAGATGAAGCGGCATTTAGGGCTGAGGAGATAATTAAGTTATTAATTTAGTGATGATTGAGCATTATTGAAGACAACTGATGTTAACAAGCAGAATCACTGAAGAAGAAAATCACAAATTGTAAGTTACCATTAAGGTGATGGGTGTTTGCTTTAGTTGGTCTAGACCATTATATGTTTACTTCAACATTTACTGTTGATTGTCTGCTGTTATTGATTTATAACAGTTACATGAACAAAATAAAATGTTATGTTATAGTGTTGGTTATGTTTTGACATAATCATGCTGTGATCTGAAAAAGGAAACTTATTGAGATAGTTTGGTTTAACTTAGCAGCAGTTTAGTAATTCTTCAGCCTATGATTATCAATACTTTACTTATCATTCAAAATATTTAATAAACATTTTTCTGATCAATAGACATTCAGATAAATTCATTTAAAACACAGACATCAATAATCAGCCTGTGAATCTCAACAATGGTGACAATAATAAAGCATGTTGCAGTGGCTGCCACCAATCACAACTCATTAATGGCTCCCATCATGCATTGCGGTATGAATAAATTATGATCTCAATTGTCTATGTAATTTACTTTTCCTAATTGAATATTCTGCTCCTCACCATTGTTGAGATGCATAGACTGAATCTTGACATCTGTGTGTGCCTAAAATAATGTGTTTTTTTTTAACAACTTTTAAGAAATCCTTTATATTATATAAAACAATTCTGGGCATTTATGCAGATTCACTAACCAACAACATAAATCGAAGTCAGAAAGAAGGATTCAGTGATCAAGTTCAAATGATGATTGTCATAACATAATCAACATCATCAGATCACTTTATTATTTGTTCAACTGGTGATTATAATTCAGAAACAACAGCCAAACAAAATCTAAAATTAATAATATATGGGTCAAGAGTCCAACTAAAGCAACCATTGATCGTCATAACTAGGGTTGCCAACTTTGTCACTATGAAATGAGGGACAAAAGGTGGGCTGGTTTTGTGCGAAAATACAGTGTATGATTTTTAGCAATTTGTCATAATGATAGCTAATTTAAAGGCATAGTTTGTTTCTGCTGAACACAAAGGAAGATATTTGGAAGAATGTTTGTGACCAAACAGATCTCGGTCCCCATTGACTACCATAGTATATATATATTTTTTCCTACTATGGAAGTCAATGGGGGCCGAGATCTGTTGATTACAAAAATTCTTCCAAATATCTTACTTTGTGTATAGCAGAAGAAAGAAACTCATACAGGTTTGGAACAACTTGAGGGTGAGTAAACGATGATAGAATTTTCATTTTTGGGTGAACTATCCCTTTAATAAAATATTAATAGATAACTCTCATGCCTTGGCAACGTACTGTAGGTTTAATAATAGTTTGTTCATTTACAGCAGCTTTAACACAGACACATAGTAAAATTAATAGGTAATGGTTCAATTAAAGGACTGAGACAAAACACTTGTGACTCCTGCACTGTAGGTTAGAAAAATTTATGTTAATCTTGCATGTGACAAACTAAAAATAACATAGCTTATGTATGCTGTAGTTTTGCTTGGAATCAAATAGCAGACTCAGAACATGCTACCTCTGTGCACACAAACAGTGGTGGGGAATAAATGCTTCACATTCTTATTCACTATAAATAAAAAAATAAAAAAATTCAGAAATAAATAAGAAATAAATTCAACTATATATAAGTTGGAAAACAAAACTTGACAAAATAAAACATTTAAGTGCTAAAGAAGAAAAGAGGGGCATGCCTCTGCTAAACCAAGTCTACTTTTTCCATGGATATTTTTGGCTGCCCTTGACCGATTCAAGCAGTCTTTTGTCCTTTTGTGCAGCCAGAGAAAAGTCCTTACATGACAGGTCACAGTTCACAGTTATTTGAAGTTCATTTTTGATGAGCTCGTGCTGCATCTGTTTCTTGAGTCTGACCATTTAATGTTCATCAGAGAGAAAATCCTCTCTACAAAGGCATTTGAGCCTGGCACACTGAGGACAAATGAGACAATCCTGAACATGTTGATCAAGTTGGCTTTCCCTAGAATTTGGAAAACTGTGACCCACTTCTCACTGGTGGATTTTGTGGTATCCTGTGTGGCTTTCTTTATTTCTTCCTTACTAGCACAAAACTCTTCATAGAGTTGGTCCATACTCACGGTCTCTGTCATTTTGAGGGCAACCACCACCTGCTCCAGGTCAGTGAAGGAAAGCTCCTTATGTAGGCCGATTGGTTTCAGTTTCATCATTACATTTTCTGATGAGAAATCAAACCATTTTTCAATATATGCAATGACAGAGTCATAAAACTTCAGAAAGTCATTTTTTTGCTTTGATCTCTGTACTGCTGACACCTGTTTGTCCATCAGCTGCTTGGTCTGGTATCCAAAAAAGCTGTCTTCTTTACGCTGAAGCATCTTCACTTTGAATTTTCCCACCTCCTCGTAAACATCTGTGATGCAGAGATTCGTTTCCTCCAGCTTTCTAACAAGTGTGTCAAACACACACCCCACGTTGTGGAAAAAGCACAGATAAATCTCAGCAGCTGCAGTTTTTTCTTCGTCCTCAAAAGTCCTCCTCAGTGCCAAAGGACAGGTCTCCCCAAGGGACCTGAAGTATGAGGTGAGAGCTGGCCAGCTCTGCAGGAGACGATCAACAGCTGGATGAAGAGACAACCATCGCGTGCAAACATGACGCAGAATTTCACGCCACTCAATGTCAACAAAGGCAAAAAATGCACGCAGTTCCTCTCTTCTGGAAGCAGATACTGAGAAGTGGCTGTAGATCTTTAAAACAAGTGACTCAATGTCCACTGAGAGCTGATCACAGGCGTGCTTGCAGGCGTTATGAGCTATATGAGCCGGGCAATTAGCTTTCAAAATGCGCCTGTTGGCACTGCTCAATAACTGGTAAACAGAGTGGTGTTTTCCAAAGTTAACATTCGCATTATCTGCCGCATAGGCTGTGATGTGTTTTATGTCCAGTCCATACATTGTCAGGCAGTTCATCAGAGCTCGATGAATGCCATTTGCAGTTTCATCATTATCTTCGTAAAAGTCAAGTAACTTGCACTGCACTCCATCAGAGACAGAAAAATATCTCACGCACACTGGAAACATTTTTCTATTCCCCTTGTTTGAGGCATCGGTGGCAACAGAGTAAAACACAGGCTCACCTTCAGATGGAGATAGATCATTCAGGATATCCCGCACAGTCTTTGGTCCTAAAACATTCATTGTGATCATCTCTGCTTTCGTTCTCCCCAAGCGCATCTTCTTCACAACATTTGAGTCATGAAACAAAACACCGTTTAGCTTAACAAGACAGTCGTTGCTGTTATAGCTGAGTCCATGTTTAACGGTGTGATACACGTATGAGGCTTCACTTGCCGCTATTTTGTCAGTTTCCACAGTAGTTCCCCCGAAGAATCCATAGATATTGCTTGCACCTTTAGCTAGTGTGGCCTTCTTGTGCATTTCTGTGGAAGCATGTTTAGTCAAGTCATTCTCACCTCCATGGGCAACTGAAAATTCCCTGCGACATAAACTACAGAAGGCTTTTGTTGAGTCACCGCTGACTGGCTTAATCCATATATTTTTTACTTCCCAATTTTTATTGTAGCTGCACAGTCTTTTCTTTTTTGCAGGTTGATCCATATTTGCAGTTTTACCCACATGCCAAATCGATTATCGACTTTTTTGTTTGTGTGTGGAGGAATTGGCGCATTTACAACGTATACTGATGTGCGTGAGAGGAGGGGGGCTGTGATTGGATGATGATGATAGGTCAGCTGTGAGGTGTCGTGTGTGTGTGTTGCCGTGTGTCGGTGATCATTCTCAAGTGTCGTGATCAGCACTGCTGTTGTATCAGTGATTAGATCAGCGCGGTAAAAAAAACGGGACAAGTGAGGTCCCGTGCGGGACAAATCTATTAGGCTCAAAATGCGGGACGTCCCGCCTAATTCGGGACAGTTGGCAACCCTAGTCATAACGGTAACTTACAATTTGAGATTTTCTCCTTCAGTGATTCTGCTTGTTAACATCAGGTGTCTTCAATAATGTTCAATCATCACAAAATTAATCACTTAATTATATCTCATTAACTTCAACACTCTTGAGTGTGGACTCATACACTCCCAGGAGTGTTAATTTAACACTGGAGGTTTTGCTGTGTACAAAGAGCCGTAGTTAACTGACAAGCTGAGCCATATCGCATTAATTATCGCTGGCGATACGTCCGCGATATTAGTGCGATATGGATCAGCTTGTCAGTTAACCCTTTAAAGCCTGACACATTAAAAAAATGGCAGAAAATTATATATTTTGGGAAATTAGATGTTTATTAAGCCTTGAATCAAAAAAAAAAAAAAAAAATTTGCCAACTAATTTTGTTTATGATATATTTTTTGTATCACATTTGATACATCAGGCTTTTGGGGAACGTTTTGCTTACAACCGTGTAGAGTTTAGATACAAAATCTATTATGCCTTTAACAGTTTGAAAACATAGCAGTTTCTGTCTTTGTTCAGGCAAAGATGCACCTTACACTTCTCACAGTACACATGTGAGAAGTGATTGTTGGTGCAATGCTTGCATCTTTGCACCAACAAAGTGCAAAGATGCACTTTGGCGGCCTATAGCTTTAGGCGGCCTATGGCTTTTTTATTTATTTATTTGATTTATTCCCTTTCAGAAATATTTTTTTTTATTACTAAGCAACCACTGAATGGAACAACACAAATTATATATCATTTTAAAGCTTAGGATCTCAGCTTTTTAATGCATCTAATTACATTTATTAACTCCTAACGAGTGCTGAGTAATCCCTCTAAAACCGAGTGTACCGCCAGCAGGCGCCACCTAGCTGCGAAAATATTCATTACCATATTTTTCAAAAATCTTGCCTTGATTAACACAAAGTTGATGTCATTTGAAAGCTTAGAGTCTGAACTTTACAGTGAATGTATCCACTTTGAAAAACTCTTAAGTATTGCTGAGTTATTTGCTGATAAATAGAATTTCTTTTTTTTCATAATCTATAAAATAATGTACTGCAATGTGTCAAAAAACATCATACAGCTCATGAAACATTCTCAGATAATTGAAAATGGCACTTCATTTTTTACAGCATATTATTACAATTAAAATGAGCCCAAAATTAACATAATCTATTGCTTTTATGACAAGATATTCTTCATGGAGAAAAAAAATGCCCATGAGGGGGTGTCAAAGACTGTACAAAAAGGCCATCTCTTTTCCAAATGCTGTTTTGATTCCTTTATCCAAAAAATATTATTTTATTGTAGGGGGACTTCACTAAAAAAGAATTTTCCTCCTACCTTATTTCCTTGTTATTCCATGACAAATAAGAAAGATATGCAAAATCATAATAAAAATTATATATATATATTGTCTTTTATCCGCCGTTTCTTGGCAGGACAATGTCCAAATGTAATGTAATTTATATTTTCAAAAAATTTAAAAAGAGTTCTTTCAAACGATACCTACCTTTTCTGATATGTTAAAGGGTCGTAAAAAAAAAGTCACACTTAGCTTCCTCCCGCCCGAAAATGGGCGACATATCCCAGATAGCACCGACTATTTGATGTGCATTTTACATCTGGAAGACGTATTTTTAAGAGTGTTTGCTCATCTGCAATACGTCTATAGCCCAGAGGGTTACTATGGCATTTCAGTCATTAATTGCCATTAATTGAATCATCCCAATATTGTGTGTGTTTGCATTGTGGTAGTCATAAAGTAGATAACATTACTACAATTTGACATTACCATTAAGACCTGCAGTATCAAATTTGATACACAATTTCCAACACGATTTACTTGTAATTTAACGATTAAATTATTAAGTAATTATGCATTATTTCAATTCAGAAAGTGTTAAATTAATTATATCAGGCGCAATCCAATATTATTTTTTATCTTAACAACTTGAAATTAGCCTTTATTTTACTGCCGAAAGCGTCTGGCTTGATCCAATCGCAGCCGCCATTTTGAAAAGCTAAAAAATCACCCCTCTACTGCCTGCAGTACAGTGAAATTCCACAAGATGGCAGAATACACGTATCAAAATAGATACAACAGGTTTTCAAAGAAAGTATTGCTCTCACTGATTCAATATATGTCTTAGAAACTCGTGTATCAAATATGATACGTGCGGCTTTAAAGGGTTAACTACAGCTCTTTGTAGTCAATGCCGCTCCATCTGAAAGCAGGTGATGGTGATTTACTACTAATCAAGGAACCGGCTTTACTAACGAGATGCGCATAACAATATCGCGATTAAAGCGCTCAGCTCTAAGACCAAAGAGCCCAACTACAGCAAACACTGACCTCTACAATGGTGACCAAACCAAACTCTTCAAACAAACTTCAACATGTAAACCTCTTAAACATAATTTCTAAACATCGAAACTTCCCGCTATAACTGTCTAAGAATGTTAGGGGGATAATGTTCTATCAATGTCATCACTAAACATGTTTGAAATGTTTATAGAGAGTGTTATCCTACCTTTTAGCAGAACATTCTGGTTACAAAAATAAAATTAACTACAGAAAATATTACAAGAACATAACATAATGCTCTCAAAACATTCATAGAACAATAACATTTCTAGCTGGGATGAGCTCATATTGTGGTAATAGTTTGAGCACACAGTGAGAGCGCTGTGAGGTTACACTTTTAGAACACTGTGAACTCAGATTGCAGACGTTGTGACCACATGGTGACATCACTGTGAGATCATAGTGTTGACTGGGTAAGCTGTTTACTCTGATGTGGTGTTCCCTTTGTGTAACTTATTAACCTTTATTTAAAGGGGAACATGGCAACTCTAGCCATTTCTTCGCTGATTTTCCCTTTTGTTGTTGCGTGGTTTCTCAACGAACCCATATCTCACAACACTGTAGTAAAAAAAAATCCCCTTTTCTACCGCTGCTCATGTGCATTTGTTATTATTGGAGCCGGCCAACTTTATCGTGTGGAGCTATGTCTACCGAGGTGGGTAATACATCATACACAGTATCATATGGTGTGTGTGTGTGTTTATGTTGAATTGTCGTAAAGCAGTTCGTGTTTCTCGCTCGTTCTCGCTTCTCACGAGACTTCCTATTTCCAACTTACCGGTACGTTAGTCCCCATGTTGCAAGGGTGGTTTTCCGCTGGGGGGTGCGGGGAAAGTCACCATTCTCACCATATAAGGTTATTTAACCATCCAAATGATTTCTAAATTGATTTATTAAGTTGAAATAGTTGCCAAGTTCCCCTTTAACCAGGCAAAATACTTAAGAACATGTACTTATTTTCAACAACAGCTTGACAGGAGAGTTCAAATCTCATGAAGAAAAAGTGTGGAAGACCTGTTGGTCCTTGATTAGTGCTTGAATTTTACTCTCAAAAGGATGAACCCTGAAATGAATAATGTAAAACCATTTGTCTATTTCTGCCACAATACCATGGTTACAGTTAGCATTATTACATTAAATTTGTGGACTTAAACGCCTTGTAACTTAAAACTTCATGAACTTGTTCGTTCAAGGCACAATGTTTCTCGTGGCTTCCAAGTAGGGTTGGGTATCGTTTTTTTTTTTTTTTTTTTTTGATACTGGTGCCAAATCGATACTTTTAAAACAGTACCGGTGCCTGTACCAATATAAAAAAAGGAGAGCCTAAAAATGATGGTGAATGACATTAAAGCCTATTAAACACCTATTATGCAAAATTCACTTTTACTGTACATGGTGTTTGAACATAAATTTGTGTTGGCAGTGTGTGAGCAAAACCACCCTAGAATGATAAAAATCCACCCAGTGTTTTTTTTTTACAATCTCAATAAATCAAAAGCACTGTCTCAGAACGAGCTGTTCTAAGATTCGGTGCAATGTGACGTAGAATTGCACAAGCCGACGTGGTTTGATTAACACTGTGGTTACCCCGCCCTCGGTGATCTGTACACCATCGCCATTGTTTCAACGACAGCCGGTAATGTCTCCTAAGAAGTGTAGGTGTTCTGTTGTGGGATGTAAGAATGGACATAGTAGTCTTCACTGACATCAGAGCCACTGAAAACACAGCGGATAGATTTTATTTATGAAGAAAAGGCGCCACTTAAACTTCCTAAATACGTTTATGCTTGCGAGAATCATTTTCTGACTGATTGTTTAGTGAACGAGGGTCAAAGTTAATCCTCAAGTGTGGATCGTTGCCTACTGTTCGCGATCCAACGTCACCTCCAGAAGAAGTAAGTGTATTTTATGATTTTTGAGCAAATAGTCATTTCAATCGATGTCAGCCAGTTCAACAACAAATGCGTCTAAAGCTATTTATTGTCGTCGTCATAGGATGTCTCAACAAACAACGTCAGACAGTTTTATGTCACGTATAATTTTTTGCAGCAATTACAAATGTAAATAAATTAAGGTCTGCTCTATCTCCATAGACAGTATATAAACGTCTATCTCGCAGCATATGTAGCCATCTTCTCACATTTGCCACATAAGCACCTGTACGACAAGTAATGTCAACATGACGCAACAGCACCCCTTGCATATAATTTCGTTTGTACTTAAGAAAAAAAATTTACACCTATGACATAACCGAGAAAATACTTGCCGAGACGGGTAGACGAGTTTTTTCAACATCATTTTTTGTGCAGGTGTGTCCGTTCAAGGGCAAGGAAACGCAAAAGAGGAATCAATTCGGTGTTCGCACACACTTCGGGTAACGAGTGAATCCCGATTTTCGCCTCTTTTACGTTTAAAATTGTTTGAACACGTCCAAATGACAAACTTTCACACTATGATGGTTATATTTAGTAGTTAATCCGCAAATCACATGCGTGCCGAACCGTGTGGCAGCTGGTCCTTACAGATCACAGATTAATGTAGCCTATAGGCATTTCATCACCCCAAATTACAAATCTGACCCTGTCAAAAAAGGTGGAGTGCTTTTTGCAATTGTTCACACCGTAAACAAACCGTACCAGAGTTCGTTTGGAACCGTACCGAGACCACCTCTTCAGCTGGGTCTCGGTTCGGTTGTTTGGTCCTCACCCGAGTGTGATTGCTGTATTCACACCTGCGGCCTGCCCAAAAGATTCACACCAAGGGAGGAAACGAACTTGAGTTAAATTCAATCGAACCAAACAAGTCAGGTGTGAATACACCCTTAGGTACTAGGGGTGGGGGAAAAAATCGATTCTTCGATGCATCGCGATGCGGACGTGGACGATTCTGAATCGATTCACAAATGTCAAAAAATCGATTTTCAAAAAAAAATATATATATATATATTTTTTTTTCTAATAACGTAATATTGACGGAACGCAAAAGGCGGAACTATATGCAGACGTGCAGTGCGCGGACAGTCTGTTGCATGCACATAACAGAGATGCGCACATAACAGAGTCGCGCACATACATAACAGACTCATGATGGCTGAGCGCCAAATTCGAACGGCACCTTCTTCGGTAAAAGCTAACGTATGTAAAATTGCCAATTTCATTGTTACCTATTTAGTATTTTTGTATGAGAGCTGCTTTCTGTATTGTTTAGTTTTCACATCAGTATACTGTGTAAACCGATCTGTTATACGTACGTTATGCAATATGTGCAATTTCAGTCACAAAAAGTTTGTGTTTTGACTGTGCTCTCTGCAGATGTTCATTCACTTTTTTTGTATTTAAGCTGTTTTTGATTGTAGTATACAGCAAACATTTTAAGTCATAACTCTTTATTATTTAGTTGTGTATAAGAGTGGCTTTGTTGTATGTTACTAATTATACGGAAGTCCAGCATTATGTTTGTATGAGAGCTGCTGGTAGGCCTACATAACTCTATATTTTTTAACGAAAACTGTTTGTGAATTTGCTACAGCAAAATGTTTTTTGTCTGAAGGATTATATTGCTCATTGGAAATAACAAGAGGATGTTGGTTAGAAGTCTATAATTAAATGCCAGAGATTCAGAATATGCTGAAGTTTGTAATCATTTACTACAAGTACGCTGCTAGTACAGGTACACATTTATTTTCCTGTTGGTTCTTTGCAATGTTGGGACATATGCTGGCAAATGTAACCTTACAGTTGACTTTCCAAATCACTTCCATTTGTTTTATTAATAAAATTAATATAGGAAGTATTGGAAGTAAGTTCGTTATGGGTCATCATAAATACTTTGCTTTAAAAGTACCAAGTAAGTAAGTAAAAAAAAAAAAAAAAAAATTCGATAAAAAATTAATAATTAATAATCGATAATCGTTACCCTCTGGATCGGAATCGAATCGAATCGTGAGGTGCCTAGAGATTCCCACCCCTATTAGGTACCGGTTCCATTTCGGTGCCAGGTTTCAGTACCCAACCCTACTTCCAAGTCAGTGCTGATCTGATATACAGTATATGGTTAATAACAGAGAATTCAGTGTTGTGTTGTTAATACTGCGCTGAATTCAAATGCTTTCTCACTAGATCTCGCTGCGATGTTATTAATACTGAATTAAAGGGATGGTTCACCCAAAAATGTTAATTAGCTCATGATTTACTCACCCTTAAGTCATCCTAGGTGTATATGACATTCTTCTTTTAGATGAACAATCGGAGTTATATATTTTTTTTTAATTCCCAGTTTTGTAATGGATTATAATGAATTTGTGTTTTTTTGCATTGATCTGAACTGACAAATTAGACATTCCTGTTGGTTGAACACGAGTTAATAGATCTCAATCAATCAACAAAGTGTCCTGTGCTCACCACACACCGGCTATAGGTGGAGAGGAGAGATTTGGCTATGGAGTGATGTGTGTCTAACTTACAGAGAAGAAACTTTGTTGCTCAGCACATGAAAATAAACTACTTACTGTGATTTCAGACTGAGGTGATGTGGTTTCTCCACTCTATGGATCCTCATGGCGCCGCGGATGGCTGCCTCGGTGTTGAGCTCTCCAGTTGTTACACTGTTTTTGTTAGTTTGTCCTGTTTTATGTTTGTCATTCGCTATCAGTTATACCAGGGACGAACTGCTGAACATTCGGCAGTGCACACCAACTGATCACCAACCAGTTTTTGATTCTTCTGGCGTTTTGCGGAACATTGTCGTCGGTTGTGCCGCTGCACTGTGGAAACAGTATAAGACGCGCAGGTGTGGGAAGCGAGCCGGCACACTCGTTAAGCTCAGGCAGCGCGGATTCAGAACGGCGCTGCCTAGCATCCATCTGGCGAATGTCCGCTCTCTCCCTAACAAAATGGACGAACTACTTCTGCTCTCACGCAAAAACAAGGACTTTACCAACTCTGCTGCTCTGTGTTTCACGGAAACCTGGCTGAACGAAGCCATTCCGGACAGCGCGTTACATCTACCGGACTTTCAGCTGTTCAGAGCGGATCGCGATATGGAGTCAACGGGGAAAACGCGCGGTGGTGGGACATGCTTTTACATCAACAGAAGGTGGTGTACTGATGTAACTGTGTTAAGGAAGATGTGCTGTCCTGATGTGGAAGTGCTTTTCATTAACTGTAAGCCGTTCTACTCGCCGCGGGAGTTTTCCTCGCTCGTTCTCATCAGTGTTTACATTCCACCGCAAGCACACGTGAGTACGGCGCTGCAACAGCTGGCTGATCTGATCACAGAAACAGAACAACAACACCCGGACTCTGTTCTTATCATTCTCGGAGACTTTAATCAGGCAAAACTCACACGTGAACTGCCTAAATTCAAACAGCACATTACATGCCCCACCAGAGACAATAATATTTTGGACCATTGCTACACCACAACAAAGGATGCATATCGCTCCGTCGCCAGAGCAGCTCTAGGACTTTCCGATCACTGCCTGGTTCATCTTCTACCAACTTACAGGCAAAAACTTAAAACTGCTAAGCCAGTAATAAGGACTGTAAAGAGATGGACCAACGACACAGAGCAGGTCTTACAAGCCTGTTTTGAATGCACCGACTGGAGTGTTTTTGAAGCTGCTGCCAGCGATCTGGACGAGCTCACAGAGACTGTAACATCATACATCAGTTTCTGTGAGGATTTATGCATCCCTACCAGGACTTACTTATCATTCAACAATGATAAACCATGGTTCACACCAAAACTCAGACAGCTTCGTCAGGTCAAAGAAGATGCCTACAGGAGTGGGGATAGGATCTTGTATAATCAGGCCAGGAACACATTGACAAAGGAGATTGAAGTGGCTAAGAAGAGCTATGCCAAAAAGCTGGAAAACCAGTTTTCCTCCAACGACCCTGCATCAGTGTGGAAAGGCCTGAAAGACATTACCAACTACAAGACACCATCCCCCAGCATCGACAGCAATAAGCATCTTGCGAACGAGCTGAATGTCTTTTACTGTAGATTTGAGACCCCCGATCAGACACCCCATACCCGCCCTGACCATCTCTCTACACAGCCATCAACACCTCCAGCCATCCCCCTCCCCTCCCCCCCTGCACTTCAGATCAGTGAGGATAATGTGCGTCAGATCTTCAGGAAACAGAAGAGAAGGAAAGCACCAGGCCCAGACGGTGTTTCACCAGCCTGTCTGAAAACCTGCGCTGACCAGCTGGCCTCTATCTTCTCACTGATCTTCAACAGATCACTGGAGCAGTGCAAAGTCCCTTTCTGCTTTAAACGCTCCACCATCATCCCAATCCCGAAGAAACCAAAGATCACAGGACTCAATGACTACAGACCTGTTGCCTTAACATCTGTGGCCATGAAGTCATTCGAAAGACTGGTGTTAGCATATCTGAAGGACATCACTGGACCCTTGCTGGACCCCCTGCAGTTTGCCTACAGAGCAAACCGGTCTGTGGATGATGTGGTCAATATGGGACTGCATTACACCCTACAACATCTGGACAAACCAGGGACCTATGCAAGGATTCTGTTCGTGGACTTTAGTTCTGCCTTCAACACCATCGTCCCATCACTGCTCCAGACCAAACTGACCCAGCTCTCTGTCCCTAGCTCCATCTGTCAATGGATCACCAGCTTTCTGACAGACAGACAACAGCTAGTCAGAATGGGCAAAATCACGTCCGACAGCCGCACCATCAGCACCGGTGCTCCACAGGGATGTGTTCTCTCACCACTGCTCTTCTCCCTGTACACAAATGACTGCACCTCTAAAGACACCTCTGTCAAGCTCCTGAAGTTTGCGGACGACACTACTGTTATCGGACTCATCCGGAACGGTGACGAGTCTGCGTACAGACAGGAGGTGGAGCAGCTGGCTCTTTGGTGCAGTTATAACAACCTGGAGCTGAACACGCTCAAAACAGTGGAGATGATCGTGGACTTCAGGAGAAACCCCCCTGCACTCCCTTCACTCACCATCATGGACAGCACTGTGACTGCAGTAGAGTCATTCAGGTTCCTGGGCACCACCATCTCTCAGGATCTGAAGTGGGACACTCACATAGACTCTATTGTGAAGAAAGCCCAACAGAGACTGTACTTCCTGCGTCAGCTGAGGAAATTCAACCTGCCACAGGAGCTGCTCGTACAGTTCTACTCAGCTGTCATCCAGTCCATCCTCTGCACTTCCATCACCGTCTGGTTCGGCTCTGCTACCAAAACCGACCTCCGTAGACTACAGCGGATAGTTCGGACTGCTGAGCGAATCACTGGCACTACCCTTCCCACACTCAAAGTACTGCACTCATCCAGAGTGAGTAAAAGGGCTCGCAAAATCACTCTGGACACGTCACACCCAGCACACTTTCTGTTTGAACTGTTACCGTCTGGTCGACGCTACAGAGCACCGAGCACAAAAACAACCAGACACAGGAAAAGTTTCTTTCCCCAGGCCATCTACCTCATGAACACTTAAATGTTCCGCTACTGTGGAACAAACATGTGCAATACTTCCCTCAGACATTTCATTATAGCACCTTATAACTTTATATATATTTATAATTTATAATCTTTTTATTTTTATTTTATTTTTTCTATTTTTTATTTATACCTATGTTACTTGTCTTGTCACTTTATATTGTATGTGTACTGGAAGCTACTGTCACCAAGACAAATTCCTCGTATGCGCAAGCATACTTGGCAATAAAGCTCTTTCTGATTCTGATTCTGATTCTGATGTGTCGCTTCAGGTGAACTTTAACAGTGAAACTCGTTCCACACTGATCACACGTGTGCGGCTTCTCTCTGCTGTGGATCCTCTCATGTCTTTTCAGATGTGATGACTGATTGAATCTCTTGTCACAGTGTGAACACTTGTAAGGTTTTTCTCCAGTGTGAATTCTCTGGTGACGTTTTAAAGAGTCCGCTAAAGTGAAAGTCTTCTCACACTCAAAGCACATGTACTCTCTCACACCAGTATGAATTCTTTGATGTCTTTGTAAATATTGCAGCTGTGAAAAACTCTTTCCACACACAGAACATGAATGCGGCTTCTCCTTCGTATGAACTGCCAGGTGTGTCTTCAGGTGTGATGCATAGAGAAATGTTTTGCCGCATTGATTACATGAGAACGGCTTCTCTCCAGTGTGGATCATCATGTGAACATTAAGGGATGAAGAATGACTGAAACTCTTTCCACACTGATCACACGAGAACGGCTTCTCTCCGGTGTGAATTCTCATGTGAACACTAAGATCATGTTTGATTGTGAAACTCTTTCCACACTGATCACACGAGAACGGCTTCTCTCCGGTGTGAATTCTCATGTGAACATTAAGGTGTGAAGATTGATTGAAACTATTCCCACATTGATTGCATGTGAATGGCTTCTCTCCAGTGTGAAGTCTCATGTGACGCTCAAGACTTCGTTTGGTTGATAAACTCTTTCCACACTGAGTGCAGGTTGTAGATTTCTTGGCTCTTCTTTTCTTTAAAAATGTCTTTTTAGTCTCTGAGCGACTCAAAGGTTTTCCTCCAGGTTTGACATGATGTTCCTCCTCCACTTCACTCAGTTCTTCACTCTCCTCGCTCTCTTCCATCAGGTCTGACATGAATGAAAAAATTATTCAATTAAAATAAAATAAATAAAATAAAAATTATTCAATCAAAATAATTAAAAGAGAGAAATATAAAGTGAAAGGACATGAAAGTGAGCTCTGATGTAATAGTAAAACAGACAACTGTTAATAATTTGATTCCTTTTTAGAAATTATTTAAACTCTCCATGAATGAGGTAAATTTATCTCCCAATTATTATTTTTAAAACATTCTAGGCACAAATCCCATGTTTCTTAGAAAGAACCATTAAATATATTTGATCAAACACTATTATCTAACATGATATTAACATTAAAATATACAATACTGCCATATTTTGACACCAACTTTGAGATTTTTTTTTTTACTAAAAACGTTTTGAATTATTAATGGCCGTTCACACTAGACTTTTCCTTGCACTGACTTCCATTCATGAGTCTGTGAAAGTGAGACACCAGAAACACAAGCTCAAGTGAATAACCCTGTGAGAAATAACACAAGCATTTATCATTCAAGTGGAGTGGATTGTTTATTTTTTAATTTTTTAAATTATTATTATTTGTTATACCGGTATGTTAAATTCATGTTTGTGAAAAAGCTGCCACAGATTGTGACGTCATTTCACGGCCATCGCACGGCACGTCTGTAGAAATTTCGGCCGTGGCTTTAACTAGTTTTAAATTAACAATTTTTATTAGCATTATCTGTGTCCTACATGTTTCACTCAACCCTGTTACTCCTGACATGATTTTCCTCCTTTTAAAAACAGAGCTTTTCTTAAAACTGTGACATCATCTGGGCTCTTTCTGCAGCATGATGGGAAGACAAGAAAATAATCTGTAGAATTCATCAACCCTGTTACCAAAGTTACTGTAAGAAGAATCTCTAGAACTATGAATAACTTGTATGATATTTGACAAATACAACTTTATCAGTATCTTGGTGTTTACTGATTATTCCTAAAAAATAATAATTGTTTTAACTATGTTGAAAATGACAAATTCTGGAAACTTTGTTGCAAATTGGGAACCACATATAAAATAAATGTAAAATAAAACAGTTAAAATAGTATTTAGCTTGATCTGATGTTGACAATAAATATAAAAATGTCTCAAACCTCCCTTTACTGACCATTTGTTGAAGAAAAAAACCCCAGAACATTCTGTACCATTTCATAGTTTAACTGTTTATCTAAAAGTGATGAAGTGTTTGAATGTTTCTAACATTAATGTTCTTCAGCATCATGAATGAATGAAGAATAAACACCAACCTCTTTGTTCTTCAGGATCTTCAGTGTGTTTCATTCTGCAGGGTTCTGGATCACTCATGTTCTCTCTGTCCTCTTTAATAAACTCAGTCTTTGCAGATTTCAGCTCTTCCTGATGCTCTGATGCTCGTCTTCACTTGTAGCTGATGGGAATTTACAGCATTTATTGGATATTTGCTGTGGGAGGAGCTTCACTGATCATGTAATTGAAGTGGGAGGAGTTTCAATGATGATGAATTGCAGTAGGAGGAGCTTCACTGATGATAAGCTTGTTCGACTGGAATCGGCGCTGCACAGACCGAATGACAGTGATCAGTGAATAACATCAAAGTACCACGAGAGCGAATAGAGAGCAGAGAGCAGCTCCTTATGCTTTTGAATTGCTCTCACGGTGCTTTGATGTCATAATCCGATTGGTCTGTGCAGCGCCGATTCCAGTCGAACAAGCCTAATGTGATTACAGTGGGATGAGCCGATCTGCCAAAATAAAAAATCTATTACTGAGTTTGTTTTTATAATAAAATGAAACTTACGTCTGTCTATCTATTCATCGTAGGCTACAGTAACTGATGCCAATTCATGAATTATTTTTAATGCTAATACTAACATTATTTTGCTTCACTAAGATACAGGTATCTAGAAATAAAGAAAATAATATAAATACTCAGCTCGTACTGACATCAACTAGAAAATAACTTCATTGTGTGAAATACGCTATTGTTATTGAACTTTTGTTACATCATTTTGACACATCCCATATATCACATAACATGTAAACATGTTATTCATTATCTGGATGTGTTTTCTGGTCATGTTACTATTGAAGCTGATGTGACTGTAACTGATTTACATGTCTTTGTGTGTTATTTGTCCATATAATAAGTGCACAAATATTATCTTTTTATGCTGGGTTAATTTCTTCAGAATCAGAAACAAATGCTCCCACCCAGAGCTCTGTTTGTCACAGTTACCCAATCAAGTCCAATACAGAAAGTGATTTTTTCTTCTTCTTCTACGTTTATGCTCCACACCTTTTTTTATTAGAGACTTGCTAGAAAGTTCATATATTGTGTTTGTGATAAGCCATGGATACAAGTTGAGATGGAGCAATGTAAGGAGAAAGAAAAACTTGCTTTGGTTTGTTACATCACCTTCCCAATAAGGAACAGCCATACCAAATACGGCCTGGGTCTGTTTTTCATTTATGACTTTCTCACTCTCTTTTTTCTCCTCTTTGTGCTTTTTCCTTCTTCTCTCTGCAGAGGAAAGTAGGAGGCGTGGAAACATTGTGTGGCTTTTCTCCAGGATTCTCTGAGTTGTGTGTTCTGTCCCAGGCTGGAGTGATTGGCACTGCTCCTCTGGAGAGCACACAGTCAGCTCAACGGACGAGAGTCTCACAGCAAAGCTCAAGCACACAAGCTGATCAGCATCATCTGTGTCTGACCCATCCATAACAGTTCACAGAAGGAAGATACCAGATAGAAGATAATGACCTAAGAGTTGTCTTTTTGCAGATATTTGAAATTCCATAGAAAGACTGTGGAATACAGCGTTCTGAATTCTGTATTCCAGGGGTAAGTGGCTTAATTGTGCAAATACATCTTTGCAAAAGGAGCGTTTAAGTGCATGAGTGAGACTGTGCAAGATGGTGTGGCTTTTAGTGTGTTTTGAGGCATGCATTAAAAAAAATGTGCTAAAATCCATTTTACTAAAATCTGCCGTTGCATACGCCTTTTTTACCCTATAAAGCTTGCTTTGTTTGTATGGCTATTCCAATGAACACATTGTGTAGGCAGTTTTACTTCTTAATTATAGTTTTAATGTTAAGAATTTACTGGGTACTGTAAATTCCAAAGCTTTGGGAGAAACAGGGAATTTTTCTTGCGCCACAGGAAAAGGCATTGCAGAAGAGGCAGAGCAAAGTGCTCAGATAATAGAATACATGAGGAGGGGTTCTGTGCTAAGGGTGTGTTCAGAGTGAGAACTTCAGCAAAGTTTTTGAGACAACTGTTACAGTATGTAATCAAGTGTGTGTGATATGGTTGCACATAACCTAATTGATTCTGGTGTGTAAAATCCACATTTCACTAGAAGGATGTTTTGTAGAATTATCACCATAACTGTTTGGTTGAGTTGTTATGCTGCTTTTTGTTTATAAAGATTATATCTAACACACCCGGATGAGGATAATACTAATTATGAGCTGGTTTAAACAGAAGCAAGAAGCAGAACAAGTCAGGAAGCTATGTTGCACTTTTCTACCACTGCAGACACTATTCAGATTTTATTGCAGCTTCTGCCCAGCACTGTAAAGACAGGGTGATGTGAAACACTTTTTCCACTGTCCCAGCCAGATTGACAAAGAATGCTGGGAGAGTTAGAGCTCAGACATTAAACTTAAGTGAAGCAGAACCAGATGTACCCTTGAACAAGTGACAAGCTAAAGGTAAAAAAAAAAACAAAAAAAAAAAAACAAAGTGTGGCCTCTCCAATGTTGGGCCAGCTTTAAGAAAGATTGACATGGAGAGGTTGTTATCCCCACTTAGACCACTAGAGGCCAGTGTTGAGACACCTTGCAATACTCATTTGGTGCTTTGGTTTTCAGAGTGAGTTTAAGGGGGCAGGGATTCTCATCACTGTTCCTTGGGCATTGAAACCTTTAATAACCTTTAATGAATTAGGCAGCAAAATCATGCTGGGAAATCCTGTGAGAGATTTCCATGATTTGAAAGTGTAATATTTTTTGCAGTGTGCAGTTGCTTTTATTGTTGTTTTTGCCTCTGATTCATGGAATTTGTGATTAAATTTATTTGTTATTTCTTTCTTTGTATAGTGACAACAATTCACATGGAAATGCCAAGTTTTTCATATGGCTGTACTTGTAGTTATTGCTTCTCTGACACACTGCTATTTAAAGGCACAATATGTATTTTTTTTGCTTTAAAAATATAAAAAATCACTATATCTGTTATATATTTTTTAAAGTTGTGTATTTACATTATCCCGACAGTTCCAATTAACTTCTAAATCCAGAGAAATTAATATTTTAATTCGAAGACACGGACCGTGTCTTTATTTCCGTTATGTCGCAGTCAATGGCGTCATATCCACGTTGTCCCTGGTGTCCGCTCGTGCTGCCATGGTAACCAGAGCTATGAACCAGAGCCCTCTGATAGTAACCAAGACGACAGACGTGGACAGAGCCGCCTTAACCTAATGTTAGGCCCCGGGGCTGAGAGGTTTTGAAGGCCCCCCATCCCCTCGATTTATAGAGTCTCATTTTAAAAAAGTGTAATCTAGTTAATCTACATTACAAAATGCATTAGTTTCTTTCGAGACCTACAACAGTGAGTTTTTTTATATTGTTTTTAATTTTAATATTGTTATTAACATATCACTGAGCACATAAACACAATAAACTTTATTTAACAACCACACACAGCAACTAAATTTCAACTTTATGCAAATGAGAAGCAATTTTCGCGAGCGACAACCAATAGGAAAGAAGCCTTTCAATGGAGCTCAGCTCCCGTCACCGTCTCGAGTGCAGTGCAGGCAAGACAGAAGAGTTCAAGGGCGATTTCACTGTTTTATATGATTTGACTGTAACTAACCACAAACATGGATATAATAAAATGATGCATGGAAAAGAAACTGTCGACAGTCTGTCTCAGTGAGTTTAATTCATACATTTATAGTTCGAGTGTTGTAGTTTTATGATGCAAGTTTAGCACTGCTGCAGTTCATTTTACAGTTTCCCCTGCATTATGTTGACTATTAGGGACAAGAAAATGTTATTTGTCAAATTCGGATGACGTTTTAGTAATTTATGATAGTATGAGTGAGTTTAATTTGTAGATTGATCGATCGTTAGTAAATTATTTACCAAACACTGTTGTGTGGTAGCCTAATATAAAAACACTCTCCCAACAGCATACTGTTTCTTTTGAGCCTAATTCCTAGCCAAATTAAAATGATATCGTTGTATAATATCACTTGTGATGGTGTTTTGTATAGATGTGGCCAGACGAGCAGTCTAAACGCCTCATTCGCGCCGCGGGACCTCTAGATGCGCGTAAACGCGTCTTTGCATTGACTTAACATTGAAATCACTCGCGCCAGACGCTCTATTCGCGTTTGGTGTGAACGCACCATTACAATAACATTAGAGCACTACCAACGCCCACAAGCGACAAGCGACTAGCGACATACAGCGACAAAATCTGACAAGTTAAAACAATATGACCTTTTCAGCTCATCATGAACCTGAACATGGGAGGCCCCTGAACTTGGGAGGCCCCTGGGCTTCAGCCCAGGTATGCCCGTGCATTAATGCGGCCTTGGACGTGGACCACTGTAGTTCGCAATGTCTATCTGCACGCTGTTGTTGTTTCGTTCAAACATTATGGACCATGGCAAGCAGACTTTGGATAAAAAAGGAGAACTAAAACGAGAATCAATATCAGCGCGGTGTTTTCGAGATGCCGAGAGCTGCATATTATGTGTTTGTGCCATTGGAAGTGAGTACAAGTTCTGGCATAAAGTGATGATGAGTGAGAGGAACAAAGCTTCAGAGGTGTATATACTCCATATAGTATGGTGTAAATTCTTCCCAAAAACTTGAAAGCAGTTTTGTTTTGTTTTTTCAGCTGTCTATTCCGATGCTTTTGTGGACAATGGGGAAGAACCGGTTGTTACTGTATGCCCTTTTGGGTATAATGGCTTTTGGTCTATTCGCAAAACTTGAAGCTCAGGATGGTAAGTTAAGGTCAGCATTTTTTTTCTTTTTTCTTTTTTTCTTAATTTTTCTTTGAGATGCAAACTTCCAGTTATGAGTGAAGACATGTTAATTTTACTGTGCTGCAGACAATTCACAAGTAAAAATCATAAATGTTTCCTTTGATTGGAAAGAGACCTTAAAATTAGGTGTTTTTCTTTGCAAAGCTTTTGTTAAATATTCAGTTTTTATTAGACCCCCCATTAATGCTGGTCACTTGAGTTAAAAATTTGAAATATAAAGACAGTGAAGAGAAACATCTACAGTTTCAGTAAAGGGAGTTGAGCACGTATTTAAATAACTGATTTAAATACTGTAAAGATATTCAGAGTGGTGTGCTGTAGTTTGTTTAGAGCTCCCAATGATCAAGAATAATTCAACAGAACACTGAATTTCAAGTTTACACTAATCCTGAAGGGTCTCAAGAGCTACTGTCAGCATTGGGAATGGCCACAGCCAGTTAATATTGATCTGACTGAACACAAGAAGATGGAAAGATTCAATTGCCCATGCAGGCAGCCTTTAGAGGTGGCCGAATACATATGCAGAAAGTTCGTAATGTACACACAATTGTTCTAAATACACTGTAAATTAAATCCCCACAACATAATTCTACACAATTTCAGAGAATGAAAATTAGAAAGTTGCAGAGCATCTTCCTTGGTTCAGCATGCAGTATAATGTGTTTGTGTTGTGTTTTTATGATGGATTGTAATTATCCATGATTATGTTTTATGCTTGCACCCTTCCCCTGTCTCCCTCCTTCCGTTTTTTTTATTATTATTTTTTTTAACCCACACATTTTGCATTATATTTTGTTTGTTTCTCTGTCCTCTCTCTACTTCTCCTTCAAAGCCCCCGGGTCAGCCGACCTTATACTCTTAATTGACGGATCAGAGAGCGTTGGAGCTGCCAACTTCCCCCTCGTCAGTGATTTGGCTGTCCAAGTGATTGAGGGGCTTGCTGTGGGCAGGGACGCAATCCGTGTAGCCCTCGTGCTTTATGGTGCAGATCCCGAAATTCAATTCTATCTCAATAGCTATGACAACAAAGAGAGTGTCCTCGTTGCTCTCCGGGGGCTTGAGTACCCTGGCGGGACTGAGTCAAATCTGGGGGCCGCCTTGGAGGAGGTGGTAGACAGTCTGTTGGGCCAAGATGCAGGAGGCAGGGCAGCGGAAGGGGTGCCCCAGGCACTGGTGGTAATTAGTGCTGGGGAGTCCACTGATGATGTCAGTCAGGGCGAGAGTGCCCTAAAGCAGGCCAGTGTGTACACCTTTGGTATTGCTGCGGGTGATTCTGCTACTGCCCAACTGGAAGCTATTGCTACAGACAAAAGCTTTGTTCTGTCCGCTCCTGATGTCAGAACAGTGGCATGCATGGTTGACCAGATACTGCCATACATTAATGGGGTCGTCGAGCGCACCATTGTGATTCAAACAGATTTCACAGAAGGTATGTAATTACCGTATGAGAGGGATTCCATAGAGAAACTGAAGAAAAAGGAAATAATAACAGTACATTGTCATGGGCGTGGACATCTAAACAAATAATGATAATAAAAAAACATAATATTTTTAGGTGAAAGGTTTTAGTGTCCCAAAATATCTTTCTTTCTTTTTTTTTAAACAACATACAGTTTTTGTACATAACATACATTTTAAACAACATACATTTGTGTGTTTACAAATGATCCATACAAACTTAGAAACAGTTTGTGTGTCCTATAAGATACAATATTTAGACTAAACCAAGAGTAGCACATGCAACCCATTAACACTCCTTGTATGTTTATATTCAGGATATTAATACATTTAGGTCATAGCATTTGTATCTATTTCTATTTTAAATAAATTATCACTTTATGCTAATTGATTTCCATTATTTTTACTACTTGTAATATACGTTACATATATTGATATATTACAACTTTTACTACTTTTATATATGTTAGCTTTATGGCAAGTAAAAAAATGGTGATAGTTATTAATACATTGTTTCTGTAAAACATCATACATTTTAAATAAAAGATAGCTAACTTCTTCATAGGTTACCTGATTTTGGTTTGAATTTGCAGAAGGACTAAGTAGAATTTATTTATTTTTTATTTTTATTTTAGCTTTGGCTGTTGGGAAAAGAGATATCATTTTCCTCATTGACAGTAGCATGGGTGCCACCTTAATCAATGCAGTGCGAGAATTCATCAAAAGGTTTGTTGACACCATGCCAATTGGACCTGATCAGGTGCAGGTCGGAGTGGCCATGTTTTCCACCACCCCAAAGTCGGAGATCAACCTCAACTCATTTAGTTCAAAAGAATCCCTAAGCTCTGCTCTCACAAGAATAAAACCCAAACCTTCGGCTGAAGTCAACATCGGGGCTGCCCTGGATTTTGTGAGAACCAACATGCTCAGACCTGAGAGTGGGAGCCGCATTCAAGATCAAGTGACACAGCTTGTGTTGCTCCTGACCAGTAAAAAATCTAAAGACAGTGTTCAACAGCCAGCTGAAGCTCTTCGTCGATTGGGTGTTCTAACTTTGGCTGCAGGCTCCAGAGCTGCTGATGAGGCTGAGCTCAAGCAAATAGCTTTTGATGAAGCTGTGGTTTTCATCCTGAAGGACTTCAGGATGTTGCTGCGCAACCCCAGAGATATTATATCCCATCTCTCTACATTGACTGGTGTTGTTGTGACAGAGGGCCCAACTGAAACGGGTAATATTCTACAAACATTAACCTATTAACCCATTCTACACCCATTAACACTCCTTGTATGTTTATATTCAGGATATTAATACATTTAGGTCATAGCATTTGTATCTATTTCAATTTTAAATAAATGATCATTTCATGCTAATTGATTTCCATTATTTTTACTACTTGTAATATATGTTACATATATTGATATATTACAACTTTTACTACTTTTATATATGTTAGCTTTATGGCAAGTAAAAAAAATGGTGATAGTTATTAATACATTGTTTCTGTAAAACATCATACATTTTAAATTAATGATATCTAACTTCTTCATAGGTTACCTGATTTTGGTTTGAATTTGCAGAAGGACTAAGTAGAATTTATTTATTTTTTATTTTTATTTTAGCTTTGGCTGTTGGGAAAAGAGATATCATTTTCCTCATTGACAGTAGCATGGGTGCCACCATAATCAATGCAGTGCGAGAATTCATCAAAAGGTTTGTTTACACCATGCCAATTGGACCTGATCAGGTGCAGGTCGGAGTGGCCATGTTTTCCACCACCCCAAAGTCGGAGATCAACCTCAACTCATTTAGTTCAAAAGAATCCCTAAGCTCTGCTCTCGCAAGAATAAAACCCAAACCTTCGGCTGAAGTCAACATCGGGGCTGCCCTGGAGTTTGTGAGAACCAACATGCTCAGACCTGAGAGTGGGAGCCGCATTCAGGATCAAGTGACACAGCTTGTGTTGCTCCTGACCAGTAAAAAATCTAAAGACAGTGTTCAACAGCCAGCTGAAGCTCTTCGTCGAATGGGTGTTCTAACTTTGGCTGCAGGCTCCAGAGCTGCTGATGAGGCTGAGCTCAAGCAAATAGCTTTTGATGAAGCTGTGGTTTTCATCCTGAAGGACTTCAGGATGTTGCTGCGCAACCCCAGAGATATTATATCCCATCTCTCTACATTGACTGGTGTTGTTGTGACAGAGGGCCCAACTGAAACAGGTAATATTCTACAAACATTAACACATTAACCCATTCTACACCCATTAACACTCCTTGTATGTTTAGATTCAGGATATTAATACATTTAGGTCATAGCATTTGTATCTATTTAAATTTTAAATAAATGATCACTTCATGCTAATTGATTTCTATTATTTTTACTACTTGTAATATATGTTACATATATTGATATATTACAACTTTTACTACTTTTATATATGTTAGCTTTATGGCAAGTAAAAAAAAAATGGTGATAGTTATTAATACATTGTTTCTGTAAAACATCATACATCTTAAATTAATGATATCTAACTTCTTCATAGGTTACCTGATTTTGGTTTGAATTTGCAGAAGGACTAAGTAGAATTTATTTATTTTTTATTTTTATTTTAGCTTTGGCTGTTGGGAAAAGAGATATCATTTTCCTCATTGACAGTAGCATGGGTGCCACCATAATCAATGCAGTGCGAGAATTCATCAAAAGGTTTGTTGACACCATGCCAATTGGACCTGATCAGGTGCAGGTCGGAGTGGCCATGTTTTCCACCACCCCAAAGTCGGAGATCAACCTCAACTCATTTAGTTCAAAAGAATCCCTAAGCTCTGCTCTCGCAAGAATAAAACCCAAACCTTCGGCTGAAGTCAACATCGGGGCTGCCCTGGATTTTGTGAGAACCAACATGCTCAGACCTGAGAGTGGGAGCCGCATTCAAGATCAAGTGACACAGCTTGTGTTGCTCCTGACCAGTAAAAAATCTAAAGACAGTGTTCAACAGCCAGCTGAAGCTCTTCGTCGAATGGGTGTTCTAACTTTGGCTGCAGGCTCCAGAGCTGCTGATGAGGCTGAGCTCAAGCAAATAGCTTTTGATGAAGCTGTGGTTTTCATCCTGAAGGACTTCAGGATGTTGCTGCGCAACCCCAGAGATATTATATCCCATCTCTCTACATTGACTGGTGTTGTTGTGACAGAGGGCCCAACTGAAACAGGTAATATTCTACAAACATTAACACATTAACCCATTCTACACCCATTAACACTCCTTGTATGTTTATATTCAGGATATTAATACATTTAGGTCATAGCATTTGTATCTATTTCAATTTTAAATAAATGATCACTTCATGCTAATTGATTTCCATTATTTTTACTACTAGTAATACACTCACCTAAAGGATTATTAGGAACACCTGTTCAATTTCTCATTAATGCAATTATCTAATCAACCAATCACATGGCAGTTGCTTCAATGCATTTAGGGGTGTGGTCCTGGTCAAGACAATCTCCTGAACTCCAAACTGAATGTCAGAATGGGAAAGAAAGGTGATTTAAGCAATTTTGAGCGTGGCATGGTTGTTGGTGCCAGACGGGCCGGTCTGAGTATTTCACAATCTGCTCAGTTACTGGGATTTTCACGCACAACCATTTCTAGGGTTTACAAAGAATGGTGTGAAAAGGGAAAAACATCCAGTATGCGGCAGTCCTGTGGGCGAAAATGCCTTGTTGATGCTAGAGGTCAGAGGAAGATGGGCCGACTGATTCAAGCTGATAGAAGAGCAACTTTGACTGAAATAACCACTCGTTACAACCGAGGTATGCAGCAAAGCATTTGTGAAGCCACAACACGCACAACCTTGAGGCGGATGGGCTACAACAGCAGAAGACCCCACCGGGTACCACTCATCTCCACTACAAATAGGAAAAAGAGGCTACAATTTGCACGAGCTCACCAAAATTGGACAGTTGAAGACTGGAGAAATGTTGCCTGGTCTGATGAGTCTCGAATTCTGTTGAGACATTCAGATGGTAGAGTCAGAATTTGGCATAAACAGAATGATAACATGGATCCATCATGCCTTGTTACCACTGTGCAGGCTGGTGGTGGTGGTGTAATGGTGTGGGGGATGTTTTCTTGGCACACTTTTGGCCCCTTAGTGCCAATTGGGCATCGTTTAAATGCCACGGCCTACCTGAGCATTGTTTCTGACCATGTCCATCCCTTTATGACCACCATGTGCCCATCCTCTGATGGCTACTTCCAGCAGGATAATGCACCATGTCACAAAGATCGAATCATTTCAAATTGGTTTCTTGAACATGACAATGAGTTCACTGTACTAAAATGGCCCCCACAGTCACCAGATCTCAACCCAATAGAGCATCTTTGGGATGAGGTGGAACGGGAGCTTCGTGCCCTGGATGTGCATCCCACAAATCTCCATCAACTGCAAGATGCTATCCTATCAATATTGGCCAACATTTCTAAAGAATGCTTTCAGCACCTTGTTGAATCAATGCCACGTAGAATTAAGGCAGTTCTGAAGGCGAAAGGGGGTCAAACACAGTATTAGTATGGTGTTCCTAATAATCCTTTAGGTGAGTGTATATGTTACATATATATTGATATATTACAACTTTTACTACTTTTATATATGTTAGCTTTATGGCAAGTAAAAAAAATGGTGATAGTTATTAATACATTGTTTCTGTAAAACATCATACATTTTAAATAAATGATAGCTAACTTCTTCATAGGTTACCTGATTTTGGTTTGAATTTGCAGAAGGACTAAGTAGAATTTTTTTTTTTTTTTTAGCTTTGGCTGTTGGGAAAAGAGATATAATTTTCCTCATTGACAGTAGCATGGGTGCCACCATAATCAATGCAGTGCGAGAATTCATCAAAAGGTTTGTTTACACCATGCCAATTGGACCTGATCAGGTGCAGGTCGGAGTGGCCATGTTTTCCACCACCCCAAAGTCGGAGATCAACCTCAACTCATTTAGTTCAAAAGAATCCCTAAGCTCTGCTCTCACAAGAATAAAACCCAAACCTTCGGCTGAAGTCAACATCGGGGCTGCCCTGGATTTTGTGAGAACCAACATGCTCAGACCTGAGAGTGGGAGCCGCATTCAGGATCAAGTGACACAGCTTGTGTTGCTCCTGACCAGTAAAAAATCTAAAGACAGTGTTCAACAGCCAGCTGAAGCTCTTCGTCGAATGGGTGTTCTAACTTTGGCTGCAGGCTCCAGAGCTGCTGATGAGGCTGAGCTCAAGCAAATAGCTTTTGATGAAGCTGTGGTTTTCATCCTGAAGGACTTCAGGATGTTGCTGCGCAACCCCAGAGATATTATATCCCATCTCTCTACATTGACTGGTGTTGTTGTGACAGAGGGCCCAACTGAAACGGGTAATATTCTACAAACATTAACCCATTAACCCATTCTACAAACATACATGCAAATTGTGTTATTAATTTAAATTAATAAGATAAATATAGATAAACAAAATACTGTACAAAACTATATATATATATATATATATATATGCACTTTTGCCCATTGATACTGTCTTATACAAATTAAGATTCTTGAACTTCATTTTAAAGGTACTTAGACATCTAAAATTGTCGTCATATAAAATCTTCTAGGCACTACAGTTACTACAGTCCACACCCATTGGCGTCGGAACCATTGAATATGGGTGGGACAAGACCCACCCACTTTTTAAGACCAATGATATAGAGCGTCACAGTCCTGCCCACAGCCCAAGAGAGCTTTGGTGCCGGAAGTAACGTTCTGCTCATCAGTTTCAGCGGCCCACGGGCAGGTTGCTGACAAATGCCTCAACAATTTCCCACTTGTGGTCCATGCTCATTTTATTCATGAAGTTATAGTTCATCCTTAATTTTAATAACATTTAATGTATTTTCTTAATAACAACAAGTGAAAATTAAAAAGTGATGGTCAGCAAACCAGAAAGTGCATCATATTCAGTTTATTAACTTGCCATGAATTATTACACAAATGTTCAGTAAATGCATGAAGAGGTATGCCTAAGCTAAATATTGTTTTGACAGTGGCATCATAAAATGCTTGATATGACTCATACCATATGAAGGCTAAAGTAGCCTAGCTAAAGTGAACGATAATGCTAACTAACGTTACCAACCTCCCTGCAAAACTTACCACAACTTTGTAACGTTAGGTCTTGTCCCTCATGCTGGCCCTTACAAAACCCACAAGCTGACCCTTGGACACGCTACACTCAACTACATGACCCGATTTGAAGTGGTTTTCACCCCTTTTAACACTTTTGTTTTCCTCCTTGAAAAAAGCCATCATGGCAGCCAAGGAGATCATGATTGCACTGATAAGTCTACCGTGCAAAAAACGCAACACAGATCAGATGCATCACCAATCAGATGCATCACTGTGGGATTGTGGGATTGTTCAGGATTGTGGGTAATGAAGTACTTCTCCAAGACATTGCGAATAAAAGGCATTTATCTCAAAACAAGGTTAGTGCCCCATGAACTTTTGGCGGTTATATGAGCATATACAATCGCTTAGTACAGCCGTAGCTGGTTTTAAGTCTACCATGTATGGTTACGTTTTTATGGCTTATACCCCAACTGTCAATGGAGAAATTGTATTGAATTTTTACTTCCGGCACTGGCTGTGGGCGGGACTGTGATGCTCTATTTGCAGAAATACACCGCTCCCAGTAAGAAACAACCAATCAGAGCCAGGAGGAGTGTCTTAGCAGTGTCAATCAAGCTCGTGTACGCGCTGATCACACCGCTCTCTCGCACAGCGCGTACCGTCGTTCAAAATCAAGATTGCCAGTGTGCCGCAGCTGTGCTAATGGCGGACAACCAACCAAAAACTGCCAATTTCTCGAGTGGCACCTGCTCATACAACAAAGACAGGTAAACAGAAGAAGACCGATGACGATAAACAAGCCCGTCGGAGCCCATTGACTCAGTGGCAAACCTCTAGCCGCATAACATACAGATAAAATGTCATGCATTGTGCAAAGCAACAATTGAAACCTGCTTATTTCACTGGCTTGTCATGTTGCTGAAATAATGTACTAGCAAACCTTATTTAGCATTACACATCGCTAGAATAATTACTTACATACTGTAACGTTACCATTATATTATCTTGCTAGCTATTTATAACTTATAGAAAGAGTGCAACGTTATGAAGTTACATTACATGTATTGCAAAATACGTAATGATTTGAGGACCAAGTTTGAAGTCAAAGTATATTGCAGGCCATAGTCAATGTAAAGCATATTGTAGATGTTTCATCCTTACCAGTGAATGTGCGATAACTGTTTATCCGCCGTCATCAGCATATGTTTACTAGCCTGCACGTTCACGGCAGGCTCCGTTGTGGGGGAGGAGCTGTGGAGGGAGGGCTGTAGCGCAGCAGAGAGCGAGGGGGAGTGACCTGTAAGCTGTGCTTGTTCAGATTTTCAGGCTAAGTCAACGTTTTTTAAAAGCTCAGTAGTCTACTGTAAAACTCTTAAAAATAAAGAAAATGTAACGTTTCCTGTGTCAAACTTCATTCACATATCTATATTCCCATGCATGTATAGATTTGAAATTTCCCACGTTCATTACTCATACAGGGGCAATATAGACCTTATGCGCCAGAGAAACAAGGGCGCCGCCATCTTTAGAATATTGTCTTTGAACTTACGTTTTTGCGGTCGCTCTGTATATTCCTATGGCAGGGATAGGCAACTTCGGTCCTGGAGGGCCACTGTCCTGCGGAGTTTAGCTCCAACCCTAATTAAACACACCCGAACAAGGCAATCAATGTTTTCAGGATTACTAGATAGATACAGGCAGGTGAGTTTTTATCAGGGCTGAAGCTAAACTCTGCAGGACAGTGGCCCTCCAGGACCGAAGTTGCCTATCCCTGTCCTATGGCATTGCTGTCCAGGGGCCGTATTCACAAAGAATTTTAAGGCTAAAAGTAGCTCCTAACTGGCGAATTTAGGAGCAACTCCTAAAAATAATGGGCGTGTCACTCGTAACTTTAGGACTCCTAATTTTTTTTTCTAAGAGTAATTCACGAAGCATTTTAGCCCTAAAAGTAGCACCTAAGCCTGGGACAGCTTAAAAGAAGTTGAGAGGACTCCTAACTCATTAAGACCTATTCACAAACCGCTTTTTGTAGCATTTCACGTTGCGATGTTTTGAAATGCGTACGCGGCGGCTACAGGAGCTTCCAATCGCGAGGGAACAATTTTGCATTGTAGGCATAACTAGGGATGCAATAACGCCACCAACAACAACCAAAACTAGGCTACTCATTGCATGTAAACTAATTGTAACGTTTCATTGTGAATCAAATTAAAATGTTCTTCTCGTTGCAAACGTAGGCAAAGGCATATGGTGACAGATTAATAATGTTGCAAAGATATTGCATCAATCCATATGTTTCATTAGGCTACTAGGCTATTTGTTTTGCTTTACTCTTTATTCATTTAGTATATTTATTCAGTTATTCATCATCTTCCGTCCTTCGCACTACTTGTGTAGCGCACGCATTCTCAGACCTGTCACCTGTCACTCATCATCGTAGGGGAGGTTTGGAATCATTCCCGCGTTACAATCATCAGCCAATCAAGGTGGTCACTTCAGTCAAGCTCGTGCATGAGTAATGACGTCATCCATAGCAACGAAGACTCTATAGTTTAGGAGTTGTCATTTTTCTTTACTAAGAGTAGGTCTGAAAGGCGTTGTGTATAACTTTTAAGAGAAAACTCCTAGCTAAAATCTTTTAGTGCGATTTAGGAGTACTCCTAGTGGTAAGATAAAATGCTTTGTGAATACGGCCCCAGATGTCTTAAAGGGCACCTATTATGCCCTTTTTTACAAGATGTAATATTGGTCTCGGGTGTCCCCAGAATGTATTTGTGAAGTTTCAGCACAAAATACCCCACAGTTAATTTATTATAACCATTTGAAAATGTCATTTTTGGGGTCTGTTTTAAAAAGAGCTGTTTTGGTGTGTACCACCTTAAATGTAAATGAGCTGCATATTCCCGCCCTGCCTTTGGATGAGGGCGTAACTTGCATACCTATGGCAATAAACAGTCGGTAGAAGCAGAATGGCTGAGAGTGACAGACCCGCTGTTTTGTATGGCATTCAGCCGTACATGTTTGAACCGGAATCAGACCCAGATGATGAAGAGACTCCGGCAGAAGAAACACAAATGAGAATGGATCAGGACGTCTCGGAATGGTTATTTGATACATTTATGTACTTATAGAGTTTTAATCGTGTCCCCTTTGCAATAGACTATGTGCACGTTAGCATATGCTACTTCCGGCTGCGAAACCGATAGGGGGTGTCTAGTTTCCGGTAGCCTGATGGACGACGTAGAGGATGTATATTTCTCCAGATGTCTTGGACATTTGCCGAATATTACAGTCGATGATGTTCATTGACTGGTTAGTGATTTTTCTCCAGCTCCCCAGAGCAAGAGAGAGAAGGGGTTTAAACATTACATCTCTCAGTATTTGCATAATTTTGAAGGTAAGTCACAACAACATCCATGCTACGTGCTCAAGCTATGCTATCTGGTAACTGTTATGTTATCTCTCTAGTAAATGCCACTCCATCTGAAAGCAGGTGAAGGCGATTTACTACTAATCAAGGAACCGGCTTTACTGACGAGAGGCGCATATCAATGTCATGCGATATATCGCCCAGCCCTAATAGACATATGACAGAAATAAAGTCAGTCTGGTTAGTAATAAGGGAAGCTGGTAATGCTGTTTGTGGAGTTGTTTAATCCTCCTCTGCTGAGATCTTCACAGATTTAATGTCTTTTTATCTTCATCTGATTTAATTTAAGGCTGTGGCTGAAGTCAGTTGTAGTTCTTGTGTTTCTCTTTCCTTCAGTGATTCTGCTTGTTAACAACAACAGGTGTTCATCACTAATGCTCAGTCATCACTCAATTGATCACTTAATTGTCTCATTAACTTTAACACTGCTTCAGTGTTACTTTAACACCATGTAGAGTGGGACCATATGTGCTCTGAGCAGTGTTAATTTAACACTGGGGAATTTACTGTGTACATTATAAAAGTTGAAATCATGCGTTAGTTAGTTCCCGAACAGTTTGTGTTAGCCATTGTTTTGTTTATGATGTTCGGAGGCTATGTTGTTGACAACCACTCCTACACGTCATACAGGGAGTAAAGGTATCCGACGTTGGTTCCTTCGTTATTAAGTTAGGCTGTTTTCACACATATTTCTAGACAGGTCTCCCTTGCAAAATAGGTTCTAACCCCAATGGCTTCTCCTGGTTAAAGGGTATAATATAATAATTAATAATAATAATAATAATAATTAATAATTAGTAGCCTAAAAACTTCCGTCTAGTTGTCATGGATACGCAACGCTCCACTCTGTAAAGCGACTGCTTGGGTGCAGTCTTGAGGTTACCCTGGAATTGGCCCAGAAGATTGAATGTGCTACGCGAGAGCAGAGTTTGTGTGCCGATTGGTACACTGTACGGAAACCACGGGTGACTGCATCTCGTTTTAGAGAGATCTGCCATGTGGGCAAGGCCTCTGAAGAGGGACTTGCTGAACACATTCTAAGAGGTACTCATCAGACAGGGCCTATGAAGAGGGGTTTGGAATTGGAGGCAGATGCGATCTGGGAATATTGCCAGATAAAACGTGTGAACCACTACAAATGTGGGTTTGTGGTACAACCGGATGCACCATGGATTGGTGCCTCACCAGATGGGGTTGTTTTTGACCCCTTGGAGCAGCCTCAGTTTGGCCTTGTGGAAATAAAATGTCCAAACATTCCAAATTATGTAGACACACCTTATCTCAAGGTCATCAATGGGTCATTGCAGCTCAAACCAACTCATGCCTATAATTGGCAAGTTCAGGGCCAACTACTTGTCACCGGTATGAGTTGGTGCGAATATGTCGTCTCCGCTCAAGATGATGTTTTCATACAAAGAATACAGAGGGATGAGAGTGTGATGGAAAAAATGAAGCGTGGGATAGATAAGTTCTACTTTCATGTGTACTGAGTTTTGGGCGCGTTTTTACAGAAGACTCCTTTAAATCTGTTATTATCTTGCATAATTACCTTGATCATTTCTCATATTATAAATGTTCATTTGTGCCTTTGTATGCATTGTTATTGAAGGGCAGTGACACTTTCATGTTAACCATTTATGAAATTGAAGTTTGTCAAATACATTTCACTTGAAATCTATTATGTGTTTTTGCTTTCTGAAGAACAGAGAAATGGTCTTTGCATTTTTACAAAATCTATCAAATCAAATCAAATCAAAATGTATAGCACCTTACAACAACGCTCAGGTTGACCAAAGTGCTTTACAACTGTGAAACCCACAAAAACAGATAATACAGAACAATACAGAGCAAGAATTACACACACACACACACACACACACACACACACACACACACACACACACACACACACACATATATATATATATATATATATGTGTGTGTGTGTATATATATAGATAAAAAACATGTCAAAACCATATAATAACTAAATTATTAAAATATAAAACACCTTAAGATAAGTGCTAAAAAAATCAAAAAGCCAGTTTAAATAAATGGGTCTTCTAAAAAAAATCTATCACAGTCAACAGGAAGCACACAGAACAAAGTTGTAGACAACACTGTAAAAGTAAAGCAGTTTTATTTGCAGAGTAACAGCAAATAATTTCCAAAACTGTATGAGTATTGTTAAACATCCTGTGATGTGTTATTGGCCTTTATTTTGCCAGGAGAGTGTGGTGTCAAAGTTCATTATAGAATGGATTAGGAAATCCGGCCACCAGAAAATCAGACCATCCATTTCTTGACCAGGGGTCCGGACTAATAATTAGTGAGGAGACATGCAACAATAAAAAATTGGTTTATATTCCCACAAATGGAGAGAGGGATGACCGTGTCAAAAAGTTTGTTCTCTTTGACCCTCCTAATGAGCCTCTCGACGTGGACTCTCAGACGTGCAATGGCCTGGGTTTTAAGGACGTCCACCTCTGACATTTGATCCTGTTTGGACATAAAAGCTGGGCGATGCATTTTCCCGGAAACTAGCTCATCTATCAGAAACCCCTTGTCTACCATAACTTCCATGTCGGGTGTGCCCGACATGGTGCCGACACAAATGTCAATGCTCCATGGGGGGACATGCCAATAAGCGCTTTGAATGTACAGTGCGACTTGTATGTGGAAAATACCTCACTTTGGAGCAGAAGGGAGGTAGGGGTTTGGCACCTCATTTCTGTGCAGTCAAGGATGACCTGGGTGTTTTCATAAGTCCCATGGAAATCTGTGGGGCAGTTTGCTCTCACTGATCCGCTTGTCATCCATATCGAGAGAGATCCAAGTAAAGTATATAGAAAGTTGGACCACGTCACAACTATTCGACTGTAGCTCTGTGGATGTTGAACTTGTGAGCAAGTTCCCTTTGTGTACAGCCGGTTGATAGATAGTTAAGGAAGAGGAAGAGCTCGTCAATTGGCAGCAATTACTGGGGAAAATAGTTACTGTATTATTAATAGATAGAAACACTATACAACAAAGATAAAATACACAAACTAAGGTGATTAAACTATGCAGTGCATGTGGGGGTGTATGTAATCTAAAAATTGGAAACTTTCATCAATGATTTAACTGGTGGTAAAGAGTAAGCTGCCTATAGCAGGCCAGCGTGGAGCTGAGCAGCCAAAGGAGCAGAGCAACAAAAGCAGGTAGTCGCTTGCACAGACAACAAGAGTGCCAGAGCAAGCAAAAAACAAAACACAGCTAACAAGCTGGTAGTATATGTTTATTGTAGAACTTACTGTTGATCTGTTCATAGGGCTCTCAGTGGATGTACTGGTAGAACGGTTCTTCTGACCACTGGTGACTCTCACCATTCTGCTCGTTGCCTCTTGGATTAGATTCCAAAAGGCCATGATATGCTCATATGATGGAAATCTGCATACAAACAGCACATATCATATAGTTTTTCTATTGATGGCATTCAGATTACATCAAAACATTCTCAAGTTGTGAACATGGAATCTAGCGTTGTTTTCTCTAGATCTGTTAATTATATTTCCTTCATTATATTTTATTCTTCTTTACTGAAACCCACAAAGTCACAATCCACACACATCAGACACTCACCACACACGCATTGTATGAAACCGCAAAAATCCATACTAGCCAAACTATTATACAGCTATCGTGAAACTTTAAAGCTAATCACATCACCGGCTGCTGATGATAAGTTTTTTATTGCCTCGTCAGCGGAGATGAGGCTGACTTTGTTGGAAGGGACAGATCTGTCCCGTGACATGTATGTATATATTCATAAAATATGTATTATTTACAGAACAAAGAAAAGAAAATACACCAAATGTGATGGTGTGAAATCTCTGATTTCTTACCTGGTATAGTACCGAAAGTCATCAGGTGATGTGGCAAACCGCTGCAACCCCAATCTCTCCAAATGATGTGACTCGAGCTGCCTTGTGAGCTCCGTGACACGTAATTTTTTGAAACTACAAACACAAATACTGTGATAGCGTTTGCTACGTACAAACAAAATTATATTTATGCGAGGGACCTGTTGCGTCATGTTTACATTACTTGTCGTACAGGTGCTTATGTGGCAAATGTGAGAAGATGGCTATACAGAACCAGAAAACATATGCTGCAGGGAGATAGAACAGGTATTAATTTATTTACATTTGTAATTGTTGCAAAAAATAATACGTGACATAAAACTGTCTGACGCTATTTGTTGTATCGAAGGTTACAAGACGGATGAAACAACTTCAAGTCACTCCATCATGTATGGTAGACCATCCCGGAATGGATCCAGTTTGTTTCAATGTGTTTTCGTTACAAAACGCTTTTAACATTTACAGGGCTGACTATGGTCCCCTGCGACTTCGTGGAGTACAACAGTGAGTGTTAATGATTAGCACATTTAAGAAAAAATGTCTATTTCTTCTAAATATTACAAATCTTTGAATTTTTAGTCTAATATTTCCCAGGTTATATTCAAAGGAAATTATAGTGAAAACAAAACATATTATAGCTTTAAATAATTTCACAACAACTTGCATATACATATATATATTTTTTTATTTACATTATGTATAAAGACACTGAACTATACAAATAAGTTTAGAAATAAAATAATTTTAATAAAAGGACATTCCTCCAAAAATAAATTGAACCATGATCAATTAAATATCAAATATTTCAACTCCAGACAACAAATGATAGATATTTGAAAGAAAGAAAAAAAAACACAGAAAAATCCTTGAACCCTGTTTTGAGAATGTGCCCGTGTGTGTGCGTTAGTCGTTACAGATTTTTAGCTTATCGGAGTTTTGTGAGCTGGTGCTGGGGTTTCCTTGGACGAAAAGTTTGAGTTGTGATTCCAGCCTGTGTGGTCCTGAGGATTCAAAGAGAGTTTCCTGATGCCCAGGGCACTTATGTAGGTTTTCGACCACCTATTGATTAAACCGAGATACTAGAGATGGCCTCCTCCTTCTCTGGCCGGTCATACTCTGCACACAATGCTGGTGGTTTTGGTATCCTCAAAACATCATCCACATATGGTGCAGGATCCACAAAGACTTTGTCAAATATGAGGTCCAGCAGGTCATCCACATATCCTGTGCAATATAACATTTTATTTTATTTTTAATTAGTAAAATATTGAGTTTTCAAATAGCTTGTAAGAAACAATGCAAAAAAGATATGTACATTTGTATTAAATTTGTTAACCCTTTAGGCGCCAGAGGTTTTTTCCTAAACCGTTCGATTTTGACATCTTAATTTCAAAAGGCTATATCTTAAAAGTGATAAAAGATAGAGACTTTCTGTAAATTAGAGAAATATTAAGGATGACCCAAAGTTTATGTAGGGATTACATTGTCCCATCTAATTTGCATATTATGACGTCATCTGGTGGCGGCCATCATGGATTATAGAATTTTCATGAAAAGTCACGTTTAAATGATAAAATGCAGCACTTCTTTACCCTCAAAATGTCCCTCACCTTCTGTATGCTATATTGCACAATACTGAATGCTCAGGTAAATAGTAAGTAGTAAACAAACTGTAAATCATTACTAATAAATGGTAGAAACAAACCAAATGCATGTAGCGGTTGGCCTTTTGCTGTAGAGATTTTCCATTTACTACATACAGTAGGCACTCTCATTCCATGTATGGGGCACATATTATTCATATGACACACAAAGCCGGCATTCCCATCAGCTTGCGATAGACTATGCGTAATAGCCCCTCTGCCTCGTGTCACACCGCCACGTGTCACACATGAGCAGCGCGGGCGCGGCCAGATCTGCCTCGCGCGTGCGCCGAGTGTGCACAGCTCGGACTACTGTTATTGTCATTGCGACTCCCCACCCTGCCTCCACGTTACCCCCTATCTGTCCTATGAATACTTTGACCTCATATAACATACCCAGTGGCATTAGACAAAGCCTCCACCACAATACTGTCGCCGCGATTGCAGAGAGGCACACGGTTAGAAGACAAAGCTGGCTAGCGCGGTAAGAATCGGTAAAAATCTCCCAAAATGGCTCACTCGCACACTAGCTCCACTTTTGTTTGCACTGATTCAATGCGCTCTAGCTCGAAGATTTTGTATAGAAGCATGACTTTTTTTTTAGTCTGGGATGAAGTATGACATGTCTGCAATCTAGTGGAGGGGAGGTCGAACGAAATTTGACACCCTATTTGACAAAATCGGCCGTTTTATTCAGTGCCGCATCTTGTCGAGTAAACTCGACCATGGCGCCTAGAGGGTTAAAGGGATTGAAATGCTATTTCATGCATACTGAGTTTTTTACACTGTTATAGAGTTGGATTCCCATGCTAAACATGGACAAAGTTTCAAAAATTAAATTGTACATTTGAAGGAGTATTTCTGTGCCAAAAACTGTCCTTCCGGTTTGTCACAAGTTTCGGAAAGTTTTTTTCGAGTATGGGCCTGTGTGATGTCAGATTTTCAGAATTTCCTTATATGGGTCCTAAGGGCACTTCTCCCGGAAAGGCGCGGGCGCATCCGTAGACCAGAGAGAGAAGAGAGCCAAAGCAGTTCGCCCATCAAAGCGCTGTGCTCGGCTTTAGGGAAGTCAATGTCACCAAAGAAGTGTGTTTTTGGTTGCCAGGGCAAGACAACCCTGCACAGATTCCCAAAGAACCCAGCGTTAAGGGACCAGTGGATGGAGTTTGTTTTTCCAGAGCATCAACGGACTGTTTGTTCCCTGCATTTCGACGATGATTGTTTTATAAACAAAGCCCAGATCGACGGATTTGCAGATCGTCTAATGCTTAAGGATCGAGCAGTCACAATGATAAAGGTTCGCGGTCGCAGGTAGTGAGTAAAACTGCTTCAAATGTCTCTGTGTGTTGTTAGCTCGGCGCGTAAGCACAGCTTTAGCTTCGCCCACACGGCACGCCTCCAGCCGCTCGGAAAGACTCGGTACAGCCTATCTTTCTTTTATAAATATAATAAAACTAAAGACTTTTTGAAGATTTGAAGGATGCAATACTACTCTATAGGTACTCAAGATTAACAGGAGATTAAGTGAAAATGAGTGTTTCACCCCCCCTTTAAGTAAACTCATTTTATACATACTGAAGGTTGCTTGTGTCTTCACTTCTCTGACCCGATATTCTCCCTTCTTGGCCTTTGGAAAGGTCACTTTGAACACCGGTCGACCAGCTGCTGTTGTGGCTTGAGGACGCCCGGCATTCTCATTGTAATGTAGTGCAGCCAGGTATAGTCTGTAAGCAATAAATACATGTTCAACATACAATGTCTACAGTGTATGTAAAAGTACATTTATTTTTACAACAATAACATTACCTGCACAACATTCCCAGAAATGTAAAAACCACATTTTTTGGTGTAAACCGTAGTATTACACTGTGGAAAACCTTGACAGAAGAAGTCTGGAAGTGTGGACTTAGCTTGGCAACATCCTTCAAAATTCTCTTGTTGGAGAGAACTCTCTCCAACTTGAAATATGGCAGCGTTCCTAAATTATTGGAAGTATGATATGTAATTTTAAATTAAAAAAAGCCAAGCTATATGATCTGCATACATATTTTTAAAAGTAACTATTGCTTCTTTAGCCTACATACCAGCAGCTAGCCACTTTTTTGTGTCTCGACTTCTCCTTGGTCCATGTAGACATGCTGGAAAATTGCTGTCTTCATGTGTGTGCTTATTTTGCATATGGTTTAGCATAGACGTCCATTTAGCCACTCTTTCAGGTCCACTGCTTGATGATGCAGCAGTCCAAAAGATGTGGTTTTTTATACTATGCAACCATTTACGTATTTTCTCACAACCCTTCAACTTGCACACTTTTTCCAGCTGCTTTGAAATTCCTGGAGATTGCAATTAAATACAAACATGACAACACTCACAATAAGTAGAGCAATGTGTCATAACATATAATGTAATGGTGGTGTTTATATATATATATATATATATATATATATATATATATATATATATATATATATATAAAATAAATGTTCCACTAACACATAATCATCCGCTAATACAGTTTCATCGCAATTATTAGTCTGTAAAAATCTAGAAAATTATATGATGGTAGTAAGGTTATTTACCTTTCTCTACGTGCCAGACATCATAGAATTGGTTGACATTGCGTTCCCTGAGGAATTTTTGTATTTGCGGATGTCGGTCAGTCACAATGCAGTCCAGAGTCACACCACGAGCATCCAAAAAGTCAAGACCTCTCTTCAAACCTTCCTTTTCCATGTGGTAACTTCCTCCCACTTCATTACTCTGACAAGTGATCAAAATACAATTCGTTTTTTGCGTTTAAAATAAAATATACAAGTTTTCCAGGACGTTGCATCAAAGGTTTCTGCTCATTTACCTGGACGAGTTGTACATCAACAACGGTGTTTGTCTCCAGGTCCATCATTGTGTAACTGCCATATTTGGCAGAGTGCCCTTCAAAAACAAACATACATAATCTCTTATTACACAATGTGCCTTGTCTAGAAGATCAAATTCAATTTTTTTATTTCTTTCTAAAAAAACAATGTAAATTTGTCCCACAGTGTACCTGGTGAGTCAGCCCTCATATCTCCTCCAACAATGACCTTTTCCCTTTGAGCCAACAGCTGTAGCATCTCATCCTGCCAGTTTCTCCATTTGGAAACAATAGCAGGCTCAATGCACATTCGTGCATGACGACGAAAGGTGTCGTACTTGAAAAGATGTAACTTCATAGCTGCAAATATCTGACAACAGATGTGACAAAAGTTGGTAAACAGTAAATTAATAAATGAATAAACATAATATTTTTTACATTATAAATGTTTAGTCTCATGTAGGCCATGAGACGGGACCCCAAACACTGATTTCTCATGAGTGAAATTGATCACTGATCTCATCAATCAACACAATCAATCATCCTATCTCAAGGTAAGGTGTTCAGTGACTATAAGAGAGAAAAATGCTTCTATAATCCAAATGGTTTTTGTTTTTGCATTGGAAGAGGCAGTGTCGGGGCTTTAAAATGATGTGTCAACCACCTTTCTAGGCCTCTGGGGCGCTGAGAAACTTTGAGTTGAAAATCGTTTATCGGTCTATTGAACAACAGTTCATGGTGATATGGCTGTTTTGTTTTGTGTTTTGATCCCATGCTTTTTCTGATTTGGACTTTTTCACGGAATTCTACTTGAAAATTTTGTGCAAGTACTTTTCTGGAGGTGTGATAATCAAATGTTTTATGCTGTTTCAGGCTTAGTGGTGGTCCACTTCAACATGGAAAAGGAGAAGGGAATGCAAGAAGACAAGTGTATCATACACCATGCTTCTCTGATACTATACAAATACAATATTTATACAAACTCAATACTCTTACACAAACTCCTATACAGATTTAATTTATCCTTTTTCTTGACATATGTTTGAAAATCGTCCTCCGTAACCAAAAACTACCTTGAATCTAATGCTATCACACATTTTTCAAATACAGGGTCAAATACTTACACAAAAATCACCAGGCGGTTTAATCCCTCAAAATGGTACCGATCAACCCTCTGTCTCACGGCCTAATGTAACTGCAAAGCTATTAATTATTTCATTTACAAATACCTTTTCAATTGTGACAAATGAAGCACCACTGAGATACACAGCAGCAGAAAGGTGAAGGTTTCCAGCTGGAGTACTGCCCAAAATCGGCTGACTGTTCCATTTCCGTGAGAACTGACAATGGTGGCAGAGTTGTTCAACACGTAGAAATGTTCCAATCCTTTGTGATCTTATATGGCAGCTTCTATGACATACCGGGCACACCTCAAACAGTTCCATGATGCAGGTCTCATAGACAATATATTTACAGATGTTTTGAATAGGGCTGGATGCTTGAGCTCTGAAAAAAAACAAAAAAAAACATTAATATATATAAGCACTACATAAAAATTAGATATGCTATAATTAAAACAAACATTTTTCTAAAATATAATATAAACTTACGACAAGTCTTTTGGCTCTGTTATTGATGTGTCTGCCTCTGCAGGATTAAATGTGACATCAGTCTCTCGTGCTGTTAGTATTGAAGAGCATTCCTGTAGGATATCTCCATCTTCCTCAAGGTCCAGACAAGGTCTCTTTGATGAAGTCGTGGAAAACGCAACAGCTGTATGAGAAACTAA
The DNA here is from genome assembly GCF_951802725.1 of Rutilus rutilus. Lineage (NCBI taxonomy): Eukaryota > Metazoa > Chordata > Actinopteri > Cypriniformes > Leuciscidae > Rutilus > Rutilus rutilus. The sequence continues at coordinate 17,471,226 of NC_140209.1, read as the reverse complement.
TTTTGTGCTAACATCAAAACTTGACAATGTTGTCTCTGTCTGGACACCTGGAATATATAATTCAGCAAAGTTTCAGCAAAGATTCACTTTCTCTATCGTGGCTATTCAATTCAATTCAAATTTAATTGTATAGTACTTTTCACAATACATTGTTTTAAAGCAACTTTACAGAAAATGAATTTTGAAATTTACATATAAAAATACAGTTAATACAATTATATAATATTATATTGCATACTATATAATATAAATATAGTTAAAAACATCAACATACTGATACTCCTGTGGTGTGTTTGAAGCATTGACAGTTGTGTACCAACACTGCATAGCTGTGATGTTTCTGTCTGCACGCCAATATCCCTCGTTCTACAGCTTCGTGTCGATGTGCTGGCCTTTGTATAAACATAGCAATTTTGATGTCTTGTCTTTACAGAAAACATACACAGTTTTTAATACAATATCTTTAAAAAAATAAAATAAACGTGTGGTTACACACTAGGGGTGTAACGATATTCAAACCGAATCGAAAAAACGCGATACAACAGCCACGGTTCGAACCGCGATACTCTCATGTCGAACCGAACGCGCCCCGCCGTGATTTGTGTGATCGATCACGCTCGGGAGTTTATACGCACTTCAGGATGGCAACTCCGCGGCATATTGAGATTGAAGACCCTCCGGTCACAACCACTGACTGATACAACAGCAATAGCAGCAGTGCTGATCACGACACTTGAGAATGATCACCGACACCTGTCATCATCCAATATGATGACATATCAAAGCTTTTTTTAATCATCGTTTTGAGACAAATCATTGTTTGATTTGCGAACATAATCCTCTGCCGCCTGGTCGCTTCCGCTTCAAGCCGGGAGTCGTCTCGCGCCAACGGTTAATTCCTTTTCACTGTCCACGTTTTGATTTCGGCAAATCAATTTTGGCGAATGCAAACAACGTGATTATTGTTCATGAGTCCAACATCCAGCCACGCAAGAAAACATGTAATCTACCTGAGGGAATAATATGCTCACAAAACATTTCTGATTATTATTAATGTTTAAAGCTGTTTTTCCCCCAAGATTCTTTGAAGAATGTAGGTTAAAGATCATAAGAGATTTATTTGAAATAGAAAGCTTGTATAACACTATAAATGTAATGTCACTTTTGATAAATGTAATGCATCCTCCTTGCTGAATAAAAGTAGGCAATTACTTTCTTTAATTTCTTTCCCAAAAAAAAAAAAAAATCTTACTAACCTCAAACTTTTGAACTGTAGGCCTATGTATAATGTTAAAAAAGCTTTCTATTTCAGATAAATGCTGTTATTTTTAATGGTGGTTTGTTTGTAATGTGACATTTTGTTTGTATGACATTACAATTATTTTTAGAATTAAATTGTACATAGGCTAAATAGGTTAAGCAATGCAAATGTGTTTGCCTGATAACATTTTAATACTTAACTGTCTGCAGACACTGAAATGATGTACATTGTGCGATAGGCTACAGTACAAATAGTTTGAGTGTCCCTTGTTTTCCTATAAAGAACCACGATTGTCCCGCATTTTACTTTTCTGAAGTTGGCAACCCTACTCAGGTGTGCAGTTTATTCTGACTAGTCAGTGGAGGCATTTATTTCATTTGAGTTAACTCAGGTGTGCTAACTGCTCTAAAGAAAACATGAAGCCACTGTATAAAGTTAAGTTAATAAAGTTAAAGTTAATAAGTTAAATTATTATTGTTGTTGTTGTTGTTTTTATTAAGTTAAAAGTTAATCTAGTGTTATTATGGCTGGTGCCCTGCCATGAACCCTGCCCCCACAGCAAACAGAACCGAACCGAACCGAGACTCCAAAACCGTGATATGAACCGAACCGTGGCATTGGTGTATCGTTACACCCCTATTACAAACTATACAAACAAGGTTTAAATTATATACACAGACATCCTACGACGACGACAACAACTTTAGACGCATTTGTTGTTGAACTGGCTGACATTGATTGAAATGACTATTTGCTCAAAAATCATAAAATACACTTACTTCTTCTGGAGGTGACGTTGGCTCGCGAACAGTAGGCAACGATCCACACTTGAGGATTAACTTTGAAGCAAGACCTGCTTTGAATTGACCCTCGTTCACAAAACAGTCAGTCAGAAAATGATTCGCGCAAACATAAACGTATTTTGGAAGTTTAAGTGGCGCCTTTCCTTCGTAAATAAAATCCATCCACTGCGTTTTCAGTGGCTCTGATGTCGGCAGTAAGTGAAAACTACTATGTACATTATTACATCCCACAACAGAACACTTATGTTTCTTAGAAGACATTACCGGCTGTCGTTGAAACAATGGAGGATGGTGTACAGATCACCGAGGGCGGGGTCTATGCCAAAACCACAGTGTCAATCAAACCACGTTGGTGGGGCTTAGCGCAATTCTACGTCACAGTGAGAGCAATCTTAGAACAGCTCGTTCTGAGACAGTGCTTATGATTTATTGAGATTGTAAAAAAAACACTGGGTGGATTTTTATCATTCTAGGGTGGTTTTGCTCACACACTGCCAACACACATTTATGTTCAAACACCATGTAAAAGTGAATTTTGCATAATAGGTGTCCTTTAACAAATGTCAGTTAGTGTTGGGCAAACATGAACGTGACAGCGCAGCCAGAGAGCAGAGCAAAACAAAACTCTACGTTCGTTCTACGTCACGACGCTTCCTACGCTACGTCCTACGCCAGCATCCATCTCCGTGAACGCGTGTTGACCACTACCGGAAGCCTTTAAATGGATAGTTCACCCACAAAAAAAATCTCATTATTTACGCGCTCTAATGTTGTTCCAAACCTGTATTAATTTCCTTCTAATATTTTCTAATATTTTTCTAATATTACTATTTTGAAGAATGTGGCTATCCAAACAGTAGCTGGTCCCCATTGACTTCCATAGGAGAAAAATATACTATGGTAGTCACTGGGGTACATCAACTCTGTTTGGTTACCCACATCCTTTCAAATAACTTTTATTTTCAACAGAAGAAAGAAACTTATTCGAGTTTAAAACAACTTGAGAGAGTCAATTATGATAATTAAAATTTTTAGGAGAACTCCTTTAATGTTAATAAAACAACAAAAATGCAAAGAGAAAATCACTCACTGCTCTTGACTGATAACTTTAATAGTAGCTTTAATAAGTATCAATGTATAATTTATACAGTGAAGTCTGTTTTATTTTCATATTTGTTCATTTAATTACTTCAATGCTACTGTTAAATACACCTACTGTAGTTGAAAACAAATCACTGTTTATTTAATTTGTATATTAAGTTGTGTATGTGTAATATGTGTCTGTGATATTAATATTTAATAACAAAGAAAATAATGACAAATATTTTTATCTTCGCCCCTGTCTGCCATTCTTTTTTATTTTATATTTTGTTACCTAAGGCTTTATTTTTTAAATATGGACATTAGTTTGGCTGTAATGCTCAGTCACAAAATAGTAAAACCAACATAAAAAAGAATCGTGATAATAAAATCGTGAATCGTGATTTTCCTGAAAAAAATCGTGATATTATATTTTTGCCATATCGCCCACCCCCAGATGTAGTTTATTTCATTGTGAGAAAATCACAGATCGGAATATCTTCAAAAGAATCGCACAGTGAAATAGAATCAAACGGAATAACAGAGAAAAGTGTCACATTCCAGCTCAGATGACGGCTTCAGCCAGCCGCAAACATAATCTATATCACCTTTTAGCTTAGGATGTTACCTTTTAAAATGAGACCATTTTCACGTTTCTGTGAGCTTTCGTTGGTAAGAAAAAACTTTTCGAATGAACTGAGAGGAAACGCGCTCTGTGCGCATTTACACAATCTCTAAACCATCTTCACCACGCGCGAGCCTTTACTAAGGACAATCCTTTTTAATACAGATCTTACCGGAACTAAGCTCGCGTCACATATCAGACGGACCTCTCACAGGCTTAGATATTGACCGCATGAGGTCAAGAATCTGGAAGCGCCGATCACTTCCGGGTAAAGCGCGAGATCTCTGTTGACAGAAGCCGCCGCGAGTTTGCGTGTGTTGTTTCAGAAGTGGGAGTAAGTCACACATGTGCAAGTCACAAGTAAGTCTCAAGTCTTAACCTTCAAATCTCAAGCAAGTCCAAGTCAATTTTGTGAAAAGCAAGTCAAGTCTCTGCTTTATGTCAAGCAATTAAAGTCGAGTCGTAGCTTGGGTTAAGCAAGTCACTGGCAAGTCATACAAATGTTTGACGATTTAACTGAATTTATATATTAAAATAAGATAAAACTGTAGTAGTTACGGACTATGGGATTTTTATTTGCAACAAAAAAATTGCAATATGCATTTCTACTCAAAAGGACTCCACATAGCCTACAGTTGAGTCGTTAATACAATAAAAATCTAAAAATAAATAAAATGTAAAACTACTAAGCCTAAAATGTAACTGAAATTAGGCCAACATAAAAGCATGCAAAATATTGAAACAGCTGCTGTACCTAAATATGCCTCAGACATTGCAGAAGTTAAAACGTATTAATCAGTGCAAGTATAATGGTTTCTATACCACCAAATGGCATTCTTCAAACAAGCATCCCCTTTATGGAACATGAACATATATATCCTCAAGTTAGATGTTTCCTTTAAAAAAAAAAAAAAAAGGAAAGAGAAAGAGAGGTTATTTGATTTAGTATGATTAAAGTGAGTGAATGTGTGTGTATGAGTGAGGAGTGTATTGTTTGCATGTGCATGGTTGAGTTTGACTTTTTTATATTTTAGTGTGTGTGTGGAGAGAGAGAGAGAGGTGATTTGAGTGTGATTGATATTTGTGAGTGAATGTGTGTGCATCTGTATGAGTGAAGAGTGTATTGTTTGTTTGCATGTGCATGGTTTGTTTGCATGTGCATGGTTGTGCTTGCAATTTCGAGGTTTTTATACATTTTTTGTTTGTGTTTTTTTGTTTATTTGTGGATGCATGGTTGGGTTCGCAAGTCTGTATGTTTTTTTTTATTTGTGTGTGTGAAGGTGTATACAATCTTTTATGTGCATCCCCAAAAACTATCCATAGGCTTTTCACTCAAAGTCTAACACTGAAGACCAATTATTAGACCGTGAACGATTGCAAAAAAAAGTTTACAGTTTGACAAAAGCACAAGGTGTTGTTTTGTTGCGAGTGTACACAAATATAAGCCAGTCCTGGCTTTCTCTGTCCGTCCGCTTCATTGCGGTTATACGTGCACCGAATGCAAGTGGTTTCCGCAGCATCCCTTCCTTCCATGTACAGGGAACGCTTTCCCAGTGGTCCTGTATGAACAGCAGTGACTTCCCTGGCCTTAGCCCTGTCCTTTATCTACCTTAAATCACGGGGGGATCAGGAGGCTTCTTAGCCTGACTACGTCAGACTTCCTACTTCCGCTAATTTCATTTCGCTCCTGTAGTCAGTCTGAGATAGCAGCCTATCTTTCAGTTTTCCACCGGCCTGAAAACAGCCGGGCCAATCAACGAACAGAGGGCGGGCTGAGAGCCGTGACGTAGACGCTGATTGTACCGTGAATGCATAGATTTACTTCACATAATCTGCAAAAGTCGTTCACAGCCATGTTCACTCCGGTATTTCGCTCGATGGTTTAGTTTTTGCATCATACACGTGTTTACAGTGGAAGTTAGATGCGGCTGAGCATGCGCATAACACACGCCATAACCAAACGTTATGTGATTGGCTTACGGGTAACCAATGATTTTAAACTTCAGACAAGCGCCCCCCCCGCGAGAGAGAAAACACTTCTCTATTATGCTATTCCAGACTCTGTCTACGAAGCAAAGTGAAGTAGCAGAGTCTGGTATTACCAGGCTAGAGGCTTCTGTCTAGGCACTGGAAGGTGGCAGCACTAGTAGCGCTTTCAAATAGATCCCCATTCAGTCGACGTCGACCACGTCTGACGTTCTCGACTGAAGGAGGGAACGGAGGACGTAGTCCCCTCGCCACTACTCCTGGAACAATGCTGACTTGGGGGGCTCCTCAGCTAAAAAGCAACTGGTGCGTGCATCTAATTCCGTATGTATACACTTATCTGTCTCCATGGGGCTACAGGGGATGCATGAGAAGGAGGATGCAACAGGGGATGTCCATGAGTGTCTTGGCCTGGTAGACCTGCAACAACGCCATGGCATGCAAAGAGGAAGCGGCTTGCCCGCAAGCTTTGTAAGCTCTGACCGTCAAGCCTGACGCGAGCTCACAGGCCTGTGAGGAGAGACAAGGAGTCCCCGTCCAAGATGCAGTGGCCACTGGAGGGATAGCCTCATAACCCTTCACCGCTCCTCCATCAATGGTAGCGAGGGGGCAAGAGCCACTCAGGTTGTTTTTCGGCAGCAAAAGGTGCTGTGCATGACCTAGTTAGTTCTCCATGCGCTTTGGGAAAGAAGGGTACTAGGGCAGTGGGCTGAGAACCAGCACGGCCCGCCCCGTTATACCAATCATCCAACCGAGACTGCGCAAGACACGGTGGGGTGTTCCACTCGAGCCCGACAGCCTCGGCGGCCCGTTTCCGCATAGCTGACAATTCTGGATCCGGCTCAGGCAACTTTACCCTCCCAGAGGGAGATAACACAGTCTAGTCGTCATCTCCAGAGGCCAGCTCACCCTCCAATGCTGCAATCGACATCCTGTCCTCTAGGGGAGCCCCGGGTGAAACGGTCGGCCCACCCATTACAGATGGACCAGCACGCTCCACGGGGGACTCCACCGGCTATGGTGGAAGGGAGGAGTGAGGAGTCCACAGGGAATGGTTACCGGTCGAGACATCAAACACTATCTTCCTATCACCCATCCCACACGGCACCCGAGTCATATCACTTCTTGGCTGTCACAATTTTAAGAAATGCTTTATTTTTTAGTAACAGGGTTGAGTAAAACATGTAGGACACAGATAATTCTCAAAAATAATTAATTTAAAACTAGTTAAAGCCACGGTCAATCTAAACTTTCAGCATGTGAAATTTTTGCTGACACTTTTTACAAAGATAAATTCAATGTATAAAAAATAATAATAAATTCAAAATATAATAATAAACAATCTGCTCCACTGGACTGCATAAAGTTTGTGTTCTTGTAATTCAACTAAGAGGCCACAGTGTGACGTTTCTGTGGCAAGCAGAGCGGGAATTGAATTCGCCAAACTGGAACACAAGAAAACTCGCTTTAACTTTTTTTTACAGTTTTTTTTAAAGTTGTCTACTTTTGTCCTTTCACTTATTTTTTTTTCTTTTTGTATCAATTTGATGATTTATTTTCTTTCAATTCAGACCTGATGGAAGTGAAGGAGGAGAGTGAAGAACTGAGTGAAGTGGAGGAGAGTGAAGAACTGAGTGAAGTGAAGGAGGAGAGTGAAGAACTGAGTGAAGTGAAGGAGGAGAGTGAAGAACTGAGTGAAGTGAAGGAGGAGAGTGAAGAACTGAGTGAAGTGAAGGAGGAGAGTGAAGAACTGAGTGAAGTGGAGGAGGAGAGAGAAGAACTGAGTGAAGTGGAGGAGGAACATCATGTCAAACCTGGAGAAAAACCTTTGAGTCGCTCAAAGACTAAAAAGACATGTTTAAAGAAAAGAAGAGCCAAGAAATCTACAACCTGCACTCAGTGTGGAAAGAGTTACACATACAAATGTAGTCTTGTGCGTCACATGAGGATCCACACTGGAGAGAAGCCATTCACATGTGATCAGTGCGGGACGAGCTTCACACAAATAAAACATCTTAATGTTCACAAGAGGATCCACACTGGAGAAAAGCCGTACGCATGCGATCAATGCGGGAAGAGTTTCACACAATCATCATACGTTAAGATTCACATGAGGATCCACACCGGAGAGAAGCCATTCACATGTGATAAGTGTGGAAAAACGTTTCATAGTGGATCAAACCTGAAGTCACACCTGAGAGTTCATACGAAGGAGAAGCCGCATTCATGTTCTGTGTGTAGAAAGAGTTTTTCACTGCAGCTATATTTACAAAGACATCAGAAAATTCACACTGTTGTGAGAGATTACGTGTGCTTTGAGTGTGAGAAGACTTTTACTACAGCAGACAGTTTAAAACTGCACCAGATGAACCACACTGGAGAGAAACCTTACAAGTGTTCACACTGTGACAAGAAATTCAATAAGCCATCAAATCTGAAAAACCATGAGATGATCCACACCGGAGAAAAACCTTACAAGTGTTCACACTGTGACAAGAGATTCAGTCAGTCGTCAAATCTGAAATCACATGAGTGGATCCACAGCAGAGAGAAGCCGCACACGTGTGATCAGTGCGGAGAGAGTTTCTATTTTAAAAGTGACCTGAAGATACACATGTGGATCCATACAGTGGAGAAACCGGATCACCATGATCCATGTGGAGAGAGGTTCCTTCAGTTATCTTCAGTTACTCACTCAAATGGAAAACAATCACAGTCTGAGATCACAGTAAGTAGTTCATCTTTATGTGCTGAGCATTAAAGTCTCTCCTGTGTAAGTTAGTTTCCTAACAGCCATGATGAGCAACAGAACATCTTGGTGGTTGCTTTCTATCTGCTTCACATTTTGCACATTATTATGAGATATTGAGTTATACTTATAAGAAAGTATCTCATCATTACGTAAAATTTTCATTATGAGAAAGTATCTCATTATTATGAGACGATTTCTCATTATGAGATGTTAAGAAACATATTTTCTTAGATTGTCCTGGTCTTAACTTAAGTAGAATGCTTTTTTATGAAGTTACTTCAGTCAAAGACATTTTTAATGAGATTATACCTGAAAAGGTTTTGGATTTTTTATCATGTTAACTTGAAAAAATATATTGTATATTATGACTTGTTGATTATCTTTGTTCTGTTTTTATTGTATTTATATGATATTTGTGTTTTTGTAATAGAATTTTTGCCATGAAGATAGCTCTGATTGCTGACATGGCATTAAATAAAAAAAGATGATGATGAGATGTTAAGTCGTTATTATGAGAAAGCATCTCGTTGTTATGAGACCATTTCTCATTATGAGATGTTAAGTCGTTATTATGAGAAAGCATCTCGTTATTATACAATGTTCAGTTATTACGAGAACGTTTCTAATTATTATAAGATACAAAGTCATAATTATGACAACATTTCTCATTATTGTGACTGACATATTTAGGTTTCACTTTTTTTTTTGATGGTCCCTTTAACAAATTCTGTTGACTATAAGTAGCGTTGCACCTACATGTCTACTAACTCTCATTAGACTCTCATTCACTTTTTATTTCACATTTGTCTCTCATTTGAAATCTCATGATTTAATGTTTCTTTTAGACCTGATGGATGTGAACAAGAAAGGAAAAACAGAAGCCAAAAAATCGATCTCCTGCCCTCAGTGTAAAAAACGCTTCACATGAAAATCAAGTCTGAAGATTCACATGAGAGTTCACACTGGGAAGAAGCGGCTCAGGCTTTCGCTCTGAAATCACTTCTGCTTCTCTTTATGAAGAAAGAGCATTTAACTGTGATCTGTGCGGTAAACAGTTTCATTGGGCGTCAGTCCTGAAGAAACACCGGAAGATTCACACAAAGGAGAAGATTCATTCGTAATATTACAGCAGAAAAGACACAGCGGTGTGTGTTTCAGTGCTGAAGTCCTTTACTACAGAAGATGAACTGAAAGACCACCAGAAAATTCACACTGGAGAAGAAGGCCATGAAACTTTTAAGAGAGACATGAATCTGATATACATTTTATATTTTATTACTATTTTTTCATTGTTTTAATTTCATCAGAACATCTAGTTTCTCTTCCACTTCTACTCTTCCATGCAAACGCAAGATATACTTTCATTTATCTTTGAAACTGGACACGTTTCTTCTCTTCTTCTCTTGAGATGCTTTGAATCAGTAAAGAGAGAGATCTGTCTCATTCAATTTCAGTTTTACTTAATGTTTGTATTTGCTTCATGTAATGATTGATTAAACTCATTACTAATTTTATCAACAGCATAGTATTGTTCACATTTATTATTTACAAGTCAGAACAATTACTATGAACTTTAAACAACACAGTTTTTACAAAATAAACTGAAATGATTACTGTCTCCATCTCACCACACACTCAAAAAAATAACTCACTGGACAAACTCAATTTCCATCCAATAAATAAGTGTAGCCCCAACTAATTCATGCAATGAAATGTAATTAAGTTGGTCCAACTCAATTTTGACCAACTTAAGTGAGTTGGTCCAACTCAAGTTGGTCCAACTCAATTTTGATCAAATAGTTTAGATGAAATGGATACGTTTATAAAATTAGTTTTATGCTTCTTAAATTAAAACATTTCATTGAAAAATCAATTAGGAAATCTTTCTTTTGTACCCCATAGAGACAAGAGGCAAATCTTGATTGAGAAGGTTTTATTTAAAACTCAATAGTGCAATAGTTATTTAATGTGAAAAGTACTTATGGCTCGTTTTCACTGAGTGGTACGGTACGGTACGGTTCGGGTCGGTAAACCATGAATCGGCTAGTGTTTCCACTGCCAACAGTACCCTTACTTGATAGGCGTGGTGTATCCTATGCCGGAAAGAAGCGATCGACGTCATTTTCGCGCGAAGAAGAAAGCGACATAAACAACAATGGATGACATGCAGCAGATCTGGTTCTTGCTTCTCGGCATGTTTGTCACAAGAAGCCAAGCGCCGCCGCCGACATTAGGCGTTTCTCAATAGCAAGTACGCAAAGTTCTGACTTGCCAAGTCCAGCTCAGGAGAATGACTCATGGAGTAATTCTGCAAATGGACCAGCGCGTTCTTGAAAGCGTCAGTCAGCTCGCTCTGCTAATGTTACTCCGGTTATCTCTGTATGTACATTTTAGACAACAATAAAACGAAATATGTTATAAAACACCACACTGCCTCTTTACGTTTTCATTTAAAGTAACAACATGTAGTTTTTCAACCTTCATAATATATTTCCAAGACCCTTGTGATGGTACATCGACTTACAATAGGTTGAATGACACGTCTGCCAGAGCCTGACGGGGTCTGTATCGCTTTTACTGGCACTATGTAACTTCGGGGTGCGGGTAGTAACCAGCGCTCAAAAAGAACTACAAAATTCGACTGCTTTACGGCATACGTCACTTCGCTTCCTCACTTCCTCAAATTCGGCCGTGACAGGCCAACCAGCGCGTTTGTTTTCGTGCGTGTGTTTTCGTCATGGCTGAAGCAGCAGCGAAACGTAAGAAGTCCAAGGTTTTGTCGGAGTAGAGTCGGAAGAGGAAAAGGGAGAGTGATAAACTGAAAGGCAGGACGAGGATCAATATTGGTCGAGCGTTTGCTCGCTGGCGTGAGCTTATCGTCAGACCGATGCTGACTTGGCCGTCATGCTGTTGAACTAGTAAGTACATTGCTTGCATACTATCTTTAGTTTTTCTAATCTGTTGTCTGCCTGGCTACGTTACGGAAACTATCTGGTCCTCCATTTATCTTCATGAATCAGCTAACGTTAGTAGATGAGCGAATTATCAATCTGGTAGCTAGTAAACACTAACATGCTAGTTTTAGATGGTTAGGATGCTATCGCTATCATTCTCGTTCAGATTTGAGCATTGCAATCGACATGCAAATCGCAAATGTTTGAGTTAAAATGTTTAGTCTACTAAACATGTATAAATTATGAAAGGAGGAAGATTAATAATATTATCATTGCCCATATGAAAAAAACCTGCATGCTTCATATACAGTAACAGCCCGTTCTCATCCCAAGTCGTCATATACTGACGCTTTCAAAATTTCTTCAATATCTGACGCACAAAGCACCCTTTAGCGTCCATATGAGACGCATAACCCTACCACAGACCTAAACCTACCCATAACCGAAGCGTCTCATATTGACGCTAAGGGTGCTTTGTGCGTCGGATATTGAAGAATGTTTGAAAGTGACGATTTGGGGATGAGAATGCGTTGACAGTAACCGTAAATCATTTTACGACAGCGGTAATGGACAATTCCGCTTCCAACCTGTAGGGCGACCGCAGAGGAAAAGTTCCATGTTGTTGCTTTAAAGAAATCGTAAACATTATAGCCACACAAATGTGGTTCAGGCAACGCGTATTGATTATATTAACTGCATGTAACGTTAGCCTATTTATAAAACAAAAATATACATTTAACACAACCCTGCCTCTTTTCGTTTAAATTTTAAAAATATTAAACTTATTAGTATGGTTCAGGCAATATGTGCATTTGTACTCTGATCATCTTCACTGTAATAAAATTAAAAAAAATGACAAAACTAAACCCTGTCTTTTTTTGTTAAATTTCAGTTTTATCAATAATAGCCATTATAAAAGTATAAGTAAAAAGTACAAGAAGCTATACAATAAGAAATAAAGCAAACAATTCAGTCAAACATACAAAGTCAGCGCTCTAGTCTAACGTTACAACGGTAAAGGTAAATAGCCTAAATATAAAGAAATTAAATTTCATTTAGCCCTCAGTTTGGCCAGGGAACAAATTATAGATTCACAAGACCAAAGATCGCCCGTTAGGTCTACACACGAGCAAAGGCTGTTCCAGGCGGGGTACATGAGCGCCGAGCACCCGGTGATTGTCTGGATCTCACAACCTGGATAAAATGTTCATAAATCTTTATAAATAAACCACAGATTTGAGCTTTAAACAACTACATTCTCGCCTGAAAAACTTTTAAAATTACATTTCGTGACACAGTAACAGTAGTATTATATTAAACGGTATATTAAAAAAATGGCGCTGCTTATGTTGTCATTCCTCTTGTAGCACGCGCAAGTGACGATTCTCTGTCAACCAATCAACGTCCTGCAGTGAGTCTAGCTCCACCCTTTAATACCGAACCACTGTGCTAGGTACCACAACGGAAGGGTACCCAAAAAGTGGTACGGTACGGTTCGGCATTTTGGTACCATTCACAACTTTTGACAGTGGAAACGCAAATAAATGCGTACCGTTCTATACCGTAATGCTCAGTGGAAACGAGCTATTAGAAAAATGCAAGTACACATTTTAAAGCCTTTTTTTCCAGTCTGGAAATTTGCCTTTGTGGCACATGAACAGTTTAAGGAATTCCAAAGTCAAAAACTTGACTATTAAAAACAAAAAAAATAAACTTGACTCTAAAATAAACTTCAGAATCATATATACATATGCATAATGGCTTGTCTTAAAACTTTCATTTTGGGTGGACTATTCACTTAAAGCCCTGATTTTACATCTACCAGACATGACATTTATTTTATTATCTGAATGTATCGAGGTAGCTACATAAATACCTTCCGCTTTTGCCAGCAGAACACGACCTATGAGAGACAAGTCCCTCTGTTAATCCAAAATTTTGTGAGATTCTCTCCTGATCATTTTTAGTAATAACCATATCCAAATAAGTTGGAGCATCCTTTACAGGAATATTACAAATTGTTCTGGCATGGCAACTTTTTAAAGCAAACAGTTCACATTTTTGTAAATTAAGGCAGAGACCTGAGGCACTGGAAAAAATTCAATGAACTTGACAGCTGACTGAATTTGATCAACATTTTTCAAGAAAAGAGCTGTGTCGTCAGCCAACTGACTTATAAGGACACTTCTCTCAACTTGAATTCCTTTTATCTTGCATGATTTAATGAAGTGAAAGAGATAAACAGAAATTTGGCAAATGGGTTTGGAATTTTTTTGTATTTCCTAACTCGGGGGAACAGACCTTATAGTGGTGTGGGGGTCACTGCAGGCAGTAGATCAAAGTGAGCTTCTCTGGATCATCAGAGGTTCCCTTGACACCATTAAGGTATAAATTAAAACTGGATACTTGCAAACCTGCCCGTACTCATACAATTCCTGAGTCCCTTGATGAACAGGTCACAGGTTTTAAGTGCATTGCCCCATTTCCAATTACTAATACATCCTCAAGTTGGGCATGTAGAATGGTGGGTAGAAGACATTCGGGTTGTGGAAGAAATGTAATATGTTCTTCCCTTTTTTGCATTTAATTATATTTAAAGAATCTTAGAAATATGATGGTAATTAAATGAATGTAGTGTCAATACATATCCTTATGAATATATGTATGTGTATGTCCTTGTATATTACCTGATGAAAGTTAATGTGACTAAATGAACAAGCAATATCAGTTGACCCATCAATTTTGGGATGGTCAGATCTTGATCAACGGAAATCACATTGTATTTGATACAAACCTAACTAGACTAAAACAAATTAAAAAGTCATAACTGAAACTATTTTCATAGTATTTTATTTTCTCCATAGGGAAATTTATTTTTTACAAATACAAAACCTTTTTTTACATACAAACAGATTGTAAGCAGACCAACTGTAACTATCCAGTCTTTTGAATCATTTGTCTCCATTTGTTAATGCCACTAATTTGTAATATGTAAAATGTATTATTTTAAAGAAATGGGAGTTCTAGCGCAAGTTCTACCGGGAAGACTCTAATATCACGTCATTCATTAACCACAGATCTAGCCAATCACCACCCGACATTTGGAGTATTTAAGCCCGGTTAACACCCATTACTACGGTCACAGAATCTGACGCCAATGTTCACCCCCATCCTCCCCACCACCACCAGGTCGATCCCTGTCCATCCATCGGGGGTAGGCTCCACCCCTGCCTTCATCTAAAGGCAGGAACTGTGTCTTCTACCCTCCGGATTTGGATTACAGATGGGGTTTACGCCAAGAACTTTAACATTTCATTTTGCATACAAACTGTTAAATAAATCATATCCATACGTTCTCTTGCCTCCCCAGTCTTTCTGGTAGAATACAGTTCTACTTATTTTTAATTCTTAATTTAAAAAATATACTTCTGGCATACATTTAAACGGACACTTATGTCTTAGTAGGCACATTGGGACACCGTGTTAGTGTTTATTTGTTGTCTCTGATTTAGATCTGAGACTTTTACTAAGCTGTACCGTTCAAAGTTGGCATAGGCTATGTAGTGTGTGCTGCACGTGTGCCACCTAGAGGCTACATTTGTTCGTAGCTTAAATGGTGCCATAACTGAGCACCCTCAAATTAGACTTGACAGTCCTGGCCTAGTTTTGAAAGATGGAGTTCATTTAACACCTAGGTGAAATTATATGTTTTTAAGTACTGAAGCTAACTGCCTTAAAGACCACATCCAAATGCAGTGAACTGCTTACAGTTGGCAGTATCAACTGCTTTTGAATTTGGCCTTTAGGGCCCGTGTTGTTATGCCTAAATACAGTATAGCCCTGACCATCATGGTTAACCTTTAGCCATTACACTGTTACCACCTCTTCTCTTCCTCATCCCTACATTCCTACCTTTTATCCCCCCACCACCATCCCCTTCCATCCCATGGATTCTGCAGCTCTAAAAAATGCTGGGTTGTTTCTGTAAACAAATTGTTGGGTTGATTGTTCTGGGTCAAAATGTTGGGTTGTTTGGGGTACACTGTAAAAAAATAATTAAACATTATTAATTAAAGGATTACCCCCTTACAACTCATTTGACCCAGCATAATCAAACCAAGAATGTGTGTACAGTACACTGTAAAAATGAATGCGCTATATCTACTCAATAAAATTGTGGCAACAGATTACAAACAATATTATTAATTAAATTTAACAGATTAGAATTGAGTAATAATTAATCAAATTAATTCCTTAAAAGGTAACCATTTAAAATGAGTAAAATTTACAACAATTTATTTTTTAAACAAAAATATCTGAATAACAGACAGACGTCAAAAGATGAATTAAGCTCTTTTATTTTTTATTGCCAACATTGAAGACACCTGATGGTAACAAGCAGAATCACTGAAGGAGAAAACCGTAATTTTATGGTGATCAGTGTTTGTTTTAGTTGGGCTTTTGACCCTTAAATCATTAACTTTAGATTTTGTTTCGCTGCTGTACCTGAGTTATAACAGCCAGATGAACAACGAGAAAAGGGGATCTGATGGTGTTGGTTGTATTTTAACATAATCATTATTTCACAATCATTTGACCTGAATCACTGAACTCATATAGAGCCCAATTTCTGAGTTAAGAATGTCTTAAAAGTTTATCATATACAAAAAGAGAGCTAAACTCTGCAGGACAGTGGTCCTCCAGGACCCAGTTTACCCATCCCTGGTCTAAACCACGTAAGTAGGGATGCACCAAGTGTTCGGCAGACGAAATTATTCACCTGAAAATAGCCAAAAAGTGTTCAGGCCGAATAAGTGAATAAGTGAAAAGACAGAATAAATTGTATCAACATTTTAGATGACGCAATCAAATAGCAACCAGCTTAGAGTGAAAGGCGTGCAAGCTTTATAGCCCTGTTTACACCTGGTATTAAGATGCGTTTTGGTTGATGGGATCAAATTTGGACGATACTAAATACACGTGTAAATGGGGAGTAAAATCTTTTGAGCTTGTCCAGTTTAGACGTAAATGTTGTCATTTGCGTTGTTTCCTGTTAACGTTTGTCTATACACAGGTTTTGTTTCGGTCAACACTTACTGGAAGACTACATTATCCATCATTGCTTAAACCACAGCAAACTACGCAACTCAAATAGATAATTATGTATAAAAAGTTGAAAAGTAATGGTAAATATTTATGTCGTATTTTGTTTGCTTTATTGGGCAATTTTAAAGGGGAACATGGCAACTCTAGCCATTTCTCTGCTGACTTTCACTTTTGTTGTCGCGTGTTTTCTCAACGAGCTCCCCCTACAGCTGTGGGCCGTATATTCCACAACACTGTAGTAAAAAAAAAAATCTCACTTGCGGATCCCTCCTCCCCCCTTCTACCGCTGCTCATGTGCATTTGTTATTATGGGAGCCGGCCAACTTTATCGTGTGGAGCTATGTCTACCGAGGTGGGTAATACATCATACACAGTATCATATGGTGTGTGTGTTTATGTTGAATTGCCGTAAAGCAGTTCGTGTTTCTTGCTCGTTCTCACTTCTCACGAGACTTCCTATTTCCAACTTACCGGGACGTTAGTCCCCATGTTGCAAGGTTGGTTTTCCGCCGGGGAACGCTGGGGGGTGCGGGGAAAGTCACCATTCTCACCATATAAGGTTATTTAACCATCCAAATGATTTCTAAATGGATTTATTAAGTTGAAAAAGTTGCCAAGTTCCCCTTTAAAGTAAAGGTAATCTGGTAATTTGGTAATAAAGGTAATTTGATCATTTAATACATTGTTAATTACAATAAAAAACTAGCTGAAAACAAAAACCTACTGATAAAATAGAACCAAGACTTGACTTGAGACTTGACTTGGACCTCAAAGACTTGAGACTTGATTTGGATCTCATGGACTTGAGACTTGATTTGGCCCTCATGGACTTGAGACTTGATTTGGACCTCAAAGACTTGACTTGGACCTCATGGACTTGAGACTTGACTTGGACCTCATGGACTTGAGACTTGACTTGGACCTCATGGACTTGAGACTTGACTTGGACCTCATGGACTTGAGACTTGACTTGGACCTCATGGACTTGAGACTTGACTTGGACCTCAGGGACTTGAGACTTGATTTGGACCTCATGGACTTGAGACTTGATTTGGACCTCAGGGACTTGAGACTTGATTTGGACCTCATGGACTTGAGACTTGACTTGGACCTCATGGACTTGAGACTTGATTTGGACCTCAGGGACTTGAGACTTGATTTGGACCTCAGGGACTTGAGACTTGATTTGGACCTCAGGGACTTGAGACTTGATTTGGACCTCAGGGACTTGAGACTTGATTTGGACCTCAGGGACTTGAGACTTGATTTGGACCTCATGGACTTGAGACTTGACTTGGACCTCATGGACTTGAGACTTGATTTGGACCTCATGGACTTGAGACTTGACTTGGACCTCATGGACTTGAGACTTAATTTGGACCTCGTGGACTTGAGACTTAATTTGGACCTCAGGGACTTGAGACTTGATTTGGACCTCAGGGACTTGAGACTTGACTTAGACCTCATGGACTTGAGACTTGATTTGGACCTCAGGGACTTGTGAACATGTCTAAGCCTGGATGATGTGTAACACTGCATGTTGTCATAAGAGATTTAGTCTTTTTACTTAATAATGCAGTTAATGCATTAACAATAATGCATCTACAGTCTATCTCCTTTATAAAGAAACCCACTACACTCAACAAAAAAGCTCTGGTCACGGCATCCTCCATCCACAGTTTATGTTTGTAAATGTTGTGTTTAAAGACGCCGTTGTCTGCCATTTCAGACTTCCTACTGTCTGTGTGTGTGAATGCAACTAGGAAAATGATCCGGAGTATCTTATTATTACGACATGTTGAGTCATTATTGTGATGAAGTCCCATTATGAGATGTTAAGTCATTAGTGGTTTTCACACCGCATAGTTCTAGAAACTCAGTAATAGGAACTAGCCAGCACGGTAGATCCAAGATAACATTTTTCTTTCTTGTTATAATAAGAAACATTCCAATCAGATACCAAGCAGTCAGACAAATGTCCTTTCAGTCATCATGGCTGTTAGGAAACTAATTTTGATTAACTACTTACTGTGATTTCAGACTGTGTTGATGTGGTTTCTCCACTGTATGGATCTTCATGTGTAGCTTCAGGTGACTTTTAAAAGAAAAGCTCTTTCCACACTGATCACACGTGTGCGGCTTCTCTCTGCTGTGGATCCTCTCATGTTTTTTCAGAGTTGCTGACTGACTGAATCTCTTGTCGCAGTGTGAACACTTGTAAGGTTTTTCTCCAGTGTGGATCCTCTCATGTGTTTTCAGATTTGCTGTCAGACTGAATCTCTTGTCGCAGTGTGAACACTTGTAAGGTTTTTCTCCAGTGTGGAGCCTCTCATGTGTTTTCAGATGTCCTGACAGACTGAATCTCTTGTCGCAGTGTGAACACTTGTAAGGTTTTTCTCTAGTGTGGATTTTCACGTGTCTCTTAAGGCATGTTGATTGACTGAAGCTCTTCCCACACTGATCACATGTGAACAGTTTCTTTCCGATGTGAATACTCATATGATACTTAAGACTTGATTTGTGTCTGAAACCCGTTCCACACTGATCACACGTGTGCGGTTTCTCTTTTCTGTGGATCCTCTCATGTGTTTTCAGACTTGATGACTGATTGAATCTCTTGTCACAGTGTGAACACATGTAAGGTTTTTCTCCAGTGTGAATCCTCTGGTGCAGTTTTAAACAGATCGCTGAGGTAAAAGTCTTCTCACACTCAAAGCACATGTACTCTCTCATACCAGTATGAATTTTCTGATGTTTATGTAAATATGGCAGCAGTGAAAAACTCTTTCCACACACAGAACATGAATGTGGCTTCTCCTTCTTATGAAGTATCAGGTGTTTCTTCAGGTTTGATGAATCAAGAAATGTTTTGCTGCATTGATCACATGCATACGGTTTCTCGCCGGTGTGGATCCTCATGTGAATCTTATGGTGTGTTGATTGACTGAAGCCCTTCCCACACTGGTCACATGTGAATGGCTTCTCTCCAGTGTGCATTCTCATGTGACACTCAAGATAGTATTTTCGTGTGAAACTCTTCCCGCACTGATCACATGTGAACGGCTTTTCTCCAGTATGAACTCTCAAGTGGATCTTAAGATGTTGTTTGATTGAGAAACTCTTTCCACACTGATCACATGTGAACGGCTTTTCTCCGGTATGAACTCTCAAGTGGATCTTAAGATGTTGTTTGACTGAGAAACTCGTTCCGCACTGATCACATGTGAATGGCTTCTCTCCAGTATGAACTCTCATGTGAATATCAAGACGTTGTTTGGTTGTGAAACTCTTTCCACACTGAGTGCAGGCTGTAGATGTCCTGGCTTTTGTTTTCTTTAAAAATTTCTGTTTAGTCTTTGAGCGACTCAAAGGTTTTTCTCCAGGTTTGACATGATGTTCCTCCTCCACTTCACTCAGTTCTTCACTCTTCTCGCTCTCTTCCATCAGGTCTGACATGAAAAAAGAAAGAAAGTGAATTGCATTTTCAGTACATCAAAAATAATTTGAAGAGAGAAATACAAAGTGAAATGACATAAAATATAAAAAAGTCATGCATTTAAATGGATGGTTTCAAAGGCGGCAACAAAAACAACCGTTACTGCGCATGTGCGCCTTTGTTGCCCAAATTTAACTTACGGTGGACTTACGCAAAGAATCAATAACAATAGAGGGGGGGGGGATAACATAACGCTTGTCTGGAACAAGTGAAAGTTAATTTTTGGCCTGTCATTTACACGAAAACGCCGTTTTTATCACAGAAAACGATTATTTCTAAAAACTCCGGCCAAAGTGGAGATTTCTGAAAACGCCGGTTATGTGTTGCCGTGTTAACTGGGATAAACGGGATTTTAGGTTCTCAAACGTCACATTATGCGCCAGAAAATGCTTACGTCATGTGAGCGCCCTATGTTTAGAGTTTGTTTGGCTACTATTTGATCATAGATGCTGTTAAGGTGATACTCATTTTTACTTTTGTGCAAACGTTTTTGGCCTGTTTGCATTTGCTTCGCTGTCTGTCCACACAAACGAACCTCGCGCCATGTCTGTTGTTTTGAAAGGAACTGGAAGTCGCTCGTGCTATTCATTGTTGTCGATTTTGAGGATTCTGATTGGCTTGCATGGCTTTGTCCTTCTCCATACACTGCTGCCCATAGGTTTGGCAGTTATGATGTTGCTCAACGGTGTATTTATGCGGGTTGATGTAAACGACAACTTTTTTGAAAACGATGTTGTGTGCACGACGTTATTTTTGAAAACGGAGGGGGAGAAATATTTGTTTCTCTAAATACCCGGCTATGTGTAAATGTGGCCTAAGTCACTTACATTTTAGACACAATATGATCTGTTTCAGCAGCGAAAATAGCTCCAAACAAAGATCACGGTCTGTTATTATCCAGTGTGTTGTGATTAGCACTGCTTAGCGCATGTTCGGGAAATGTCCCACCCCTGCAGGTTCTGTTCTATTTGTGTAAAATTGCTCTAATCAATCACAAAATCATGGATAATTTTCCTAATGGGCTGTGAACAGTCTTAAAAAAGCTACAGTAAACACTACATCAATACTGTTATGTTAGGCAAAGCTTTGCAATTTGTTTACAACGTAGCAGCTACATAAAACGTATAACTGGAACAGTTAATAAAAAACACAACAAATAATAAGACATTCTTATAAGTTGAGATCCATAAACAACTGATTGTCACAACAAAGTGGGAACTTCTCTATTTCAGGAGAAGCTTTTGTGTGTAGCCTGCATTTTACTCTCATCCTTCATGAAATGTGCAGCGCACAGACAAACGTTGAGGTTATAAAGTAAAGAACAGCGACAACACTCTTAATCTTCGCTAGCGCAGCTCAAACAGGCCTTGTCCTCTGTTGGCGTAGATTATTTAAATGAGTAAAATTATGACTTCACAAGATCCAGAAAAAAACGTGTTGTAGTCCAAACGAGCAGTTCATTGTAGTTCTTGGTTACAAAGCTCAAAGTCCAGTCCAAAGGGATATTTTATTTAACAGAATTCACTTTCCTAACAGATTTTTGTAATGCCTGAACAACAAATTTACACACTAACTAAAGTTGGAAAAGTGAAAAAGCATAAAAAAAGAAAAAGTTTTTAATTAATGATTTTTATTAGAATTATCTGTGGTAAATGTTTCACTCAACTGTGTCTGATTTTCCTCCTTTTAAAAACAGATTTTTTTAAATTGGGAATAAACACCAACCTCTTTGTTCTTCAGGATCTTCAGTGTGTTTCATTCTGCAGTGTTCTGGATCACTCATGTTCTCACTGTCCTCTTTAATAAACTCAGTCTTTGCAGATTTCAGCTCTTCCTGATGCTCTGATGCTCGTCTTCACTTGTAGCTGGTGGCAATATTCCAGCATTTATTGGAGAATTGATGTGGGAGGAGCTTCACTGATGATGTGATTGACATGGGAGGGGCTTCAATTATGGTAAATTTTAGTGGGAGGAGCTGATCTGCCAAAATCTAAAATAAATCATTTACTTTGTTTTAATAGGGTCAAAGACCGTCAGGTTATTGTGTCTGTATCTGATTTAATTTTTAAATTAAATTTACTATTTTTTTATAAACATAGAAAACCCATTCAATGTAAAATGTCTAATTGCTTAGACACAACTCCATTCCCTGAACTAAATTCTCAATAGTCTGAACCAATTTGTTGAATAAATCACTTTTTCTGCAAAACCTTAAACAAGTTCAGGCAGTTAAAACACTGTTTGCAAAACTCTAAACACATTCTCACTCACTAAAACACATTTGAAACTGTGATGCATTTGTGAAATGTGTCGTAGCAATTGTGAAAAACTATAATGTTTCAAATAACCTTGGTGAAACCAAAATGTCAAAATATGGGTGAAATAAGATATATTTATGTAAAAATTAAATTACATAGTTATTCTTACCTGTACTTATTGAAATATATAAAATAAGTGATCATACTAAATTTTATTATATTTTAAATTGTTAAAAACTTCTTTCTGACAAATGGGTAAAACCTAGTGGTTTGAAGGAAAGTATAAATATAAAAATTTACAATGAATGAGTATTTTGTGGTTTCAAAATCCTTTGTGGATCCTTAAATACAGCCTTTGAATATGTCATTAAATAATTATTATTCTAAACATACCTGAAAAGATTTTTCTGCAATATTTGTCTTTGAACCATATACTATTTGACATATTTAAGCATTTATATCAATCTCTCTGTCTATGGTAAAGCAACTGATGCTAATTCAAATTTTTTTATTTTCCAAAATGTATTTCTAATTCTAACATTATTCTGTTTCTTCATTAAAATAACGGCAGATATCTAGAAAAGTGGTAAAGAACTGCAAGAAAAACATATGAAAACATAAACACAGAAATAAACGTACATAATAGTAACCAACAAATCCCCTCAGTCTGTTGACACCAATGAAATGAGCTTTAAGTGCCAATTCACAGGAGATCTGAAGACATCAGCATAATAAATGAGGTGAAAACAGGAACTATTGTCATGAAATAAAGAGTGTTTTCAGCAGATCTGTTAATATTGATGAGCCTCAGACTATCAACACTCATTCAACAAGCCATTCAGGATCATCAGCAGATCATCTCACTTTATTCTGAGTGTTTGCTGTTAGAAACACATTATTTGAGTCAGGATTGATGATAAGAGCCTGTAAAACTGCTCTACCCTGGGGGGAAAATGCTAATCAACAATCCTTGTTTATCATCTCCATGTTTGATTTTCAAAGTTAACTACTAACATTTGCCTATTTAAACTAGAGACACACAGTTTCCCCTGCGCAAATAAATTGCAAAAGTTGCAATGAGAAGAACATAAATCTCAACACACAAATCTCAAACATGGTGATGATCAACAATTGTAATTCAGTAAAAATATGAACTCTGAAACATATGGCAGCTAAATAACAGCAGCGTAAATAATGCTGGTTAATGCAAAGCAATAATATTTTTTATTTTAACAATTATCCCATCATTTATTCAAGCTGCAATGCATGCTGGGAACTGGCAGAACATTGTTGAATGTAAAATTGCTTGGTCAAATAACTCAATTTGTAAAAATGGGACAACATTTGGACAAGTTTTGGAAAAATACATGAGAACCGATTAGGTCAACAAAACAAATGTTGTAGATCATTCCTGTTTATTTATATCAAGAGTAAACATACTCATCCCAAATAATCTTTGTTCAAGATATTTTTACATTCACACAAATTGAAACACACTTTTTTTACTTTACTTTGGACAGACAGACTAAATAATTGTAATATTAATTCTTCTACAGTTGATTCTGAAAGCTGATTAAAATATATTTAATTAATTATACATATTTCCATATTTTGCTACATAAATCTATACATCAATGTTAAAATACAGATAAATATGAATACAGTTTGCCACTGGAAACATAATTGCCACCGATCATTGTCAGTTTCTGCACATAAAAACTGTTACATGTTAAAGATCTGATTACTTTATTACACTGAGTTATCATAAAGCCAAGCCATGTTTCAATTCATAGTTACTTATCTGCAGTGGTTGATGAAGATGAGTGTCAATAGTGTTTTTTTTTTTTTTTTTTTTTATTGATGTTTTATCCATGTCATGTTGTGAGAAATAACAGTATTGTCTTTTAATATAGCAATTTTATAGGCTTTTATAGTCAAAAAATGTGTTTCTAACAGCAAACACTCAGAATAAAGTGAGATGATCTGCTGATGATCCTGAATGGCTTGTTGAATGAGTGTTGATAGTCTGAGGCTCATCAATATTAACAGATCTGCTGAAAACACTCTTTATTTCATGACAATAGTTCCTGTTTTCACCTCATTTATTATGCTGATGTCTTCAGATCTCCTGTAAATTGACACTTAAAGCTCATTTCATTGGTGACAACAGACTGTTCTGTCTTTATGCATTGAACTTTTTTTCTAACCATTATTTATATTCGGAATAATTGTATTACAATATTTATATTCTGTTTATCAAAGTATAAAAACAAACTTAGTAACTGATATTTTATTTTTATTTTGGGCAGATCATCTCCTTCCACAAAAAATACCATAACTGAGGCCCCTCCCATGTCATTTACATCACCAGTGATGCTCCTCCCACAGTAATTACATCATCAGTGAAGCTCCTCCCACAGCAATTCTCCAATAAATGCTGGAATATTCCCATCAGCTACAAGTGAAGACGAGCATCAGAGCATCAGGAAGAGCTGAAATCTGCAAAGACTGAGTTTATTAAAGAGGACAGTGAGAACATGAGTGATCCAGAACCCTGCAGAATGAAACACACTGAAGATCCTGAAGAACAAAGAGGTTGGTGTTTATTCTTCATTCATTCATGATGCTGAAGAACATTCATGTTAGAAACATTCAAGCACTTCATCACTTTTAGATAAACAGTTCAACTGTGAGATGGGTACAGGGAACATTTCAACAAGGGGAAACTGTCATTTATTGTCAATATCAGATCAAACAGATTTTATTATTATTATTATATTTTTTTAAACAATAAACAATAAACTGTATTAAGTAAATTACATTTCCAGGATGGCTGACATGGTTGTAAGTGTAACTTAAGCGATATCTGATTATTTGTATAAGTTGTATTAATGTATCTGATTATTTGTATAAGTTGTATTAATTAATCATAAATTATATAAGTTATACCGTTATAGAGATCATTCTTCTTATAGTAACTTTAGTAACAGGGTGGATGAATACAGTAAATATATTTTATTATATATAATAATGGACTTTCCTTACTCGTGATTTTTCCCTGTTTCTTTGGTAACCCAGAAAATAAGCTCTGAGACCAACAAGTTTATGATTCTTACACGTTTAGTTCATAATGATATGATGATTATAATGGTGTAATATAATGACTGTATTTCTTCCAGTATTAGCCTTTTCTTTGGCTTTTGGATTACTGCAGAAAATAAGAAATATATTTGGTAACCCAAAATAGCGCCACACGTTGCTTTTCAAATTGTCAGGAGTGTAGATTTCAAACTCCTCGTCAGGCGTGGTTGTTGTAGGCGTTGGCGCAGCCATTGTTTTGGTTATACAAAATAGGCGCTAACCAGGGGTGCGTTTTCCAAAACCATCGTTAGTCAACTCTGTTCGCAAGTTCCGCCGTTACCAGCATAGTTCAACGAGTCGTGTTTCCCGAAACCATCGTTTTAACGAACATTCGCAAACAGCATCGCAGAGTTGTGTGGTTGGAACGACATATCTCGACCTGTGGTTAGAAGAGTAGTTTCTAGTTGCATGACATGTGGACTTAATGCAAAGTAAGCAAGCTGACATTCAGTACAACCTGTGTCTTTTATTTAGAATACATACAAATGTCATTTACGTCTTTCTAGTTTGTCAAGACAAATTAAAGCACCGTTTTTGAAGAGTGCGCATGTGCGAACATGCTCGACTATAAGAATGAGCCTATGATTTAATCTGGAAATAAAACAAAATAACTGAGTAAAATGAGAAATAGTCCTCAGTTGCCATGTCTGTAATTTATAGCAAAACATTTAGCGTTAATTCGATCTCAAACAGTTTAATTAAAAGAAGTTAATACTCCACCACGTGTGTGACGTCATTTAAACGTGGTTGAACGACCACTTTGCGACTCTACAGTTTCGGGAAACAGTTGTGACTAGCTAGTTGATTTCTTCAACAATGCATCGTACTATGGTAGTTAAGCAGCGAGCTGCGTCGTTGTTTGGGAAACACACCCCAGGATGCTAACGTCACCTACAGGAGCCCAGATGACCAATAATACAATTCACAACTTCACCAGGCGTGAAAAAGCCTCGGAATCTGAATTGAAAACAACGTTTACAAGCAAACACATTTACAAAAAATAATGCCCATAACAGGTTTGAATATTAAAGGATGCCTAATATTCGTTCGAATATCAATATTTTTTTTAATATTCGAATTATATTCGAATAACGAAGTTCGGAGTCAAAGCCCTACAATGGATTGAGATTATTTTCTTGTCCTCCCATCATGCAGTAGAAAGAGCCCAGATGATGTCACTTCCTGAGTGTTTCACAATTTTAGAAATGCTCTGTTTTTAAAAGAGGAAAATCATGTCAGAAGTAACAGTTTAAGGCTGAAATAACCTCAGATACTTTGATCTTCTGAGATACGGACAACACAAACACACACAGGCTTCTGTTTCACAGCCCACAGAGTGAAGATGCAGGAAAGCTTTTTTCCTCCGGTCCTTCCTTCTCATTTGTTCCTTAATTTTTTTATTAATAATAATATATATATTATATTTAGGGCTGTGACGGTGATGGACCAACTACCGGCGGTGGTGCGGTGTTTGGTGGGTTGTTTTGAAATAATAATAAAAAACAAAGAAACAACACACTAAAGCCTGTAAAGGAATTGACATAAATATCAGTAAATACTGGTAACTTAATATAATAAAGTTGTATTTCCACACAAAGACACGTGATAGCCTACTCTGCGCTTTGAGAGGGATGTGGGACACGGACAGGAAAAAGACCATCGATGTTTTCTGTTCATGTTTTCTACTTGTTGTAAAAGGTATAAAGAGCGAATTTTATCTTCCAACAAAGGCAAGGCATTTAGGTTTTGTTTGATATTGCACTACCAGAGAAAGCCAAACTAAAATCACCCGCGCGTGTGAAACGCACTTTACAAATAAACTTGACACGCCTTACCAATATCTAATAACAAGCACAAACTGTGTTAAAAGGAATTTGACGTACAAGTAAAAATGTAGGCTATCTGTCCTACAGCGTTTTTTCTACTTTACCACAGTAAAGAATACGAAAATAATAGGCCTAATTAAAAGCGAACAAAGGAAGAAACCTTCGGAAATGGGTGAGGCGCGAGTGAAGATATGGGAAAATAAACAAGAGATTCCATGCAGGGATGAGTCACGATTTTTAAATATTCGATTAGTTGATTTAATTATAGAATGTCTAAAAGGGTTGTGTGATTATTCTCTAAAATACAATCTCCATGTTTTCGGTGCTGATGCGGTGGTGACGTGTTCATGTAACCGGAGGGTGACGCTGCCAATAACACACATGACAGCTGTCACAAAGAACCAGCAAAAGTAATGATTATGTATGTGTCAAATATAGCAAGGAGACATTTGAATTGTTTATTAATAAAGTGTTTTCTGTGTCAGTGTCGGCTGCAAAGATTAAGTTGACGATGCTGACTCTTCATCTTCGCAGTGAACGCAGTGCTAGTCGGTTTATTTTCGTTTTGAATTGTTTTGTTTAAAAGTAGACAATTCAAGCTTTCTATATGGAATAATAACTAATGGAATATTGTTAAATTGTTAAATAAATAATCTGGTGACCAGATCGAAAACCAGAATTCAAAGCCGACAAAGTTTAAATTTATGGGCTCACGCACAACTCTATCATTCGTCATGAATTTAAACTTTTCCATGGCTGCGATGTAACATTTAATTGCTTACCTATTATTTCTTTTGTAAACAAAGCTTTGTGCTTCACTCGTGTCATAATATTAATGTAAAGCACTCACATACAAAAAAATTGTTTTGGTGAACCACCACCGGTGCTACTCAGCCACCGCGGTGGTGCGGTTGTTAAAGGGACACTCCACCCATTTGCATTAAGCTTTGCATTGTTAGAAACCCAGTCATACTATTGAATGGTCGTGCAACACTCTCTCATTTTCCCCTGAGACGGGAGAAATTTACCTTTTACACTTCCTCCTACAATGACGCAAAAATCGTCATTTTGCGTCATTGTAGGAGGAAGTGTAAGAGGGGGGGATTTCTGTTGAGACTACAAGCACTAGTTCCTCATCTTTCCCAGGGGGCGGGACCCGCTCACGCTACAGACCTATTACAGATCAGTGGGTGGGACTTTACTCTCTGAAACTGAAAGCAATATCCTCCATCTTGTTTGAAGCTAAGCTAACAGGCGCTGTGGAGACAGATGTAAAGTTATGACAATAGCGGAGGAGAGTGCTCAATATGATATAGAAGAAGAGGATTTCGGAAGTCTGATGCTTGAATCAGGTGTTTGTGGCTACCTTTACAAGCCGCATTATAGCGAAGAGCCGCCGAGGCAGAAGACCTGCCTGCCGCGGATGAGGAGCCCGGACTGGCTCGAGTTAGGGCGGACTGGTGGCGCCGGTGATCTCACTATGCAACTCATAGACTGTAAGATGCAACTACGAACACAGAGATAGAGTCCGTCTGCGGCAAAGAATTTCAACGATGACAATTTCTCCTGGACGAAATCTCTGAATCAGACGAGGACACGGACGTTTGTGTTGAGAACTATCCTAGTTTCGCACCGCATATGTTCTGACTGAACATCCAGGTACCATGCAATAATTCACCTTTTCGAAAGAAATACAAACGAGGAGTAATGCACTAATGAGTTCGCCAACTAACTAGACATTTTGTGTGAATGTGAAATGAATTTCAAGCTCTGGTGGTAGCTAGCCTTGTAGACGGAAGAGTGATTTCTCTTATAGGCAGATATGCGCTTTCTGGATTAGTGGGAGTGGCTTGCGGAGCTGTGCAATGTGGTGCATTGTGGGAGTTGTTGTCTTTCATACAAATGCGTCCTGAAGTTATTTTTTGTCTTTCCTCGGTCACGAAGGCACCAAATTCAAAATTTATTTTACATTTCGACTACATATATGACCCACTTTAAATAAAAAACAATGTTCAAATGGGTGGAATGCCCCTTTAAGTTTTCCTGCACAGCCCTAAGTATATTTTTACTCTGTGCAATTTCTATAATTTCAATGAAGACCTTTGAGTTTGTGTTTTAGTAAACAGTATTATTATTATTATTATCATCATCACTATTAATCGAAGTACACTCTAATGTACAATAGTAAGTTTATGTTATTTGTTATATGTTATTTCAAGTTAAACCGAACTTTTATATTGACAGGGTGTCAAAGACTTTTGAGTTCGACAAATGTGGATAGTTTTATCAAATCAAATGGTGAAATGTTCATGAAGTGACTCTGCAGATGAAGTTCATGTGTTCATGTATAAGGAGACAGCAGACGCTGAAATAATTGCGTCACGCGTGCAGCGCTCTTTCACACACACATACACACACACGCCAGAACATACAGACAGTCTTTTTGAGCTTTAATATTCACAGACACTAGTCCGTATCTATATCTGATTATTTGTACAGCCCTACTTTTGATTTATTCATCCCACAATTCTGTTACGTTCCATTTTATACAGTAAGTTCCAATAGTGACTGGATTCTGTGATTCTGCATCTCAGGAATCAAATGCTCTACATGGTATTTGCAGTATTAAAGAGATTTAGTTTTGTGAGTTATCTATTGTTGTGTTATAAAGTTGTTACTATTAGTGTAGTAAGGGTATGTATTTAAAGGGTTAGTTCACCCAAAAATGAAAATTCTGTCAGTAATTACTCACCCTCATGTTGTTCCAACCCCATAAGACCTTTGTTCATCTTCGGAACACAAATTATTTTTTTTGCAAAAACAAAACAAAAATAACGACTTTATTCCACTATATAGCACTTCTGGGTTGTACGTCAGACGCATCACACACATGACCAGCGTCGGCCAATAGTGACCCTACGTGTGACGTATAACACAGAAGCGCTACGCAGTTATACTACGTGAAAAAACTCGAGGCCCAGAGAGAAGGAAATTAATAGTGGAATAAAGTCGTTATTTTTGTTTGTTTTTTGCGCACAAAAAGTATTCTTGTCGCTTTATAAACTTAAGATTGAGCCACTGTAGTCACTTGGACTATATTAACGGTGTCTTTAATGCATTTTCTGGGCCAGCAAGTTATAATGTCTTAGAAGCCTATGGAGGAGTGATCCAGCTCTCAGATTTAATCAAAAATATCTTAATTTGTGTTCCGAAGATGAGCGAAGGTCTTACGAGGTTGGAACAACATGAGGGTGAGTAATTACTGACAGAATTTTCATTTTTGGGTGAACTAACCCTTTAATAGCGGCCCGCTCTCTACACACTCTACATAGCGCTCTTCATGGCCATTGAATAGAGACAGCAGCTGTTTCAGCAACGCACCGGTACGAGTTTATGAAAAATACATATCGTCTCGAAACTGAAACCGGTTTACCGCCCAGTATTAGTCATAATAATCACTCTTATGAGTTTGTGACCGTGAGATCAGCATTATTGGCCGGGGTGAAACTCTAAGTGACACTGGAATCCAAATGAACCAGTAAAATGTAATGTAAAGAGTTTAATAGAATAATCAAATGTCTATTTAAATTATGATATAAATGACTAATAATGAATTGGCTTTCCAACTTGAACTGGAACGTTTCCAGTGTTTATGGTTTCCCACGTTCACATGCGAATGAATGGGAGTCATTGGAATTAAAAGTCTAGTGTGACTGGACTGTAATAAAAGTTTTAAGTAAAATAGTAAAAAATTGAAGTGAAATAAATTAAATATCAATCTAAACATTGTTATCAACATTATGACACTATTGTATAATTTTTAATGCTAATATTACATTAGATAATTGTGTCATTGATCAAATATTTAACAGTTCTTGATACAGAAACATGGGATTTGTGTCCATAATGTTTTAAAAATAATTATTAGAAGATCAATGTACCTCATTTATGGAAAGTAGTTTTTGTTATTTCATCAGAGCTCTTTTTATGTCCTTTCACTTCATATTCCTCTTTTTGAATTATTTTTGTTGTACTGAAAATGAAATAACTTTTTCTCTTTGATTTCAGACCTGATGGAAGTGAAGGAGGAGAGTGAAGAACTGAGTGAAATGAAGGAGGAGAGTGAAGAACTGAGTGAAGTGAAGGAGGAGAGTGAAGAACTGAGTGAAGTGAAGGAGGAGAGAGAAGAACTGAGTGAAGTGAAGGAGGAGAGTGAAGAACTGAGTGAAGTGAAGGAGGAGAGTGAAGAACTGAGTGAAGTGAAGGAGGAGAGTGAAGAACTGAGTGAAGTGGAGGAGGAACATCATGTCAAACCTGGAGAAAAACCTTTAAGTCATTCAAAGACTAAAAATATATTTTTTAAGAAAACAAGAGCCAATAAATCTACAACCTGCACTCAGTGTGGAAAGAGTTTCACAACCAAACCAAGTCTTAAGCTTCACATGAGACTTCATACTGGAGAGAAGCCACACACGTGTGATCAGTGCGGGAAGAGCTTCACACAAAAACAACATCTTAAGCTTCACATGAGAGTTCACACCGGAGAGAAGCCACACACGTGTGATCAGTGCGGGACGAGCTTCACACAAAAACAACATCTTCAAGGACACATGAGGATCCACACTGGAGAAAAGCCATACTCATGTGATCAGTGTGGAAAGAGTTTTACACACAAACATAGTCTTGAGATTCACAAGAGAGTTCATACTGGACAGAGACCGTTCACATGTGATCAATGTGGTAAAGATTTCATGCACTCATCAACCCTTAAGAGTCACATGAGAAGCCACACTGGAGAAAAGCCGTATGCATGTGATCAGTGTGAAAAGAGATTCTCAGACAAACAACATCTTAAGCTTCACATGAGAGTTCACACCAGAGAGAAGCCATTCACGTGTGATCAGTGCGGAAAGAGTTTCACACAAAAACCTCAACTTAATAGACACATGCGTATCCACACTGGAGAAAAGCCGTATGCATGTGATCAGTGTGGGAAAAGCTTTGCACTATCATCAAGCCTTAATGTTCACATGAGAGTTCACACTGGAGAGAAGCCGTTCTCATGTGATCAATGTGGCAAAACATTTATTGTGGCAGCAAACTTGAAGAGACACCAGGTAGTTCATACGAAGGAGAAGTCACATTCATGTTCTGTGTGTGGAAAGAGTTTTTCACTGCAGCCATATTTACATAAACATGAGAAAATTCACACTGGTGTGAGAGAGTACGTGTGCTTTGAGTGTGAGAAGACTTTTATTACAGCTGAACATTTAAAACTGCACCAGATTATTCACACTGGAGAGAAACCTTACAAGTGTTCACACTGTGACAAGAGATTCAGTCTGTTAGCAAATCTGAAAACACATGAGAGGATCCACACTGGAGAAAAACCTTACAAGTGTTCACACTGTAACAAGAGATTCATTCAGTCAGGACATCTGAAAAAACATGAGAGGATCCACACTGGAGAGAAGCCGCACACGTGTGATCAGTGCGGAACAAGTTTCTCTTTTAAAACCCACCTGAATCGACACATGAAGATCCATTCAGTGGAGAAACCACATCAACACAGTCATAGTAAGTACTGTAGTTCCCCAGCTAACAGACTTACTTTATAAGAACGTTTTCCAAAATATTCAGAACAAAAAATATTCTCCAAATATTCAGAACCAATTGTTGGTTCTGGGTACGTAAACAATTTCCAGTTTTCTTGACGTTAGAGGAATGTTCCTCAAACATTCTTTCAACTTCATTTTGATTTAAAATTAAACATTCCAGGAACGTTGATTTGTAACATTCCAAGAACATACAAATGTCCAGTTTCCTGAATGTTAATATAATGTTATTTAAAGGTTAGTATGATGTTCCTGAAACCCTGTCATGTTTGGAACCATCTTCAAACCAGATTCGATTGGTTTAAAATGACTATTGAACTCATCAGTGATCTAGACTTATGGCTTCGCTTTTTATTTCACATTTTTTCTCTCATTTGAAATGTCACATGATTTAATGTTTCTTTTAGACCTGATGGGAGAACCAGAGAGAAACCTTACACATGTGATCAATTTGGGAAGAGCTTCACGGATAAAGGAAACTTTAAGAGACACATGAGGATCCACACTAGTGTAAGACTGGAAAAACTGGTTGAAGAACGACCACTTCTCGAGGACCTTGCTGGAAATTACCATTTGAACTCACCATTTGAGACAAAAGTCTCACCTAATCTACATTTAAATAGTTCAAAGTTACTATCAGATTTAATGTTATAACCTTGACAAACTATACACTGTTAGACCTTACTAGTTTGTTTTTTTTTACAGTAAAATAGCGGCAACACTGTTGCCAGTAATTTACTGTTAATTGTACAGTTCTTTACTGTATTATACTGTATGTTACTGTAATAATGCACTAAATTAAAACTCGAGTTAACTAATTTCACTTGAAGAAACCAACTGCCTTAAATTGACAAACTGTCATTTAAATGTATTAACTAAAATGTATAATGCATTAATAATGTGAGCAAAGTATTACTGTGAACTTATTTAATTAGAGACCACTAAAACAATATTGTAAATAAAGAGATTTCCATTGGACCCGCAAATACACAGTCACAGCCTGTTAAATAAAACAAAATGCAGCAAATCATCAATGTTTGTAGATCTTCTCCTGGACTGAAGCTCAGACCCAAACAACAAGATTTTACAGTAAACTACTGGCAACCCCACAGGAAAATCCACACTACAAAGAGTAAAAAGTAACACTGAGACAGTGTTGCAGTGTATAATTAAGGGAATATGTAAGTGATTGTTGAGCATTAGTGATGAACACCTGCTGTTAACAAGCAGAATCACTGGAGGAAAGAGGAACACAGAAACAGAAAATAGAGAAACACAAGAAATACAGCTGACTTCCAGCCATTACACATTATTACACTTATTATGAACCAGTATGACTTTATTTCTGTCATATATCTACAGAAGTTGTTAGTGAGATGTTTATTTGAAAATGTTTGGTTTGAAGTTACCATTATAGAGATCAGTGTTTGCTTTAGTTGGGATGCTAACTTTTTAACATTAGATTTTCTCTGGCTGCATGAACTGTGTTTCAACAAGCCACACTTGTGCAAACATGGTGTGTGAATTATTGTGGTTATATTGATTATGATGACAAAATCATCATATAGCTTGTTATTTTACTAATCTCAATCACAAAAGTAATACATTACCACCACCACTGTGAAACTGCAGTAATGAGTTACAATGACTAATATTTTAACACATCATGCACAACCAAAGAAACAGAGCTACACTGTCTTAAAGGGGTCATATAATGCCATTTTTGTACAAGCTAATATGATTCTTTAGGGTCTAAATTAAAAGTTTGTAAAACTATATATATATATATATATACACTAGAGATGCGCGGATGGGCTATTATTTCATCCATCCGCACCAACGTTTTTGACCAATTTTCAAAACCGCACCCGCCCGCTATCCGCTGATTGGTGTATACATAATATTTTTCATTTGTTTGGTTCAACCGCCCGCCACCCGCCCGAATTTAATTCAAATATTATTTTTCGTCTCGTCATCCGCCCGATCCGCGGTTTATGCGGTTGATAGTGTGTGTCTAAGTCAAGCATAAGTTCAAAATGTTTTAATTATTACAGAAATATTGCTGGATTTTATGTAGTAGATTAACAGAAATATGATAATTATTAAATACCCTTAATTTAAAAGTTTATACACAGGTTGAGATCAGAGAATCAGACATATCCCGGATGATAATGGCATCATCTCAACAGCCAAAAACACTTGATCATCTTCCTCTTGGCTTTTTCTTCCCATAACAAATGTGTTTTATAAAGTCATTGTTAAAGCAGCCAGAGAAAAACTAATGTTATAAAGTCAAGGGTTAAGAGCCCAACTAAAGCAAATACTAATCTCCATCATGGTGACTACATACAAATAAATAAATAAATAAATATCTGTTAATTCTCAAAAAGAACTTTTGTACATGTATGATATAAATCAAACATTTACATTACATTTACATTTATTCATTTAGCAGACGCTTTTATCCAAAGCGACTTACAAATGAGAACAATAGAAGCAGTTAAACTAACAGTAGGACAACAATATGCAAGTGCTATGATCCTTCTCAGTTTAATCTAACGCAGAATTATTATTATTATTATTATTTTTTTTATTTTTTTGTAGAACAGAATAGAATAGAGTAGAGTAGTAGAGAAAGTGTTAGTATTACTGGATCAAGTGCTGTCGAAAAAGAAGTG
Source organism: Rutilus rutilus (assembly GCF_951802725.1). Classification (NCBI taxonomy): domain Eukaryota; kingdom Metazoa; phylum Chordata; class Actinopteri; order Cypriniformes; family Leuciscidae; genus Rutilus; species Rutilus rutilus. The sequence goes on along the minus strand of NC_140209.1, from coordinate 17,435,645 downwards.
TCTTCAGCCGTTTCTTGAAAGTGGCTATGGACTCAGCAGCTCTGGTTGAGTTAGGCAGATCATTCCACCAGCAGGGAACAGTCATGGTAAAGGTCCGAGAAAGAGATTTTGTGCCTCTTTGAGATGGCACCACGTGGTTCACTTGCAGAGCGCAAGTTCCTGGATGGCATGTAAGTCTGAAGTAGAGAGTTAAAGTGAAAGGGAGCAGAACCAGTGGTTGTTCTGTAGGCAAACGTCAGTGACTTGAATTTGATGCGAGCGGCAACTGGCAACCAGTGCAATTTTGTGAGGAGAGGAGTGACGTGTTCCCTTTTCGGCTCATTAAAGACCACTCTAGCTGCAGCGTTCTGGATCAGTTGCAGAGGTTTGACTGTGCAAGCTGGAAGACCGGCCAGGAGAGCGTTACAATAGTCAAGTCTGGATAAAACAAGTGCTTGGACAAGGAGTTGAGTAGCATGTTCTGATAGGAAGGGCCTGATCTTCCTAATGTTGTACAAGGCAAATCTACATGACCGGGCAGTTATAGCAATGTGGTCTGTGAAGTTCAATTGATCGTCAATTACCACACCAAGGTTTCTGGCTGACCTAGATGGAGTTATGGATGACGAGCCTAGCTGAATGGTGAAGTTGTGGTGAAGTGTTGGGTTGGCCGGGACCACGAGTAGCTCTGTCTTTGCAAGGTTTAGTTGAAGGTGGTGGTCCTTCATCCAGCCAGAAATGTCTGTCAGGCAGGCTGAGATACGTGTGTCATCAGCGTAGCAGTGATAGGAAAAGCCATGTTTCTGAATCACAGATCCTAGTGATGTCATGTAGATGGAGAAGAGAAGTGGTCCAAGCACTGAGCCCTGAGGCACTCCAATAGCTAGATGTTGTGTCTTAGACACCTCACCCCTCCACGATACCCTAAAGTACCTACCTGATACCCCTTTTCCACCAAGGCAGAGCTGGTGCTGGTTCGGAGCCAGAGCCTAGTTTCAAATCGGTTCTTTGTTTTTCCACCGCCAAAGCACCAGCTCCGAACCAGTAAAACTGGTTCTTAAGTAGCACCAAATCATTGCAGGGTCTAGAACGGAGCCAAGAAAGAACCGCTTGCGTCAGAGGCTGGGGGCGGGGTTACCGTGACCAACAAGAATGAAGAGAAACTTGTGACCGCCATTTTCAAATAGCAGCTAATCGAGCTAACAGCAGCTAAACACGATGGACGCGATCTAAAATATAAATCTAAGGCTAAAGTCGGCATTTTATTGTTAAAAATAAATGTTATGTACATGCCGTTACTCTCGCTTGTAATCTCCGTCTGTACAAATAATGGCGAGCCGCGCGAACACGTTGGATCCACGTGTTTGGATGCCGATGTAGGTCCGCAAAGCCATGAACATCAATAGCAAAGCAACGTGCGCCGTTGTTGATATTGTGTTTGTGTTTGGCGCCGCCGCGCTAACGTTGCCGAGAAAGATGAGACGTAGCTGTGACGTAAGACCTGGCTCTGCGTTGGCTCTTTAGCCTGTGGAAAAGCAAACCGGTTCTTCAGTCGAACCAACTCCGAACCGGCACTAGCTCTAGCTCCGAACCAGCACCTGGTTCTTGTTGGTGGAAAAGGGGTATGAGAGGCAAGACTTGAACCATTGGAGTGCGGTTCCCGAGATGCTCTTCATCTTTAGGATTGACAGGAGGATCTGGTGGTTAACTGTGTCAAAGGCAGCAGACAGATCCAGCAGGATGAGAACTGAGGATTTGGAGGCTGCTCTTGCCAGTCTCAGAGTTTCAATTACTGAGAGCAGGGCCGTCTCAGTTGAGTGTCCGCGTTTGAAACCAGACTGATTGTTGTCCAAGAGGTTGTTCTGTGTAAGGAAGTTAGAGATCTGGTTGAAAACAACTCGTTCAAGTGTTTTCGCGACGAATGGAAGGAGAGATACCGGTCTGTAATTTTCCAGATGTGCTGGATTTAGACTGCGTTTCTTAAGCAGTGGGGTTACATGAGCCTGCTTAAATGCTGTGGGAAAGGTACCAGTTTGAAGAGAGGTGTTTATGATGTGTGTGAGGGTACAACCGAGGATGAAATGGCTTGAAGTAGGTTAGTGGGAATAGGATCAGGCGGACAGGTGGTAGGGCGATTGGAAAGGAGGAGATTGGAGACTTCTGCCTCTGCAAGTAGAGAGAAGGAGGGTAGAGATTGTGTGTTAGTTGGTAAAGTGTGTGTGTCAGTTTGTTGATTGGTAAATTGGCCGCTGAATGGAGGTTGTTTTATTTATAAAGAATGTAGCAAAATCGTCAGCTGTTAGTGTTGATGAAGGAGGAGGAGGAGGAGGAGGGTTGAGAAGAGAGGAGAAGGTTTTGAAAAGCATGCGAGAGTCTGAAGAATTGTTAATTTTGTTGTGATAGTAAGTCATTTTGGCAGTAGAGATATTAGAGAAGGAAGAGAGGAGGGACTGATAAAGACCAAGGTCAGTAGGATCTTTTGATTTGCGCCACTTCCTCTCTGCACCCCTGAGTTCCGAACGATGTTAACGGAGAACATCAGATAACCAGGGGACAGAGGGTGTGGCGCGGGCTGGCCTGGAGGAAAGGGGGCAGAAGTTGTCCAAGCAGGATGTTAAAGTGGAGAAAAGAGCATCAGTTGCGCTGTTAGTATCTAGTGTTGAAAGCTGATCAGGTGGAGGAAGTGTGGATGAGACCAGAGAGGATAGGCGAGAAGGTGACAGTGAACGTAGGTTTCGCCGAAAGGTGACCTGTGGAGGAGTGCGTGTTGTGTTCTGTGGCAGGTTGATGTTGAGAGTGAGGAGGAAGTGATCTGAGGTGTGCAGTGGAGTGACCAGTGTATGGTCAGTGGAGCAGTAGCGTGTGTAGATAAGGTCCAATTTATTACCTGATTTGTGAGTAGCCGCAGTAGATACTCGCTTGAGGTCGAATGAGGCGAGCAGAGTGTGGAAATCAGCAGCCTGAGGCTTTTCTAGGTGGATGTTGAAGTCTCCAAGAACTATGAGAGGAGTACCATCCTCAGGGAAGGATGAGAGTAGCACGTCAAGCTCTTCCAAGAAACTGCCAAGCTGCCTGATATACAACTACAAAATGGATTTTAATAGGGCTAGTGATAGTAATTGAATGTGATTCAAATGAACGGTTGTCACACAGAGGTGGTAAATGATAACATTTCCAATCGTTTGAGATGAGCAGACCAGTACCACCACCCCTACCAGTCAGGCGAGGGGTGTGTGAGAAAGTGAATTTAGTGGAGAGGGCAGCCGGTGTGGCAGTGTCCTCTGGTCTGATCCAGGTCTCAGTCAGGGCCAGTAGACTGAGACCCAAATGACTAGAAATAGATGTAATGAAATCAGCTTTGTTTACAGTGGACGGGCAATTCCAGAGACCAATAGGAAAAGAGAATATAGTACTAGAAGACACCGGAAAAGTACGCAGGTTGTTAGGATTGGACTGCCTCTGACGTGTGACATTAGATTTACGTGTGTTAGTAATAGTAGGGATTTGAAAACACATAGTGTAAGAGGGGTAACAAACAGACAGATCAGATGAAATGTTGTGTAGAAGAGAAAGGAAAAAAACAAGAAAATTAATACTCAAGTGCCTTGTCGGTGTCCTTGCTCGGTGGAGTCGCACAGGTAGAGTCGTTGGTCTTTACACTCTTCGGTATCCACACGAGGGCTGCCGCGACCGTTGCCGCGGTGCACTGACCTATTTTATACACGCCTAATACCTCTTCTTTGAATACAGCAGGTCCCACCCTCATATTTAGTCAAGCAAAACTAAACAAGTCACGACGCACTTTTACCAGAGTAAAAACACAGTAAACAAAACAAACTTCCTAGCAACACAGAGCCGCGCTAAAATCTACTGGGAAAAGTAAACACTCACAGACTGATGATCTCTCCTGTTGTTCGACTGCTTCTTCTAATAAGTACTAGCAGTTTGTCAGAATAAATACTTTAACTGGCTTAGGCCCCGCCCTCCTATTTAGTCAAGTGAAACTAAACAAGTCACGACGCACTTTTACCAGAGTAAAAACACAGTAAACAAAACAAACTTCCTAGCAACACAGAGCCGCGCTAAAATCTACTGGGAAAAGTAAACACTCACAGACTGATGATCTCTCCTGTTGTTCGACTGCTTCTTCAAACATTTTATCAATCATTTGCTGTTTCTTAAAGGTGCATTGCGCAAAAGTCTGAGTTTTCGCAGAACTACGCCCCCTCTGGCGGCAAGCGAAACTGCAACCAGAGGTGTGCACGCTCACGGACCACACGCACACGCACGCTTGCACGAGCACGAGCTGGTCATAACCCAAGGAGCATCAGCCGCACAAATCTTTTGTTTACAATCATAATGTCTTCAGAGGTAATAAAGTTTTAAATCTGCAAGTAATTTAAAATATGTGAAAGGAAAGGCAATTGAGTAAATAACACACTTATGTGTGAGGGAAAAAATGGGGGTAGTAGAAAACTTCGTTTTTTATTCCCATCTATCTCCATGTTGAACTGTGTTATGTGTTTACTGTATCCACTTATGACTATTATTATGGAAACACGTTCATGAACAATATAAGTTATTACTTTGTAAAAGCTCAAAATAGTAATCATGATACCATACCATACACAGTCGGTCAACAAAGTACACCCAAATGTCTCAAGGTAATAAACAATCAAGTGGCACTATGACGTTACCATAAAAGCCAAATAGGCTAACTTAATCCGCCGAAGATTTGCGGGGGTTTAGCCTGTTTTATTGATCAGCTAAGTAGCATATTCCAATAGCAATACATCGTAATTAAGCAGTAATTTGCTCAAAATTTGTGTCTAAGTATCTAACTTATATATCAGCATTTTATATCACAATCATTCTGAACCTGATCACTGACAATGGTAAGTTAGTAAAACCTATTCCGATTGTACATTTATCTAGCTTACGCTAAAGCATTAGGCCTACACATTTTATGGATCGTCATTTATTGTCATTATTGGCCGTATCAGACATTAGAGAATGGGATATATCTTACCTTTTTTATCAAGAAAAAAGCCAACTGAGGATCCCGTTTGAGCCCTAGAGCAGACCGGAGATCTCTCCATTTGTTGAAAGCCTTCCCTATGTTTACTCTCGTCTTACCCCGACGCCTGTCTGACTCCAATTTGGACCTTTTGGTTGCACTAGACAAAAGTTCTCTTTTTTTTATCTGACGTGGAGTTTGCGTTGGTGTTTGAAATGACCTACAAGCCGGTCTCTTAGAATCCATTTTCTACGGAGAATGGCGGCGTCGGCGCATACACAAACCTGCCAGACATATGAGCGTGCCGTGAACGCGCATGACGTCACGCCCAGTCTCAGATTCCGACCCGAATCCCTCTTATTTATTTTACTGTACAGGATTATAGAGGCAATCGCAGTGATCAGAGAAGGGCTCATTCAGCCCATCAGGCAATTGTTTAAGCATGTATGGGTTAGAAAACGGGTATTTTTAACATGAAAAGTTGCGCAATGCACCTTTAAACCTTTTTTACAAAACCCATAGCCCAATCAATACGAACATCATCTCAAAGTCTTAATAACTCACAAGATTTAACAAGTTGTCAAATGCGTACGATACTAGTACATATTTGTATACTCATACACAATCCTGCAGCTTTTACTCCTAGCGCTGCCATTGGCTACTGCCTCAATTCCTGTACATATTTATCGCGATATTTGTAAATCAGTTGTGCCCCTAGTAGCGCCCAGGTCTATTTATTATGATGTGCATGTCCAAAAAAACGAATTAATAAAATGCATAAAAACATTGAAACGAATGGGGGTGCCACAAGAGCTTGATCGTAGCAACAATTACCATGTCAATTAAATGGAATGATTTGTATAACTTTATTAGTAAAATGTAATATCAGTGAAAAAAGTCAATAATATATCAATTAAATAACATAACATTTCTCATTCTCTTACTGGCCCACGGTGTAACATTGAGTAAATTGAGTTGAGTAAAAAAAAAAAAAAAAAAATTCAAGGGATAGTTTACCCAAAAACTACAATTCTGTCATCATTTACTCACCCACAAAACCGGTTAAATCCTTATTTGGGGCAATTCCACCAAGATTAATATCAAGCAAGCTGTTTAAGCAAGCAGCTATTTTCCGTTCCTGCTCATACTTCGGTGTCGCCATGTCAGATGTCAAAACAACGCATTTCCATCCAGCAAATAACACATAGCAGGCCAGAAATGTCCTTAAAATAAGTTTAATATTATTGCCAGAATACTGAGCTACAAAACAAATAAGCAGTTCTTAAAATATTGGCTATGACAAGAAAAAAAAAATCACCACAGACATCTAAACCCGGCTTACATCTCTTTTTTTTTCATTGTGTTGACCTGATTACCGCTTGCGGATTGATATTAAAGTCTGTTTTTACTCTTTCTAATAGAAAATACACAGAATAGAAGTTCCTGAACCGAATTATATAAGAATCAGCAGTGTTGTTGCGCGAAATAAACCCAGAGACGATTGAAATCAATGTTTAGGAAGCCCACGTCCGTTTTTTTTTTTTACGTAAGAGTATAACTTAGTGTCAATAAATTCATTAATTTCAGTATTTATCATGTTATAAATGAAAATGTAAGTATTGCATCTCAAAACCATTGGTATAATCAATCATTTACAGCAATAAACACACATGGCCTATTTTTGTCATTTTTATGGCTATAAATGACTTTGACGCTCGTTTAATCATAATTCGATTCTGCGACTTTAGCCGGGGTTTCACAGGCGGGGTCACATATGATTTGAGGTACGGAGTTCCCGTGTCTTTAAAAGGGCAAAAATGGATATGGTGTCAAAAAGAAAAGTTTTAGAATCTCTATAGTAGCCTACTGTTTTTTGAAACAAATAAATTGTCAGGATTCAGAGAAGGGAGGACCCAGGTGCAGAATGAACGGGGAGTGATATTTATTGACAAAGACAAAACACAGGTGGAACAGTCCAAACAATAGAGCAGGGTACACAACTGGAGAACAGGTGGATCCGAGGGCACAACTGGAGAACAGGTGGGTCGAGGGCACAATTGGAGAACAGGTGGGTCAGGGATTAGACAAACCCAGGCTCTTTGGGAACAGTGGAAACTTGACAGCAGCTCAAGGAACCAGAGGCTTGGCATAGGTGGGATGAGCAGCACTAGGCACTAGAGTGGCTTGCCAGGACAGAAGTAAACAAAAAGAAATTAAACAAGACTGCAACCTTGCAGAGAAATTGAATGCAGACAACGGACAAAACGAACCGGCAAAGACATGAGGGAAAGAGGCACAATATAAAGGGACTAGAGCACATGAGGATCAGGTGAGCACAATTAGTGAAATGAGGGCAAGACATGGACTAAACAAGGGGTCATGGTAACAGGAAACAAGGAGGCAGGACAAGAGGAGCACATGGCAAACACAAACAAAGACAGAGCCATGTGCTCAAACACAAGACAAACATAGAAACATGAAACCACGACAACACAGACAAGACTGCCAGGGCAGAAAGTTTGTCACTGCAACCAGACTCTGGAGGTACTGGAACAGGCTTGACAGACTCAGGGATGACTACAGTGGTCTTGATTGACTCAGTGGAAACTGCAGGAACAGTCTCAGCCAACACCAGGCTGACTAGAACTGACTTGACTGGATCTGGGGTGGCTGGACTTGAGTTGACAGACTTAGGAGTCACTGGAGTGGACTTGACAGACACTGAACTTGGGGTGCCCTCGGGGGCTTCAGGAGCAAACACTGGACATGGCTCGGGGGCTGGAGCCAACACTGGAACTTGCTCAGGGGCTGGAGCTGACACTGGAACTTGCTCAGGGGCTGGAGCTGCTTGCTTCAGGACCACCCGGGCCAATGCGCAAGGGGTCTCTAAAAGAAGGACATTTGACTTGCCAACATGGGACCTCCTTTTCTTCGGCTTCTGAGGGCATGATAGTTTGTGCTTGACTGGCATTCTTGTCCAAAGCAGATGAAATGAGCTGCTCTGGAACTTGAGCGGGCTCATGGACTGTAGGAGACTCTGGACTGTGCTCAGGGGTGGCCTGCGTGGCAATGACAGCAGGCTCCTCGGAGACGAACTCCATGACCGTTACAGGGAAAGCAGGCCGCTTGAGAATCAACTCTCAGTCCAGGACAGTGAGAGCGGGATGCTCAGGAACGGCCTCCTTGGCCATGATGGGCTCAATGAGAGCCTCTGGAATGGTCTCAGTGGCCAAAACAATGAGACTGCGCTGCTCTGGAATAGACTGCTCTGGGGTGACTGGAACGGTCTTTGGAGGCTCTGGGGTGACTGGAACGGTCTCTGCAGGCTCTGGGGTGACTGGAACGGTCTCTGCAGGCTCTGGGGTGACTGGAACTGGCTTGGGAAGGTCTGGAACTGACTCGATGGAGACAGAGACTGATGTAGCAGTCCGAGCTGCCCTCTTCCTTCTCAACCTTCATTTTTCAGTTGGATTTAAAAGAGCAAGAGCTTGACTCGACGAAGAAGGATGGGTGAGGTGGTCAACTGCAATCAGGCTCTGGTGATGTCAGGATCCTCCAATCCTTTGGGATGATGCAGGTAATTGGTAAAATTCCATAAGTCCAGGATCCTTAACTGTTCCATCTCCCACTGAGGAAGGGGATCATTCAGACAGTGCTTGAAAGCCTCTTTAAGGGCTGCATCATGGTACTCCAAGCCCCTAGCCATAGTCCAGAAGAAATGGGCGAAGGATCGTACCTCACGGCCCTGCTGGCGCAGCGATGCCAACCCCTGCTAGAGTGCTAGTCTCTCCTGAGCTGTCGCGGGGGGAACAACACAGATGCTCATTCTGCTGGGTCCGATTCTGGCTGGTTCGTTATGTCAGGATTCAGAGAAGGGAGGACCCAGGTGCAGAATGAACGGGGAGTGATATTTATTGACAAAGACAAAACACAGGCGGAACAGTCCAAACAATAGAGGAGGGCACACAACTTGAGAACAGGTGGGTCGAGGGCACAACTGGAGAACAGGTGGGTCAGGGATTAGAAAAACCCAGGCTCTTTGGGAACAGTGGAAACTTGACAGCAGCTCAAGGAACCAGAGGCTTGGCATAGGTGGGATGAAACAGCACTAGGCACTAGAGTGACTTGCCAGGACAGAAGTAAACAAAAAGAAATGAAACAAGACTGCAACCTTGCAGAGAAACTGAATGCAGACAACGGACAAGATGAACCAGCAAAGACATGAGGGAAAGAGGCACAATATAAAGGGACCAGAGCACATGAGGATCAGGTGAGCACAATTAGTAAAATGAGGGCAAGATGTGGACTAAACAAGGGGCAGGACAAGAGGAGCACATGGCAAACACAAACAAAGACAAAGCCATGTGCTCAAACACAAGACAAACATAGAAACATGAAACCATGAAAACACAGAAAAGGCTGCCAGGGCAGAACCCTGACATACATTGCCTTAAAGAAAATCAACAGGTGTTGTTTTCAAACCTCCTCTGATAGTAGGAGCATCAACAAAATATTTAGAGAAACCAAATTCAGAAACTTGATGAACTTCAATCAATTGTTGATGTAATTAACAGTAAAGACCTAAAAAAAACCTAAAAATGTCTCAAATGAAAAGTAAATGAAATGCCCATGGTGTTACTGTAAGATGGCAAAAAACAAAGATGCAAAAATAGACAAAAGCAAAAATTAAATACTTAGTGGAATGCATACATCTGATGTATAATGTTCCAATAAGGGAAACAATTCAGTTTATGTGCTGTTACAGTAAGAAGAGGAATTTAATATAACTCTGTGTAGAGAGACAAATGTGTGACTGTATTTAGCTGTGTGTTTGTGTGACCATGCTCTGACCACAGGTGACAAAGGTTGCTGTTGACAAATGTGATGCAAATTTGGTCCTGTTGCTGCAACAGGGTAGTCTAGTGCTACAGATTAGAACATCTGGAATTGAGCTAATAACAATTTGCCAAATATCTTTTGGTTCGAGCTGAAATGCATGTTTTAGGTCGCAAAATGTGACAATTTAGTCGCAGTCTAGAGCCCTATATAGTGCTGTATTTTTGCTTTTACATGAGCTACTGTCAGAGAGCAATTTTTTTTTTTTTTTTTTTTTTTTTTTTGCATTGATCTGAACTGACTAATTACACATTCCTGTTGGTTGAACACGAGTTAATAGATCTCAATCAAAAAGTGTCCTGTGCTCACCACACACCGGCTATAGGTGGAGATTTGGCTATAGGGTGATGTGTGTCTAACTTACACAGAAGAGACTTTGTTTCTCAGCACATGAAGATGAACTACTTACCGTGATTTCAGACTGTGGTGTTGTGGTTTCTCCACTGAATGGATCTTCATGTGTCGCTTCAGGTGAGTTTTAGTAGAGAAACTTGTTCTGCACTGATCACACGTGTGCGGCTTCTCTCCAGTGTGGATCCTCTCATGTCTTTTCAGATTTGATGACAGATTGAATCTCTTGTCACAGTGTGAACACTTGTAAGGTTTTTCTCCAGTGTGGATCCTCTCATGTGTTTTCAGATATGATGAATGACTGAATCTCTTGTCACAGTGTGAACACTTGTAAGATTTTTCTCCAGTGTGGAGCCTCTCATGTGTTTTCAGATTTGCTGACAGACTGAATCTCTTGTCACAGTGTGAACACTTGTAAGGTTTTTCTCCAGTGTGGAGCCTCTCATGTGTTTTCAGATATGATGAGTGAGGGAATCTCTTGTCACAGTGTGAACACTTGTAAGGTTTTTCTCCAGTGTGGACCTTCTCATGTGTTTTCAGATGTCCTGACTGACTGAATCTCTTGCCACAGTGTGAACACTTGTAAGGTTTTTCTCCAGTGTGAATTCTCTGGTGTTGTTTTAAACTGTTTGCTGTTATAAAAGTCTTCTCACACTCAAAGCACATGTACTCTCTCACACCAGTGTGCATTTTTTCATGTCCACGTAAATATTGCAGCGATGAAAAACTCTTTCTACACACAGAACATGAATGCAGCTTCTCCTTCGTATGAACTCTCAGGTGTGACTTCAGCTCTGATGCCCTAAGAAATGTTTTGCAACATTGATGACATGTGAATGTCTTCTCTCCGGTGTGGATCCTCATGTGTATCTTCAGTTCACTTTTAATAGAGAAACTCTTTACGCACTGATCACATGAGAACGGTCTTTCTCCAGTGTGGATCCTCATGTGTATCTTCAGTTCACTTTTAATAGAGAAACTCTTTCCGCACTGATCACATGTGAGCGGCTTCTCTCCAGTGTGGATGCTCTCATGTCTTTTCTGATGTGATATGTGACTGAATCTCTTGTCACAGTGTGAACACTTGTAAGGTCTTTCTCCAGTGTGGATCCTCATGTGTCGCTTCAGTTCACTTTTAAAAGAGAAACTCGTTCCGCACTGATCACATGTGAGCGGCTTCTCTCCAGTGTGGCTCCTCTCATGTGTTTTCAGATTTGCATACTGATTGAATCTCTTGTCACAGTGTGAACACTTGTAAGGTTTTTCTCCAGTGTGAATTCTCTGGTGCAGTTTTAAACTGTTTGCTGTAATAAAAGTCTTCTCACACACAAAGCACATGTGCTCTCTCACACCAGTGTGTATTTTCTGATGTGTCTGTAAAGATTGACTCTGTGAAAAACTCTTTCCACACACAGAACATGAATACGGCTTCTCCTTCGTATGTACTCTCAGGTGTGTCTTCAGGTGTGATGCCCTAAGAAATGTTTTGCCACATTGATCACATGAGAATGGCTTCTCTCCGGTGTGGATCCTCATGTGAACATTAAGCGATGAAGATTGACTGAAGCTCTTCCCGCACTGATCACATGAGAACGGCTTCTCTCCAGAGTGGATCTTCATGTGTATCTTTAGTTCACTTTTAAAAGAGAAACTCTTTCCACACTGATCACACGTGTGGGGCTTCTCTCTAGTGTGGTTTCTCATGTGACGCTCAAGACTTTGTTTGGTTGTGTAACTCTTTCCACACTGAGTGCAGGTTGTAGATTTCTTGGCTCTTCTTTTCTTTAAAAATGTCTGTTTAGTCTTTGAGCGACTCAAAGGTTTTCCTCCAGGTTGGACATGATGTTCCTCCTCCACTTCACTCAGTTCTTCACTCTCCTCGCTCTCTTCCATCAGGTCTGGCATGAAAGAAACAATTATTACATTTAATTTTTAGTACATCAAAATATTTCTCTTCAAAGAAACATGAAAATGAGCCCTGATGTAATGGTAGAAAGTAGACAACTGCTATAAAATATGATAATTTCATGCCTTTTTATAAATTGATTATATGTCCTTGAAACTTTCCATGAATGAGGTCAATTTATCTTCCAACTATTATTTTTAAAACATTATAGGCACGAATCCCATGTTTCTTTAGCAAGAACTATTAAATATATTTGATCAATAACACAATTATCTAACATGATATTAACATTTAAATGTCCAATACTGCCATATTTTGACACCAACTTTGAGATTGATATTTATTTTGCTAAAACGTTCCGTCTGCCTCGCTGCCTGCTGTGAGTTTGTTTGCTTCGGTGCTGTAAGCTTCGTCTTAGACTCGTATTTCTTTCTGTTTTGAACCATCATTTTCTATCATTTCTATTTGTTTATACTACTAAATACAGCTTACCCAACATCTCAGATTAACCTGACATCGCTAGCTTCCGTTATTATTAGCACAACACGCTAGTAATTCACTAGCCTGTTAACACGCCACCCGTGCGCTCAGTTATTTTTTATTTACTTTCTCTTGTGCGCTCGGGCCTTTGAGTTTATAAAAAGCCTGGATGAGTAAGATTCAGTCAACAAACACGGTGAGTAATGTCTTGTCCTGTTATTGTCACCTGCACTTCATGTCACATGTTTAGCATAGCCTTCTCTGTCGGCAATATAGGATTTATATGTGATAAATGCAAGGAGACAGTCAGGCTGACGAAGAAGATTTCAGAACTAGAGACACGCATCCAAACTTTAATTAAGGATAGTAAGAGTGCTAGAGCTTTAGATACTATTTTGGATGCACCTAGCATAGTGAACTCTTTACATGTTTCGGTTCCAGCGGAATTAGTGCCTGCGCAGCAAGGCAAATGGATGACAGTGAGGGATCGCTCTAGTCGCGGATCAAAAAAACCACTCTTCCGTTCCGATTACCATAACAAATCGATTGCCCCGCTCAGTGAAACACCAACTGAGAATCCTGTTGATTGTGCCCTAGTAATTTGTGATTCGATCACACGGAATGTGAAAATAGAGACACCAGCCACCATAGTCACATGTTTGCCGGGAGCCAGAGCACCTGACATCAAAGCAAATTTAAAAGTGCTGGCTAATGCTAATCGTAAATTCTCTAAGATCATTATTAACTTGCTTGATCACGTCGTTAGGGTGAACGACGTGATCATCACTGGTATGCAGGTTAAACCTCGCTCGTATGCACGGGCAGTTGCAGCGGAGGTGGACGGGACCACAGATGAGAAACTGTCGGATTCCGTCGAACAGCAGGTGGCTTCTTTTTTCCTATCCAAGGGAATAGAGGTTGACCAGAACACCATTGAAGCCTGCCATGCGCTGCCCAGGAGGAGCAATAACGATAAACCAGCCATAATTATGAAGTTTGTTAATAGAAAACATAAAACGGAGCTATTAAAGCAAGGGAAGAAGCTGAGAGGATCTAATGTCTACATCAATGACCATCTGACCAAACGGAACGCAGACATCGCTAGGAAGGCCCGGTTTCTGAAAAAGCAGGGGAAGATCCAGGCAACATGGACATCCAGCGGTAAGATCTTCATTAAATTGAATGGAACACCGGAGGAGGCGAGGGTAATGATCATCAGAGACATCGAGGAGCTGGAGAGATTTAACTGATTATTACGTGACTAAGGTAGGGAACAGAGCCAACATTCTACATCATTATGATGATGACACTTGGTACCGGTAATTATTCATCATCAGCTGATGATAGAACTGCATCTACTATGTCTGTGAACTATGATAAAATGGAACTGAAAACATTTAATTACACTGAGTACAAAGGTCAGGATATGGAGAGCGATGTTGACCCGGATAATAACTTCTACTCTGACGTCATTGATAATTGCTGCTACCATTCTGAGGATCAGTACAACAGGATTATTAAAGCAGAAAAAAAACTTTCTATTATACATTTCAATAGCAGAAGTTTATATGCAAACTTTAACAAAATCAAGCATTATTTAAATCAGTTCGAACAACCATTCAGTATTATTGCCATCTCTGAGACATGGATCAGCACTGAGAAGGGAGCTGACTTTGAACTGGATGGTTATGAATTTAACTACATAAACAGAGAGGGGAAGACTGGTGGAGGCGTAGCTTTGTATGTAAATAAATACCTGCAGTATAAAGTGTTGGAAAGTATGACAAGGGTGATGAATGATATATTTGAATGTATAACTGTGGAAATTATTATGGAAAAGAAAATGAATGTAATTGTTAGCTGCATCTATAGAACTCCAGGTTCTAACTTAGAAATCTTTAAGGAGTGGTGTGAGGAAACATACACAGCTTTAACACAGAAGGCCTTATTTATCTGTGGGGACTTAAATGTTGATTTACTCAACCCAAATAATCACAGACCAACAAAAGAGTTAATCGATACAATGTACAGTTTGACTCTGTACCCTACCATTACCAAACCCAGTAGAATTACTTCTCACAGTGCCACGTTAATAGATAATATTTTTACAAACTTATTGGATAATAAAACAATAAGCGGACTATTAGTTAATGATATCTCTGACCATCTACCTGTCTTCTTAGTATATGACAGCTGTTATACAAGAAATAAACAAGATGCTGGACAGCTATTTAAAAGAATAAGAACTGAGGAGACAATCAATTCACTTAAAGAAGAGTTATTTAATCAGAACTGGGAGTTGGTATTAAATAAAGATAACATTGATAAAGCATATGAAACTTTTTTGTATACTTTTAAATTAACATATGATAGAAATTGTCCAATTAAGAAAATCACTAAAAGAAATAAATACTTAGATACACCATGGATCACAAAAGGATTGAAAAATGCCTGTAAAAAAAAGAATACACTCTATAGAGAATTCCTAAAAAATAGAACTGAACAAGTTGAGAATAAATATAAAAAATATAAAAATAAATTGACAACCATATTACGGATTTCAAAACAGGAGTAATATAGTAAATTATTGGATAGGAATAAAATTAATATTAAAAGTATTTGGAATATATTAAACAATGTAATTAGGAAACACTATAGAAAAAATAATTATCCACAGTATTTTATTGATAATGATGAAATCATAAATGATATGAACGATGTGGTTAATAACTTCAACAGGTATTTTGTTAGTGTTGGACCTAAACTGGCAGGAAAAATTCTTGATCGTGGATCAGTAGATGATTGGAATGAGAAATTAATATGTAGAAATTCAAATTCAATGTTTCTCACGGCAGTGGAGCAGAAAGAAATCATAGATATTGTACTTAGAAATTTGCAGTTGGAGTCTTTATCGATCTTAAAAAAGCATTTGATACAATAAATCATGAAATATTATTTATGAAACTGGAGCGTTATGGGATCAGGGGTGTCGTTTTACAATGGATGAAAAGTTATTTAAGTAACAGGCAACAATTTGTGAAAATAAGTGATTTTCAGTCATCATGCTTGGACATTGTTTGTGGTGTCCCCCAGGGGTCAGTGCTGGGTCCTAAACTTTTCATCTTATACATGAATGATATATGTAAGGTATCAAAAATATTGCAATATGTTTTGTTTGCTGACGATACTAATATTTTGGGTATTGTGGAAAACCTGCAACAGCTTATCGAGGACATCACCGTAGAACTGATCAAAGTAAAGAAATGGTGTGACTTAAATAAACTGTCTTTGAATTTGGAAAAAACAAAATTTATGTTGTTTGGGAAGCATAAGGGGAACAGCGATGTTAAAATGGTGATAGATGGTATAAATATTGATAGAGTTACAGAAATGAAGTTTCTGGGGGTGATGATCGACCACAAGATCAGCTGGAAGCCACACATTCATGATGTTCAGTCTAAATTATCCAGAAGTATCTCCATTCTCGGTAAAGCCAAACAGTTCTTGAATATAAAAGCTTTACATATATTATATTTTTCACTAATTCTGCCTTATTTAAATTACTGTGTGGAAGCCTGGGGCAACACCTACAAATCCTCACTCCGACCGTTGTGCACACTCCAGAAAAGAGCCATCCGGATAATACATAAGGTAGGTTTTCCAGGATCATACAAATGAGTTATTTAGAAATTCCTGCCTACTAAAATTTTCAGATCTGGTAGAATTTCAAACAGTTCAGTTAATGTTCAAAACCAGGAACAAACAACTACCAGATAATATACAGAAACTTTTTACGGATAGGAAAGGGGGTTATGATTACAGGGGAAGGTGCAACTTCAGGATAAAGAGTGTTCGAACAACTATGAAGAGGATGTGCATTTCAGTCGGTGGTGTTAGGGTTTGGAATAAACTCAGTCAAGAACTGAAGCAATGTTCAAGCTTGAGTTTGTTTAAAAAGAGGTTTAGACTGATGATTTTTATGAAGTATCGAGATGAAAGCCAGAGGTGAATTGATGTCTCGTATGGTGTTGATAGAACTGTACATGTGAGTGGGATGAGATATTTTTGTGTAGGTGGGTATGTATATGAATGTGTATGTGGGTATGGTGGGAGGATTTGAAGTCACGGCTCTAGAATTTACAATAAGAATAAAATTAGATTACTTTCTTTTGATATATGTTCATATTAATTCTGTTTATTTATTTATATATTTTTTTATTTTATAGTTTTTTTTTTTTTTTTTTTCGTAGATTATAAGACTTTGGAAACAGGATGATTATTGCAAATGTAAGTTCTGAATATTGGAGAGGGGGTAGGATTAAATAAGTTTTTACTTCTTCCAACCCCTTTTCAGCCATGTTAAAGAGTGTTAGTGTGTATTTGTTTATATGTATATGTATGCGATTGTGTATATTTGTAAGCGTTTGTATATGTATGTAGGTATGGATATGTACCTGTATATGTGTATATGTATATGGGTATGTATGTATGTACGTACGTAGGTGCGGGTATGTGTGGATATATATATGTATGTACATATAGATATGGATGAGGGTTTCTATGCACATTTGTGTCCATGTGCTCAATTTCACATGGGAGTTAGAGACTGGTTGTATGTGATAGAAACATGTCTGAAAAAAAAAAAAAAAACTTCGGCACTAATGATGTTCGACTCCGTCAGTCGGAGATCACCAAAATTAATATTAAAGAGGTGTGTGAACTCGCAAGTACGATGTCAAGCACTGTAATTTGCTCTGGCCCCCTTCCTGTTCGCAGGAGTGATGAGATAGTTAGTAGATTGTGTTCACTCAATGGCTGGCTGTCGAGGTGGTGTCCGCTTAATAATATATAATTCATAGACAATTGGAAAAGCTTTTGGGGCAGACCTGACCTGTTGAAAAGAGATGGTATTCATCCCTCCTGGGATGGTGCTGCTCTTCTCTCTAGAAATTTGGCTCATAGTCTTAGAGATAAAAAAAATGACAAATTGGGCCTCAGGTCAGGAAGCAGACAGACTGGCTTAACCGACCGTCTGCTAGCAGCCTCACGTCACCAAGGTCAGATAAATCCCATCACATAGAGCCTCTTTCACTTAGATATCATCATTTAGAGACTGTCTGTTCCCTGAATTTGGAAATTCAAAAAACGTCCAAACCCATCTAAGGTTAAAATTGAATTGATGTTTAACAAATAAAAAACAGATAATACAGATGAGCAAATACTAAAGCTTGGGTTGCTGAATATTCGATCCCTTACTCCAAAAGCACTCATTATTAATGATATGATTTCAGATAATAACCTAGATGTGCTGTGTTTGACAGAAACCTAGCTAAAACCAAACAATTACATTACTTTAAATGAGTCCACCCCGCAAGATTACTGTTATAAACAGGAACCTCGTCTGAAAGGAAAAGGGGGAGGTGTTGCCGTAATTTATAGTAATATTTTCAAAACCACTAAGAAATCAAGTTTTAAATATACTTCTTTTGAAGTGTTGGTGCTTAATGATTTGTGCTGTCTACTGTATACAGGCCACCATAAAGATTTTATCAAAGAACTTGTGGACTTTCTATCAGAATTAATATTGATTGCAGATAAAGTACTCATTGTTGGTGATTTTAATATACACATAGATAACGAAAAAGATGCATTGGGATTGGCATTTAAAGACATTCTGAACTCTATTGGAGTTAGACAACACGTGTCAGGACCGACTCATTCTCGTAATCATACTCTAGATCTAATATTATCACATGGAATAAATGTTGATGCCGTTGAAATTCTGCAGCAGAGCGATGACATCTCAGATCATTATCTAGTCTCATGTAAAGTACATTTAGCCAAGGCTGCAAAGCCGACTGTATTATAAATATGTTAGACCTAGAGCTGCACAATTAATTGTTAAAAGATTGCGATCTCGATTCAACCCCCCACACGATCTTAACCCTGCATTTCTACGATTCTGACAATGATATTCAATAAGAGAACGCGCTAGGGGTGGAATGGATCGCACCAGATTCGGTTCGGCACGCATGTGATTCGTGGATTAACTGCTAAATTTAACCATCATAGAGTGAAAGTTCATAATTTGGACGTGAATTGACTTGCCAATTTACACATTCAAAAATTTTAAATCGCGGAAGAATTTCGCATTTGCTCTCATTGACAAATGCGGAACAATTAGTTCATGCGTTCATGACCTCAAGGCTAGATTATTGTAATGCTCTACTGGGTGGTTGCCCTGCACGCTTAATAAACAAACTACAGCTAGTTCAAAATGCAGCAGTTCGAGTTCTTACTAGAACCAGGAAGTATGACCATATTAGCCCGGTTCTGTCAACACTGCATTGGCTGCCTATTAAACATTGCATAAATTTTAAAATATTGCTGATTACTTACAAAGCACTAAATGGTTTAGCTCCACAGTACTTGAGCGATCTCTTAACACATTATAGTCCTTCATGTCTATTGTGATCTCAAAATTCCGGCCAGTTAATAATACCTAGAATATCAAAATCGACCGCTGGCGGTAGATCCTTTTCCTATTTAGCACCAAAACTTTGGAACAGTCTTCCTAACATTGTCCGGGAAGCAGACACACTCTGTCAGTTCAAAGCCAGATTAAAAACACATCTCTTTGACCTAGCATTCACATAATACATTATAGACTTCTATAATCCAATGTTAGGCTGCATAGATTAGAACCGCCGGAACCGGGAACACTTCCCATAAATCCTGATGTACTCATTACATCATAAGAAGAATGGCATCTACGCTAATTTTAGTGTCTTTGTTTATCCCAAGGTTTTCCCGCAGCCTGCCAGATCCAGGCCGTATCCAGATCTGACAAAGGACCTTCACCTGGACCGGATGTCAACGCAGTGCTGAAGCGCGGGCGCACTGGCAACAGTTAACAGATTAACTATGTTGAAAATGACTAAAATTCTGGTAACGTTGTTGCAAATTGGAAACCAGATATAAAATAAATGTAAAATAGCATTTAGCTTGATCTAATATTGATAATCAGTATAAAAATGTCTCAAACCTCCCTTTACTGACCATTTGTTGAAGAAAAACCAGAACCTTCTGTACCATTTTATAGTTTAACTGTTTATCTAAAAGTGATGAAGTGCTTGAATGTTTCTAACATGAATGTTCTTCAGCATCATGAATGAATGAAGAATAAACACCAACCTCTTTGTTCTTCAGGATCTTCAGTGTGTTTCATTCTGCAGGGTTCTGGATCACTCATGTTCTCACTGTCCTCTTTAATAAACTCAGTCTTTGCAGATTTCAGCTCTTCCTGATGCTCTGATGCTCGTCTTCACTTAGAGCTGACTGGAATTAATTTACAGCATTTATTGGAGAATTACTGTAGGAGGAGCTTCACTGATGATGTAATAGTAGTGGGAGGAGCTTAACTGATGACGAATTCCAGAGTTGGGGGAGCTGATCTGCCAAAATCAAAAGTATCAATTGCTGAGTTTGTTTTTGTTTTTTGAACCATCTTCCTTTCAATAGTTAACACACACAGTAACATGTAGCAATATGTACATGCTTTACATCTGGGCTGTTCAGTGCCATTGGACATCAATAAATACAAGAACATTTTTAAATTAACACATTATATTCTAAACCTGGTACTGGGAGTACACACCTGTACAATTTCAAAGAGAGAAAAAGTTCAGGATTCTATCTCCATTCAGAATCATTCTAACATAAGAAAAAGGACAACTGAAACATGTGGACTGCATTACAAGATGACAGACTGGCGAGCGCTAGCACACAGCAAAACAAACCACGAGGTTAGCAATTTCTTAAGCTCTCAAAACAGCAGTTCTCGACACATCTCGACTAAATATGTGCGCTCATCATAAAATGCACGTACAAGTTACCATGTGCACTAAAGCTAAAGTTACAACAGGTATATTTCAAGCTTACATCGCACTGATGTGAACACCTACCTCTCTCAGTCCAGTAGAATGCAGACTGAGAAACGAACGCGAAAATTCAGTATATGACCACCACTCTAGCCTCTATCCAATAGAGGGCGCACTTACACAGCAAACAACTCTCCCAATACCTATGAAATGACTGAAAAATACAAGACTCACATAAAACTCACATACCCACAAAATAGAAAATGAAAGGTTGCAAAAACATTTGTCATTATTTAACCTGTTAAATAAGCATTTATGCCTGTCTATCTATTCATCCTAAAGTAACTGGTGCCAATTCATTAATTATTTTAAACAATTTTATTGCTAATCCTACCATTATTCTGCTTCTTCATTAAAATCCAGGTATCTAGAAATATAGAAAATAATATAAATGATTTAAATTCTTCCAAATATAAATAATGGTAAGAAAAACAGTTAAAATCATAAACACAGAAATAAATGTACATATAGCAGCCAACAATTTACCCTCAGTCTGACACCAATGAAATGAGCTTTAAGTGTCAATTTACAGGAGATCTGAAGACATCAGCATAATAAATGAGGTGAAAACAGGAACTATTGTCATGAAATAAAGAGTGTTTTCAGCAGAGCTGTTAATATTGATGAGCCTCAGACTATCAACACTCATTCAACAAGCCATTCAGGATCATCAGCAGATCATCTCACTTTATTCTGAGTGTTTAACCATTAAAAACAGATTATAAATGATATAAAAGCCTGTAAAAATGCTCTATTGGAGGAACTGATAAAGTTTGATTTTATGATAACTGCATTCATTACAACACTCTAAAAAGAGATGTGTTAAAAAACAACACATAGCATGTGTTGATGGTATTTTGACACATGTTGTGTATATTTTTAAACACAATGTGTGTTAAAATGTAACTCTGTATAGAATAGCACTGGGTGGAGGAGAGTTTGTGTTTATGAAAAAAATATATAGGAATATTTTATATGGTATCCCATAAAATGCTCTAAAATAAATAAAACAATACATTCAAATAAATAAATAAAATCTTAATTCATGAAAACTTATAATTTCATAAGTAATAAACCAAGATGATGGTATTCATTTGCAAACTTGTCCGTGACGTATTCTTTCTAACTAGAAGACTTAATTCATTTAAGTTTTAAGGGGAATCTACAGAGCTCACATTATATTGTTTTATAATAAATGACTGACAGGTCAAATCTGGTCACATTGTAAAGGTTTATAAAAATAACTATTCATAACAGGTCAAATCTGTTTTACAAGATTCACAAGAAGGACAAGTTTCACCTTCCTTAAATTCATAGAGGGTCGGTAATGGTGAAGCCTCTGTCTGCCATTACTTCATTGCCTGGACGAAGTTATTAAGTGCACGATATTGAAGAAAAATGCGATAACTCATTAAACAATGCGATATTCGATACGATAATGCTTAAAGTATATAAAATTAACTTAAATTAGATTTAAAATTATATAACTTACATATGGGTTTCACATTCTTTTTGTAACAAGAAAACATCCCTTCAACTTGTGAAAGCGAACATCAGTGTTTTACTGTATAAAAGACGTGTTATTTTAACATCAGTGTAATCCACGGGGTTCAGGTTATCCTACATTAGGATTATTTAACAACAGAAACTGAATAATCAAATGTAAATGTAAAACACTGCTTAGTTTTTCACTGCAAGAATTATATAAACTGATTAAAGCTTATTAAAGCTAAAAAAAAACTATGCATATTGCGATATATACATTTGTGATATTTTTATATATTGTGCTCTACATGTTGTGTTTGGAAACTGCTTTCTGAAACACTTCTCCATGATGTCAAGCCAACGCGAAATCACCTTGCTTACAATGGACTGAGAAACACCAAACCTTTCAGCAAGATCACCCTGCAATAAATTAAAGGGTTAGTTCACCCAAAAATGAAAATTCTGTCAGTAATGACCCACCCTCATGTTGTTCAACCCCGTAAGACCTTCGTTCATCTTCATCAAAAAAAAAAATGGAGTGATCCAGCTCTCAGATTTAATAAAAAATATCTTAATTTGTGTTCCGAAGATGAACGAAGGTCTTACGGGGTTGAACATCATGAGGGTGAGTCATTACTGACAGAATTTTCATTTTTGTGTGAACTAACCCTTTAAGACGCAGCTTCATCAGAGTCATCAGGAGCTGATCCCAGGTGTGTAGCTGAAAGCTGTTGGTGTGTGAACTGGTAAGGTGAATGACAACTGAGTGGAATGCATCAATGTCGACCCTGTGTAGAGCTGACAAAGGTGGTCGTTTCTCAGCAGAGTTATGTACTATGGCAATGGCTCAACGCATTGTGTTCCCATTTCAGATGTAGGTGGCTTCAGGTTGAGTTGAGATTTTGGAGCGTAGTTGTGGTCAGAGACAGATGGATCCTCCCATTGTGTTTCTGCATCACAGGTCTGGGGCATGTGGCTGTGATCATCCTCACAGTTGTCCAATGCAACACTGACGCTCATCGATGCATCTATGGAAATAATATAACCATAAACATTCATACATTAGTACTTAAAAATAAAATAGATCATGATAATTCATTTATGATGCACTCATACTAAGAACAGTGTGAAAAAGAGAGATGCATTAAAAACGAGACATTATACACACAATCTCCTAACTCGCCGTAGGTGAATATCAATATCTGAATGAGAGATGTAGCTGGCTGGCCTCCTTACAGGAATAATGTGAGCTAATGTAAGACTGTAATGTACCATAATATATTGTACTATCGTGAATATTCATTCATTCATTCTTTATTTCAGACCCAATTAGGTCCATATCACAAAGTAAACGAAATATAAAAATATGACATATAGGTGGCCAATGGTTATCATGCAAGATTAGTTGTATTTTGTGAACGGCTCGTTACTAATCTTAAATGTATTTATAGAACGGACTTCATCTAACGTTAGGCTAACAAACTTCACTTCCATATCCTGATTTCTGTGTTTAAGGATGTATGCACGACTGAGCCAGCATCTCGTTGTATTCCACAAAGTAGAAAACAAGGAGGAAAGGAAACTTCTGCTGTCAGTCGAATCCGGGCGGGTGAATATCCGCGATTGCCGTTGCCCTGTTAGCAGCTACTGGCTGTGGGAAACAAACCAGCAGGATTGACCGGCACCTGAAGTCCCACACCGAGCTCTCAAAGCATTAAAAGGGGGATGCACTGAGGTTCTGCAAGCGGAAGAAGGTGCTCTCTCAACTGTCTGCACTTAGGGCATCTGACCCAGAGGTGCCACTGGTTAGTACCCTTGATTTGGAGGTGGAGGCTGAATTGGACTCACGGGATGTGTGTACCCTCACCGCCTGATGAGGAGAGATGTATGTATATATTAATACAGGACACGGAGCTGCTGCTGTTTCACTTATCAGAGTCTGTATTGTTTTTTTTATACAATGTAAAACAGTTCAATCACTCTTATGTCAACCAATGAAAGTGCATCACTTCAAGAGTAGGCTAATCACAATATAACAGAATTACATGCTACATGTACAGTTTTTCTCCTTCACTAACAGTTACTGTGTCCACAGATTAAGCATAGGTACTATGAAATATTCACTGATAACATATATAACATTTTACACGTGAATAAATCCTAAAAATGTGTTCATGTTTGCCAGAATTATTCTTTCTGATACATTTTTAGTACAGACACTCATTTTCAAAGTCATTTGGCACTTACAACTTACTCATTGCATTATTTCACCAAAACACATCTTATTTGTGGACTTGCTCTATTATTGCGCCTTCTCTCTGAGACCGCATGGTCTCCATCACTAGCATGACATAACTAGCACGCGTGACGCAGCACAAAGAAGCCCAAGAGGCGAAACTCAATAGAACGCTCCATAGCAACAGTTGCCCCCATGACGTGACGGCGCGGCCGCCATTATGGACTGAAAACTGAAGGAAAACGCCGAAAAATAATGGGAGTCAATGGCACTGAAAAACTTAACATAACAAAAACTTAACAGAACTTAATTTTTTCTGGCCGTCATATCAATTTAAACAATTTAAAATACATTAATGAGGATGACCGACTTATCGTACTTCTGTAGTATGTCCCAAATTACTATAGTATTCCTATAAGATTACTATAATATTTTGTCCCAAAATACTATAAGATTCCTATAGTACTTTTTAGTAAGGGTATATGTCCCCCACCGAATCGGCTTCATTAGCCTACCACTTACGGTTTGCAAAGGTACAATTATAAAATTACTGCAAAATTTTAATCTATCAATATTTATGTTCTATTATGCATTTTCCTTGTTATATGACTAACAGAAATTCATGAAATAATATAGGCTAGGCTATAGGCAGACACACAGTAATTAGATATAAGTAATAAGATATTTATTCAAATGTTGATATTGAAATTAGTGAACATCATATATATATATATATATGATTTGGAAAAATAAATAAATAAATAAATAAAATTATAAATGAACATTTCTAAAGACAGTTAATATTTTACATAGAATATCACAAAAATATTAACAACTTGTTTTTTCAACATCTTCAGTGAAAGTGCACACAGTGAACGTTTCAATGGCAAGAAAAAAACAATCTATGAATGTCCTATTACAGGCGGAAAGGTACAAAAAAGATGTGCAATCATCTAGCAAGTGCACATATGAACTATAAACAGTACTAAAATGGATTTTGCCATTGACTGGCGCTAACGATTTCAGCAGCTTTCAGTCCGTAATGGCGGACGTGCCTCCGCAGCGCCATCTACAGACTGTTACCCATAACACAACAGAGTTTCGCCTCTTGGGCTTCTATACTCTTTGCTTGAAGCGAACTTTTACATGTCCGTCATAACAGTAAACTTAAACACTTTAAACAATGTAGTTAACATTTCTTAAACTCTTACATGTCAAAAAACATACTCTCATTGCTTTTATGTAATTCATATCTGATGAGGGGAGATATATGTATATATTAATACAGGACACAGAGCTGCTACTGCTTCACTTATCAGAGTCAACAGGCGAACACCTCCCAAAGGAAAAGCAATCAAATAATCGAACAATTGAGCAGGGAACATTAATCGTCAAAGAAATAACCACTAAAAAACCTTTAAGAAATACATTCTCTTGTCGTCACATCTTACATATCATATATTTATTTACTACTATTTATCTACTTATTTATTTACAATTACTTAGGCTATCTACTTTTGTAACCACCACAGATGCTGATGTGCCACTTGAAGAGGAAGAGGAAGAGGAAGAGTGCAGCAACGTTGGCTGTAGGGTGTGAGTGGAGAAAATGAAGCTCCAGATTTCTGATTTAAATCTGCACGTCGACACACTGATCGGGACCCTGCGAGTTCTTACCCGGCGGTACCGGCTGTTGCAGAGGAGGTCGTTATTCAAGGGTGCGGGCAGGTTGAAGAAGGTGTCAAGAAGTCTCCTCTCTTCTCTCTGACCAGCCAGGTAAATAGATATCCTGTAAACGTACTGAGTCTATAATGCTGTATTTATTTGCACAATGTTGATCAATCCTTCACCATGTATTTTCTTTGGCAGGGTGAAGCAGAGAAGTCCGAAGGCGAGGCATCTACCACCTGAGGCAAAAACCAAAATGTTTTGATTACCCGGCTGAAATCTTCTATCTAAAAGTAAAAAAAGGAGCTGATCTGCCCAAAATAAAAATAAAATATCAGTTACTGAGTTTGGTTTTATACTTATTGATAACAGAATATAAATATTGTAATACAATTATTCCGAATATAAATAATGGTTAGAAAATAAGTTCAATGCATAAAGACAGAACAGTCTGTTGTCACCAATGAAATGAGCTTTAAAGGAGAACTTGGTAACTTTTTTAACTTAATAAAACTGTCTAGAAATCATTTGGATGGTTAAACAACCTGTTTTGGTGATATTGGTGACTTTCCCCGCTCCCCCCAGCGTTCCCAGGCGGAAAACCAACCTTGCAACTTGGGGACTACCGTCCCGGCAAGATATAAATTGGAAGTCTCGTGAGAAGCGAGAACAAGAACGAGCGCGAAACACGAACTGCTTTACGGCAATTCGACATAAACACACGCATGTATGATGTATTACCAGATTACCCACCTCGGTAGACATAGCTCCACACGATACAGTTGGCTTGCTCCGATCAAAACAAACGCACATGAGCAGCGGTAGAGAGGGGGAGGAGGCCGCCGCAAGTGAGTTTTTTACGACCGTGTTGTGAAATATACGCCCCCCCACAGCTGTAGGGGGAGCTTGTGGGGAAAACATGTGACAACAAAAGGGAAAATCAGCGAAGAAGTGACTAGAGTTCGCTAGAGTTGCAGAGTTCTCCTTTAAGTGTCAATTTACAGGAGATCTGAAGACATCAGCATAATAAATGAGGTGAAAACAGGAACTATTGTCATGAAATAAAGAGTGTTTTCAGCAGATCTGTTAATATTGATGAGCCTCAGACTATCAACACTCATTCAACAAGCCATTCAGGATCATCAGCAGATCATCTCACTTTATTCTGAGTGTTTGCTGTTAGAAACACATTATTTGACTCTATAAAAGCCTATAAAATTGCTATATTAAAAGACAATAAGTAACTTTAAGCACATAAGTAAATTTAATTATGGGTCGGGGATCATTTCCTTGGACAAATGTGATTCAAGTTAAACAGAAACATTGTGAAAACCCCTTAGAATATGTTAAGTGATTTTCTGTGCAGCTTATGAAAATTTATGTGCTGCCAATGATAATGATGAAGATTATGATTCGGCTATTGTGACTGAATCCACCACTGGTGGACTGTAAAAGAATACAGAGAACTGCTTATCAGTGGTTCTGTTTACATTCATGATTGGACACACTGCTTCAAGTGTGTGCAGTAAGTTGGAGCCATTTGCAAGCTCAATGATCAAACTATAGGCAAGGTGTCTGTTGCTGTAGTTGAGGCTGACACATGAACCCACCAGATGACAGAGAGTGTTTTAAAGGGTTAGTTCACCCAAAAATTAAAATTCTGTCAGTAATTACTCACCCTCATGTTGTTCCAACCGCGTAAGACCTTCGTTCATCTTCGGAACACAAATTAAGATATTTTTGATGAAATCTGAGCCATGTTTCACTCCTCCATAGGCTTCCAGTGTGACCGAAACTTGCTGGCCCAGAAAAGTTATTAAAGAGATCGTTAATATAGTCCAAGTGACTCCAGTGGCTCAATCTTAAGTTTATCAAGCGACGAGAATACTTTTTGTGCGCAAAAACAAACAAAAATAACGACTTTATTCCACTATTCATTTCCTTCTCTCTGGATGTCTAGTTGGTTTGCGTAGTGTTTTTGCGCAGCGCGTCTGTGTTACACCTCACCACGTAGGCTCACTATTGGCCGACGCCGGTCATGTGTGTGTTGCGTGATGACGTGCAACACAGACGCGCAGCGCAAAAACACTACGAGGCCCAGAGAGAAGGAAATGAAAAGTGGAATAAAGTCGTTATTTTTGTTTGTTTTTGCGCACAAAAAGTATTCTCGTCGCATGATAAACTTAATGTAGTGCCACTGTAGTTACTTGGACTATTTTAACGATGTTTTAATAACTATTCTGGGCCGGTGAGTTTCGGTCACACTGGAAGCCTATGGAGGAGTCAAAATTCTGTCAGATTTCATCAAAAATATCTTAATTTGTGTTCCGAAGATGAACGAAAAACTTACATGGTTGGAACAACATGAGGGTGAGTAATTACTGACAGAATTTTCATTTTTGGGTGAACTAACCCTTTAATTGTGGTCAGCAGGGCCATTTAGCCCGTAATTGTAAATGGCCACTCAGAAGGTGAAAAAAAATGTGAAAGTAACAGAAATTTCTGGTATTACAGTTTTTCTCGATTGCTTGAACACATTTCTTGAAACTATGCCTCGTATTCTCAAAACTGTAAACACAAATCCATAACGTCTCACCCAATTCTCCAAACATCCTATTTTCAGGTCAAAATGAAGCTCTACACTCAAAACCATTCACTCTTGCTGAAAAACCAAACTTTGCCCTCAGACAGGACACACAAGCCCTCAAAATCACACACACTACAACATAGTCTAACACACTGGTGCAATAAATTCAAAACAACATTTCCAAAACTGGTAAGTTATGTTGCTTGTGCCACCACACCTCCCTGAAGGTTCTCGAGGCGACGGTAAAGCGACTCAAATTTGGCCTTACTCGTAGCCCAGCCTCCCTCATAGTCATACCATTGACTATAAGACATGGGCAACTAGAGTGGCTTGAATTTCATCTGAGACTGCTTGTCTTCTTGCCCTTCCTCCTCCTCCTCATTATCCCTCCTCAATCTCTTCCTTCATGTCTTTCTGGATCCATTGGTCCAAAACTCAATAAACCGATTTGGGCCCTTTTATCTATCTATTGAAGGATATGATTGATGTGTATTCAATTTTGACTCTTAGTGTTTCCACCTGGGTAATTGTGTAACTGAGCTGAAGCTGTGCTGACTTGTGTGAACAATATTGAATGCTACTGCTTTCTAAATGACAACATGGTCTAAGCAATGAGAAATGAAGGGATTTGTGTGTAGAGTTTTGCAGTGACAGTTCAACAAATCTGACTCATGCGTCAAAACAGAGAATAGTGTTTATAGTTTAGTGAAATGGATGTGCTTTTTGATAAAAGGCATTATGGTTTTGAAATTTAAGTTCAAAAGCCTGGTTATAGTGTTTAAGCAATCGAGAAAAACTGTAATGTGGGTTTGAAAGTAGATCAGTGTTTAAACGATGATATCAAAGTTTTCATCAAATAAAGAATAAGAGATAAAAACAAGGTCAAAATATTGAAGTCTTAAGGGAATCCTTTTTGAAGAAAGATCTATAATAATATTTTTTTTATAAGTGAATTGATGAATACAGGATAATGACTAAAAATATGAGTTGCAAAATACATAAAAGTAACGAAAGGGATGATTGTGTTTTAATGGAACACTTTAAAAGGGTTTAGATAGAGAGA
Organism: Rutilus rutilus; assembly: GCF_951802725.1. NCBI lineage: Eukaryota > Metazoa > Chordata > Actinopteri > Cypriniformes > Leuciscidae > Rutilus > Rutilus rutilus. The sequence goes on along the minus strand of NC_140209.1, from coordinate 17,406,037 downwards.
TTAATTTCACGGATGATTTACAATGATAACAGCAAAAGATGCATCACAAGCGGAGAGTTCTAGCCTCTGCAAAGTTAGTGTGAAGCCTAATTGCAGATTGATAAACTCCTAGAAAAAAAAACATTGAAGTAATTGAGAACTTGACTACTAAAATTGAGATGAAATGTGATCAAATAAGCAGAAGCAGTATTACTGGATTAACCGTCGCTAAATGTCAAATGTAGAAAGGCATCTGATTAAACAAACAGATTGTTAGTGTTTTGAACGTGGAGGAATAGTGTTGACCATGAAAGAAATAGGAGCTGATGTTTTGCTTTCAAAAGATAAGCTTGTGATTGGATGAAACAGTTTGCTTATCTCTCAGTGATATGCAACAGTTTGATACCAGCTCTCAGTGATATGTGTCGGGTGCCCGCTCTGATAACAGTAACTTTCTCAAATGTTTACAAAACAAGCGGGAACCCAGTGTGCCTGTATCTTTCTCTATTGCTGTTCTATTACATGATAGAAAGTCTAAGGCCTTCAATAGCCGTACAGCAAACCCAACTAATCTGGTGCCTATTACACGTCAAACTAATATTGCTGTGGGGAAAAGTAAGTCTGTTAAGTTAGCTCTTTTAAACATTCGCTCACTTAAAAATAAATCACTTCTAGTCAACGACTTAATAACCACAAACAACCTGGATTTTATGCTTCTAAATGAAACCTGGCTAGAACACAGCTGCAGTGCAACAATCCTCAATGAAGCAGCCCCTCCTAACTTTACTTTTATGAGTGTCTGCAGAGCTGTTAAGAGAGGTGGGGGTCTAGCTGCTCTTTTTAAAGATATCTATCAATGTAAGCAAATATCATTTGGGAATTACTTGTCTTTCGAATATCTGGGTATTGTGTTAAAAGGTGCTCCACGCATTTTACTTTTCATTATTTACAGGCCTCCAAAATACTCTCCAGCCTTTGCTGAGGACTTTACAGAACTGTTATCAACAATTACCTCAGAGTTTGACTGTTTTGCCATTGCTGGAGATTTTAACATCCATATAGATAATGGAGAAAACAATATGGCAAAAGAAATCAAAACTGTTTTAAAAACTTTTGATCTGACTCAGCATGTACATGGACCCACACACAATCGTGGACACACTTTGGATTTACTTATCAGTAAGGGTCTAAACATTTCATCGATTGTTATTAAGGATGTAGCACTGTCTGATCATTTCTGTATTTTCTTTGATATATTGATCTCTCCTGCCACTGAAGCGAGATCTGTGTCTGTCAAGAAGAGATGCTTAAATGAGAACACTAGTGTCCTATTTATGAAGGCTATATCCTTAACACCAAGCATATCTGCAGACTCTGTTGATTTTCTCCATGATTCTTTTAACTCAAAAGTTAAAGGTGTAATTGATGATATTGCTCCTGTTAAAGTCAGGAAGAAGAGTGGCAGACAAAAGGCACCTTGGAGAAACTCAACAGCAGTGCAAAATATGAAAAGACAATGCAGAAAAGTAGAGCGCATGTGGCGGAAGACAAAACTTGTAGTCCATTATAACATCTACAAAGACAGCCTTCATGCTTTCAATATGGAACTAGGCAAAGCTAGACAGACTTTCTTCTCAAATATTATAAACAGCAATTTAAACAACACACGCACTCTTTTTGCTACTGTAGAGAGACTGACAAACCCCCCAAGCCAGATTCCCAGTGAAATGCTCTCAGACAGCAAGTGCAGTGAGTTTGCTTCTTTCTTCTCTGAGAAAATCAATAATATCAGAAAGGTGATCAGCACATCCTTGAGTTGCGCTGGGGTCAGACAGATCAAACCACCTGAGAAAGTAGTTACTATGTCTGATTTCAAAGAAATTGATGGCAAAATTTTGGAAGAAACCGTACAGCACCTTAAAACATCAACCTGCGCTCTTGACACACTTCCCACATCGTTTTTCAAAAGTGTGTTAAACAGTTTAGAAGCAGATCTTCTAGAAGTGGTAAATGCTTCACTTCTCTCTGGGAGTTTTCCAAACTCCCTAAAAACTGCAGTTGTCAAGCCCCTCCTGAAAAAGAGCAATCTGGATAAGACCATATTAAGCAACTATAGACCGATCTCAAATCTTCCCTTCATAGGCAAGGTCATTGAAAAAGTTGTCTTCAATCAGCTGAACAAATTCTTATGCTCGAATGGATACTTTGACAATTTTCAATCTGGTTTCCGACCGCACCACAGCACAGAGACAGCGCTCATAAAGATAATAAACGATATTCGCTTAAATACTGACTCAGGCAAATTATCAGTGCTGGTGCTACTCGACCTCAGTGCTGCATTTGACACTGTCGATCACAACATACTTCTGGACAGGCTGGAAAACTGGGTGGGGCTTTCTGGGATAGTCCTAAAATGGTTCAGGTCATACTTAGATGGGAGAGGTTATTATGTGAGTATAGGAGACCATAAGTCTGAGTGGACATCCATGACATGCGGAGTCCCTCAAGGCTCAATTCTTGCACCACTCCTGTTCAACCTGTATATGCTCCCAATGAGCCAAATAATGAGAAAGAACCAAATTGCTTACCACAGCTATGCAGACGACACACAGCTCTACTTAGCCCTATCGCCTAACGATTACAGCCCCATTGACTCCCTGTGCCAATGCATTGATGAAGTCAACAGTTGGATGTGTCAAAACTTTCTTCAGTTAAACAAAGACAAAACTGAAGTCATTGCGTTTGGAAACAAAGATGAAGTTCTCAAGGTGAACGCATACCTTCACTCTAGGGGTCAAACAACTAAACATCAAGTCAGGAATCTTGGTGTGACACTAGAGTCAGACCTTAGTTTCAGTAGTCATGTCAAAGCAATAACTAAATCAGCATACTATCATCTGAAAAATATAGCAAGAATAAGATGCTTTGTTTCCAGACAAGACCTAGAGAAACTTGTTCATGCTTTCATCACCAGCAGGGTGGATTATTGTAATGGACTCCTCACTGGCCTTCCCAAAAAGACCATAAGACAGTTGCAGCTCATACAGAACGCTGCCGCCAGGATTCTGAGCAGAACCAGAAAATATGAACATATCACACCAGTCCTCAGGTCTTTACACTGGCTCCCAGTTAAATTTAGGATTGATTTTAAAGTATTATTACTGGTATATAAATCATTCAATGGCCTAGGACCTCAATACATTGCAGATATGCTCACTGAATATAAACCCAACAGATCACTCAGATCATTAGGATCATATCAGCTAGAAATACCAAGGGTTCACTCTAAGCATGGCGAGTCCGCTTTTAGCTATTATGCCAGCCGCAGCTGGAACCAGCTTCCAGAGGAGATCAGATGTGCTCCTACTGTAGTCACATTCAAATCCAGACTCAAAACACATCTGTTTAGCTATGCATTTACTGAATGAGCACTGTGCCAATGTTCGTCCGACTGTTTGTACTGTATTTTATTTTGTATTCTTCTAAACTGTTTTAACTATTCTTATTTCTTTTTATTATTTTAATTTCTTCTATGTAAAGCACTTTGAATTGCCATTGTGTATGAAATGTGCTATATAAATAAACTTGCCTTGCCTTGCCTTGCCTTATCTGAATCTGGTGTGTGCTGTGGCTGAGACGTCCAGTGCGACAAAGACACAATCTGAGTGGAATTGTGTAATGTCTAAATTCCCTGATGTGGGCACAAAAAAAAAATGAAAATTATGTTTATTTGAAAATGCATGTCATTTCTGGCAAAGATGCCTTACGCTGGTAGCCTGGTTCTACCAGACTCTCGTACATTTCATTTGTACAGAGAGTCTGGCCTCGCTCCATTGAGAAACGTTTACTTCCTTGAAGGCGGGTTCTCTGTTAAAGTTCAAAACTATTGGATCTGCCCAGAGTCACTCAGGATCTGCCATAACCAATCGCTAACGTGTGGTCATCCGAATGATCAGAGGATTATGTTTAGAATAAGATGTCTGTCTTTTATAAAGTTTATAAAGCGACGAGAATACTTTTTGTGCAAAAAAAAAAAAAAAAAAAAAAACACTTTATTCCACTATTCATTTCCTTCTCTCTGTTCCTCGAGTCTTGATAAAGCAGCGCGTCTGTGTGTTGTACGTCACACGTAGGCTCACTATTGGCCGACGCTAGTCATGTGTGTGATCACATCAACGTCATCGTTCTCAGCCACTCCCTCTATTCGCTGATTGGTCCTACAAAAAAAATTTGGTTCTGGAAACCTAAGAATATACAGCAGTCCCAGACGTAGTACTGAAGGAAAATGAAATTGAGCGGAAGTACGTAGGAGGGCGGAGCCAGGCTATTACGCTGGAGTAGAGTTAAAAGATGGTAGATAAAGTTTGATTTTAGAAGTTTATGAGAATGCAGTGTACCAGTCCTGAATGCCTCAGAGTCTCTCTCTCATTCAATGTCAGCTAAAAGCTGTTATCTGAGCCTGTGTCATAAGTGATAATAAGCTATTTATAGTGAAGCACAGTGTTTCAGTTGAAAACCATAGACATGGAGATGTTAAAATAAATCATGCTACAGGCAGATTTCATACATTTAAAGGGACTTTGTAAATGTTTTACAGTTTTTCTCGATTGCTTAAACACATTTCTTGAAACTATGCCTCGTATTCTCAAAACTGTAAACACAAATCCATAACGTCTCACCCAATTCCCCAAACATCCTATTTTCAGGTCAAAATGAAGCTCTACACTCAAAACCATTCACTCTTGCTGAAAAAACAAACTTTGCCCTCAGACAGGACACACAAGCCCTCAAAATCACACACACTACAACATAGTCTAACACACTGGTGCAATAAATTCAAAACAACATTTCCAAAACTGGTAAGTTATGTTGCTTGTGGTCCCCCCCCCCCCCCCCCCCCCCCCCCCCCCCTCACAAACCTTTCCACATGATGAACACAAAAGACACAACCAATGGATACATTGGCACATTTTTATTCATTCATGTACTACACAGTACAACACACACACACACACACACACACACACACACACACACACACACAAAATGTTCCTGTTTTACTCTTCTACTTTTTTTTTTACAGTAACTCTCTCCTCTACTTTTTTTTTTATATTTACTTAAGATGTGTGTGACCATCATATGACAGTAAAAGAGCACACACACAAACCTTATTCTAATATGGAATTGTATTGGAATGGTAAAGAGTGTTGGTCGTGACAGGAGGGCCTCCACTCAAGGAGACAATATGATGAACACGTCTAAGAATGTTCCACATATGGTTGAAATACCATCATTGGCCTAGAAAGATAACATTCTGGGAGTCAAGACTATAAAGGAGAAAGGATGCCTCCCTTCACTGTCACATTCTGCAGCCACGGTAAGGGGTTAACAGTTTAGGACCCAAGGACCAGATGTTTGAAAGAAGAAAAATTTAAGAAAAGTTTTACTGAAGAGTGAAGATAGTTTGCAGTTTCATCAGCAGAAGTTCAGCTTCAAGACTCACACAGGAGTTCGTAGGACGCCCCGCTTACAGTTACAAAGATCACAGCAGTTATACCATTTCCAAAGTCTAAGCTACATCATTGCTTACAGGCTGAATGATTCTGATTGGCTAAGAAATTCATAAACATAGTAATTTTCCACACATATACAGATAGACTGAAGCATATCTCCATACATTATGCAGCTGACACTCGGACCCTGAAGTCAGGCACGTTGTGACCTTCCAGGTCTCAGATTTGGGTTTCTGGGTGCCAGCATGTCTCGAACAACAACTCAGTCAATCTCCAATAATGCCAGTGGTTCCTTAACCTGTGAGCAAGAAGACTAACACACACACCGACATCTTTTCCAAGGTTGGATTTGGCCAGGCTCTAAGATAATTTACCAGTTTTGGAAATGTTTTGAATTTATTGCACTAGACTATGTTGTCGTGTGTGTGATTTTGAGGGGCTTGTGTGTCTAGTCAGAGGGCGAAGTTTGGTTTTTCAGCAAGAGTGAATGGTTTTGAATGTAGAGCTTCATTTTGACCTGAACATAGGATGTTTGGGGAATTGGGTGAGACGTTATGGATTTGTGTTTACAGTTTTGAGAATACGAGGCATAGTTTCAAGAAATGTGTTTAAGCAATCGAGAAAAACTGTAATACCTTGATTATAATCGCTCATTACATATACATTGAAGCAGCAGTGTACAGGATTGTTTGTTATCGCAGAAGTAATCTTACTTAACCCCTTGCTCAAATAACTCCTGTATTGCCTTATTTAATTCTTCTGTACCCATTATATTAATTGGATATTATTGTGGTAGTTTATGTATCTCACTGAGTTTTTATGAGCATATTATTCACTAATCACTAATAGTCTTTACTCCACAATCGTTTTTATATTTTCCATATAAGGAATTTTTTCGTAAAGCTCATAGTAATTCTTTTTTTTATTCTATAATTTTACTCTATATTCATTTTTATTCTTGTTCAATGTTTACTTTTAATCTGAAGACTTTCTTTAAGTCTCTTCCTGCATGTAAATTGTCTGCACCTTTTCTCATTTTAATGCTGAATTTCTCTCCTACTCATTCACTTTTCTTGTTTTAATAAAAATATTATCTGTAAATTTCATTGGCTCTTTTTTTTGAGGACACCTGAGAACCTTTGTCTAATATAGATTCTATTTTTTCATTAACAGTTTTTTCATTAATAGGAGTTTCCATCTTTTACTGATTATTATACCATTAGATTATGTTATGTTTAATCTAATCTTTAATACCATATCTTTAAAGTTCAATTTAATTATACCCTTTGGTCACAAATGTTTCTCTTCAACAGGTTAATCATTTTTCAATGTATCCTTTCCTTCTTTTATCTATTGCTCTTTATATTCATCGAGCTGTATTTCTTTTCTAATGATGGTTTTATTCTGTTTACATCTTTTTATTTTCGAGTTTTCTATTTTACTCATCACCTGACATCTTTGCTCTGGGGTCATCTTTCTCATTTATCATATTAAATATAACTTGTCTTTTGTATACTATTTTAATTTTCATCCTCACAAATTCCTGCATTATGTTCTGTCAGGCCTTTATATTCTATTCTTCTGTTTTCAGTCAAGTTACCTTCATTCATTTAGTGCTGTTAACAATGTAGATTGTTCCAAAGCGTCTTTACAGTGACAACAGGGAATTAAAGTATACTAAGTGTTTTAAGTATACTAAACTCATTTCCATATATCTACCTCGTTTGAAAACGAGTACTATTTGTCCTTTCTTCATTCATCTTGACACTTTGTGCTATCAAAGGATTAATGTTTGTTTCTATATTATGTTATAATATATACATATTAGTAATGTTTGTTTTCCTCACTATTCTCACATGGTGAGACAGTAAATCATACTCAGCAATATTTCCCTCTGTTTGTTTTTTAGTTACAGTATTCAGGATCGTTACCAATTTATCAACTTTGTGATTTTCTGACCTACTTCTCTTAGTAACCTTACTCTATCTGTCATAGGTATTTCATCCTCTATTGATAACCATACACTTAATATTGTTAGATTATATAATACTGCTTTAATATTTACAGTCATTTTTTCAGTCACATAAGTAATTACTGCTGCTTACTGCAGGTTACCAATAACATTTATCATTAATGAACCAATCTAAACAATATTCATAAATTAATGACAAAATAGTATGTGAAATTACATACATTTTATGTACAATACATAGTTAAATATAAATCTCACATAGTTTATTTACACTATTTACTTTAAACAGGTTGTTTTACTTCAAGTATATTTAAATAATAATGCTTGTTTGTTTCTTTAAAACGTTTCAAGACATCACATGTATTTGCATGACATACATGGACATATGAAAATGTATACTACATACGATATTACGCCAATCATGGATAAATAAATACAGTAGATAGTGAATAACATTTTCAAGGATTTATTTTCAAACGTAATATTATTACATAGTGTTCTCCTCTCATCCACCTCACGCGACCACTGATCTGTAGTGCACGCGACCCAGCTTTTCCGTGCACGCGAGTCCGTTGGAAAACAGCGTCTAGTTTAAACGTAACCCTAGAACAACGCGCGTATCTGAGGAACAGCCAGTCACAGGTTTTTTGACTGTTTGTGAGGTAAAATGTTTTCAGTTTTGTTTTAATTCGTTTATATCACATCTGTGACCCCCACTGGAGCTACTGCTGGGCTGCGGATCTGACATATGCGAATGGTCATTTACTGTGTCTGTCAGATGTCTGCTTCACTTCTGAGTGGCTTGTCTTACGGTGCTGGGCGGAGCAGAGCGAGTGTATTCAGTTCATTCACGCTCGCTCTGTTCGCGTCAGTGGAAAAAAGCGCTAATGCACAGTCACAAACTGTTTTGAAATATATCGGCCAAACGGAAAGATTTATCGGCCGATGCCGATATCTAAAAAATTCCAAATATCCACTAGTACAATCTACATTGTTAACAGCACTAAATGAATGAAGGTAACTTGACTGAAAACAGAAGAATAGAATATAAAGGCCTGACAGAACATAATGCAGGAATTTGTGAGGATGAAAATTAAAATAGTATACAAAAGACAAGTTATATTTAATATGATAAATGGAGAAAGATGATCCCATAGCAAAGAAGTCAGGTGATGAGTAAAATAGAAAACTCGAAAATAAAAAGATGTAAACAGAATAAATCCATCATTAGAAAAGAAATACAGCTCGATAAATAAAAAGAGCAATGGATAGAAGGAAAGGATACATTGAAAAAGTGTTATTTTTGGTATAAAAGTGATCATGGCATTTATTTTGTATGATTTACATTTATTTATAGCCATCTACTTATTGTTATCATGGGCTTTAGTTGCATTCTGATGGCATTATTAATACATTTGACATGACAAAATACCTCCATAGATATATTAGTCCAGCATTGGCTCGACCGCGTTTAGGGCGGGGCTGAAGTCGCCGGAGAAGTTTTGGCACTCTGCCAGCTAGATGCATGAGTGTTTCAACCAGGTCCTGTACCCGAACTGAGTGAGGCGGGGCTTTAATTAAGGCGGGGGTTGTATTCATCTGATACGACAATCTGTAACGTTTTTCTGTCAACTCTGCATAATCCTTCACGATCGATATCGCACGTTTGTCGACGGCAGGTTCAGACCATACCAAATGTTCTGACCGCAACTGTGCAGGACAAAGCTCTGAGGACATCAGAAGTTAGAGGGACTGATGCGTACAATCTGGTAGGTAGAATAATTTAATAGAACACCGGCACAGTAACTTGACGCGCGGCTAAACAAAGGAAGAGTACCATAACTCCATTTTGAGCGTTCCAAAACAAAGCCAAAGAGCCGTAACTGATGTTACGGTGTTCTGCCTTTGTTTCTCATGGGCTTTTGGAAGTTACTGTTAAGACAATTCATTATTTTCTCGAAAAAACAATGGAATTGATTCAAGATACTTATCCACATGATAAAGGAGGTCTTGAATGTGCCAAAAATATAAATAACTCATTTTCGACCAAAAACGAAGTTACGGTCTTTTGCGTTTGCACGGCAGAATAGATGCATTAACTAACATCTCCTTTCATTGCGAATATTTATCCTCTGTCCCTGTTAAACTTCTCATATTGTCAATAGCTTTCAGCTTTTGTTACAGCTATATCAACTTAATCAATGTCATAGCTTCTCAACTTAAATTCACATTTTTAGATGTTTTAATTATACGATCTGTATAAGCGCTGTGGTCTTCTCTTAACCATTTTGATCCTATCTGTTCTTCTGGCCGCATCTGTTAACTACGGCTCCAATCATTTTTCTTTGGGTTTCTGAGCTCCAGCTGTTTGAACTGGATTCCTCTCCTAACAGAAGTCAAAGGTCCCCTTCTATCATCCTTACTCTGCTTTGCTTCTACACTCTCCTAGTTCTCAGATATCTCTGAGTTTAAGAGCTTTACTGTTCGCTGACCTTTTTAATGTTTCCAGCTTTCTCTTTAGTCTCTTTATTTCTGATGTTTGAAGGTTTTATTTTTATTTTTTCTCTCTCACTATTCTTCTCTTAAATTCATAACCTACTTTAAATATGATTGTTTCATATTATTGTTTTCCTGACTTTAAACATCCCTCTTTTCTTTAGCTATTTTTGAAGCAGGAGTGATCAGCTGGCTGTTTTCACTTGCCCATATGTCTAATAGTATCTCCTTATCCCAGTTTTTTCAACTGCATTTTTTTTCCTTTTTATTTCGTAGTCTTTTTCATATCCCTAACTTTGTTTGACTATTTTCACTTTCTGTATTTATTATAGATGAATATAACTCATCATTTTCCTGCTCTCCATCTGAGCTGTTTTAAAACTCCCTAGACCTGTGTCTGTCTCTCTACTTAACTAAACTCTGCTGTTACGGCAGTCATTGTTGTTACTTTTATTTTATTATACGTTTGCTTAAACTCTTCTCTATTTCTATTATTCAACAGGTTTATTTTAAAAGATTCCTCTCTTGAATTCTCTATTATTCCTGTTATTATTGCATCACAGCTGTTACTGAATGTTCAAACTGTCTTGTCCCCATTAAGGTTAAATTCATTATTATAACCTTTCTACTAATTTCATTCTGAATTGAGGACTACATTATTAATTCAGCTTTTGACTCATAGCATTTAGTAGAACATACTTTTGTTCTGCAGTCTGCCATCACAGCTTATACACAATTCCAGTGGGGTGCTCCAGAATTATTCTTACTGTCCCCGGGGATTTCACTTTTAATCTCCCTTTTTCTTTTTCCATCTCTTTTAAGGCATGTGCTCCTAACAGGTTGAAACTGCACTGCAGTCCCTTCACTTATCATTTGTTTGTTTCTATTAAAGACAACCATTCCCTGTATAACCCTGTATAGATTATTGGCTTATCCGACGCCGCGACTTCAAGCTGGTCAGGGATGCCAAGGTGATTCCATCTGAGACAATTGCCTCCCAACACCGGCTACTAGTTCTTGATCTCCGGCTGAACTCCGGCCTCCGACCCCGCACTCAACTTACTGGTCCTGAGAAGATCAAGTGGTGGCGCTTGCCTGAGAAGCAAACACAACTGGCTGCCATGCTCAATACATATATCGCCGCCATTGACGGTGACCAGCCTGTGGAAACACTCTGGGTAAACATGTCTAAGACGATCTGTGACGTGGCGGAAGAGTTTCCTCGGTGTGACCAAGCCAGGGCGACAATTCATAGACAAGCAGGTCTGGTGGTGGACTGACGAGGTACAGGAAGCTACGAAGGCAAAGAAGGCTGCATTCAAGCTATGGCGTGTCTCGCGGGTGGCCGTCGATTGGCATGAGTATAGACGACAGAAGTCGATAGCGAAGAAGGTGGTGGCTACCGCAAAGGCCCGATACCACGCCGAGCTCTATGCACAGCTCGACACGGCTGAAGGAGCCAACCGAATCTACAAACTCGCAAATGCTCGCCATCGCTCGACACTGGATATTGGTCAAGTAATGAATATCAAAGACTCCAACCATCAAGTCCTTCGTGATCCACCCGCCATTTTGCAACGCTGGAAAGAGTATTTTGACTTGATTTGCAACATGGAATTCCCGCATCCACTGATCACAAGCAGTGCCCCCATCCTCGGGCCGGTACCGCAGATCAGCCTTGCAGAGGTAGAGTTTGCAGTTAAAAAGATAAAGAAAGGAAAGGCCCCTGGACCCGATAACATTCCCGCCGAGGCGTGGAAGCTACTCGGACACCGAGGCATTGAAGTCCTTGCCCGACTGTTAAATAAGATCATTGATGAGGATACCATTCCCTCAACATGGGCTGCAAGCGTAACTATCCCGATCTGGAAAGGCAAAGGCGACGTCAGCGAATGCAACACCTACCACCCGATTCGCCTGCTCTGCCATGCCATGAAGATATTTGAGCGCGTAATTGACACCCGCCTTCGGAAGATCATTTCCATCAGTCCAAATCAGTGCGGATTTGTTAGAGGAAGCAGCACTACTGATGCGATCCACGGCGTCAGGCTCCTGCTAGAGAGGCACCGGGAGAAGAACCAGCAAGTACACATGGCCTTTCTCGATCTCGAGAAGGCATTTGACCGTGTGCCCCGGGATCTTATCTGGCATTCCCTCCGCTCTCACGGTGCCCCCGAAGAGTACGTACGATGGATCCAGCTTCTCTATACCAACACCACCAGCGTAGTCCGATGCCCTGCAGGCTTGTCCGAAACATTTCCGACCACCGTTGGTGTGCACCAGGGATCCGCCCTCTCCCCGCTCCTTTTTATCCTTTGCATGGATACTGCCACGGGGGATATTCAGGTGTCTCAGCCCTGGTCACTTCTATTCGCCGACGACATCTTCCAAGCTGATAAAACCCGTTGTGGGCTTGAACGTCAAGTGCAAGACTGGAATGAGCGGTTAGACGCGCACGGATTGCGCCTTAACATCAAGAAGACCGAGTATATGGAGTGCGGACCCCAGACTGACGGGACAATCAGAGTTGGAGGGCAGCCATTAAACAAAGTCACCGAATTTAAATATCTTGGTTCTCTAATCCGGAGCGACGGTGACTCTCTTCCTGACGCCCGAGCCCGAGTCAACACAGCATGGCTCAAATGGAGACAAGTCACAGGCATTCTCTGTGATCGCCGAATGCCCATACCACTCAAGGGCAAGATTTATATAACCGTTGTACGCCCGGCCGCGTTGTACGGTTCCGAGTGTTGGCCAGCCACCACCAAACATGAGCAGTCCCTCCATGTTATGGAGATGAAGATGCTCCGCTGGTCCCTTGGCCTCACGCGATTCGACCGCGTCATGAACGAAGAGATCAGAAGGCGCATGGGCGTGGTGCCCATAGTCCATAAGATGCGTGAAGCCCGACTCCGCTGGTATGGCCATGTCATCAGAAGTGGCGATGAGACAGTGGCGAAAACGGCTTATAATCTATCACCACCCGGGCGACGACCGCGTGGCCGGCCAAAGAAGCGGTGGCACGATCGTCTGGCGGAGGATATGCGCACAGTAAATATCACCACTGATGATGCCCTGGACCGAGCCAAGTGGCGAAAAGCATGCAAACAAGCGGACCCTATACAAATATGGGATACACGCTAGGACAGAGAGAGATTCCCTGTATAGCCTCTACTTTAGACCATAACATTTATATTTCTACTTTCTCCAATCTGTAATCCATTATTTCTTGTTCTTACTTCATTAAAGGGGGGGGGGGGGGGGGGGGGGGTACAATGGTGTTTCATGTATTCAGAGTTGTTTACAGTGTTAAAGAGATGGATTCTCATGCTAAACATGGCCAAAGTTTAAAAAAAATATTTTGGACGAATAACGGAGAATTTCTGTGCCGAAAATCTTACTTCCGGGTTGGTACAAGTTTCGGCTGATTTTTTTCGATCGTGGATCTAATGACGTAGACGAGAGTGGAACTCCTTATATGAGCATTTCTCTCGGAAAAGCGCGCCCGCGCACACGCCGACCAGAGGAGAGCGAGACCACGCACATCAACAGGAAATTATCGGCAGCGCTGCATAGGATTTCTTCAAGAATGTCTCCAAAGTGTGGTTTTGGATGTGAGGGAAAGCTTACCGTGTTTAGCTTCCCACAGAACCCAGCGTAACAGGAACAGTGGATGCAGTTTGTTTTTCCGGGGCAAAAACGGAGTTGTGCAAGACTGTTTGTTCCCTGCATTTCGACATGATTGTTTTATAAACAAAGCCCAGATCGACGGATTTGCAGATCGTCTAATGCTTAAGGATCGAGCAGTCACAATGATAAAGGTTCGCGGTCGCAGGCGGTGAGTAAAACTACTTCAAATGTCTCTGTGTTGTTAGCAATCGGCGCGTCAGCACAGCTTTAGCTTCGCCCACACGGCCCTCCTCCAGCCGCTCGTTTTTTTCCGGAAAGACTCGGTACAGCCTATCTTTCTTTTATAAATATAATAAAACTAAAGACTTTTTGGAGATATGAAGGATGCAATACTACTCTATAGGTACTCAAGATTAACAGGAGATTGAGTGAAAATGAGCATCCCCCCCCCCTTTTAATTCATTTTGTCTCAATTTTGGAAGAGCTCCTCTTAATATTTTCAAAATTAATTATTTCTCCCATATATTGATTTTTTTTTTTCCTCTTCTGTCTGTTTTCCTGGTAGTTTGTCTAAATTAGTATCATATATTGTTATTGTTCCTACTTTTGGTATTTTTGACAATATAATCTCATCTTCTCTGTTTTTACACTGAATATATACAGTGCTATTTTTAAATCTTTTAAAGGGTAACTAAACCCTAAACCAACTTTTTTTAGTTAATGATCTGTAAGAATGGGGCTTTATTAGTGCTGTTCATTGATTCGAGTAACTTTTTTGACATTTGGGTATAAAGTGTTTTAATTCTACAATATATGGTGTAAAAACGTCTGAGTGCTGCCCTCTTCAGGTTGAACGGTGGCTACTGCAGTTGAATTTTCCTATTGGATGTTGCGGTACTGCGTGACGTAAGCGGTACTGCGTGACGTAGGCTGGTTCCAGCTCACCACGCCCTCCCTTGGTACGAGCTCACCACGCCCTTGGATGAGCTAGCGTAGATGTATCTGTATTTAGGACAGTGGTAGGTGTACTGTTGCTGGGTGCAACAGCACTGCTGGACTGCATAGCTTTCCAGCAGACTTGGAAATTAGGCGCCAGTGTTTGCATGCACTTGGCCTGGAAGACCGTGAGTGTAAAACCTGCATTTTACTCGGAATTGCTTTTCCAACGCAATAGAGGTGGAAATGGGCTTCTCCACACAGCTCGTGCTGAACAGCGACGCAGTGCCAAACGCTGCTCCTCGATCCTGCATGGACTCCACCACCGCAGCGGCGTCTTGATGTGAGTGATCATATATATTTTAATCACAATTTATGGTTAGGCTAAAGTTAATCCTCTGGGGTCGACAAACGCGTCGGCACATTTTGCTGGATTTTTTCACATAGCGGCAAAATATGAATATGCCAAATGAGAGCGCGCGCGCTATTGACATCAACTCGATAAAACTCATCAGATGCATATTTACGTCGTCTTGCGACCCTGTGAGCAAACTATCCATTTTAGACAGTCTGACAGCAGGACTCTCAGGTGCACGCCCTTCCGCTCACGGTTCGTCCCCTCTATCTCCGCTGGTGTCTGCCCACTTTTCTAGGATTTTTCAAATATTGCCAGTGGGTGGAGTCAGGCTCTGACCAGGGGTTTAGTTACCCTTTAACTTTTACTTTCTGTGCCCACAGTATTTCAGCTGAGGCTATTGTTTCATTAAATTCTTCTATTCTCAGTGGTCTCTGGATAGAAGCAAAAGTGCTAATAGATTAAGTTCTCTCTCTCTCGAACTTATGTATTTACTCATATATCAATATTCTCCACTACAAGTACACAAGGATCACTCGTATTAACTTGAATGAAGAGTCTGGCTCTGTGTTAAGGAGGCGTCCCTCCCCTTCACAGAAGCCCTGTCTTTTCGGCTCTCCTAGCCTCTCTGAGACCTGCCATATGAGATTTATCTCACAGCTTTATCGGCTAAATGATCAATCTGCCCCTTTCACATTGGGTGCCATGTTTTATGGTGCGTAATTTTAAACACCTTTAACCTTGTTTTAATTATTCTCAGGGTTAGGTAAAGTAGGTCAAATCTGTCCTAAATAATAAGCATTTTGAATTTCCATACTTACAATATTTAGATCACAGAAGACGTCTCCGTGGTCAGTTCAGCTCAATCTTTTGTAAAACAGAGACTTATGGCAGGCCAGCTTCTTAATTTCAATTATTTATATTTTTTTATTAAACTAGTTTACATAAAAGGTATTAATATATAAAATAAATGTAAATCAAAACCAAATAATTTACAAGCTTTTAACTTCATGAGGCACAATGACAAGGCATCCAGCACCGGAGACGTCCTTGTTGAATCAGCTCTGACTGGACATGTCATTCCAGCTCTTTTTAAAGTCCATCAACATTTTTGACATCTTCAGAAAACCCTCCTGGAAACTCCCTAAAACTTGTTCATTGGTAATCCCCTCCTGGAAACCCCCTAAGACTTAGTCATTTAAAGCCTTTGCCTCTAAGCTTCGTCCTCCTTCTGGACCTTTTCTTCATCGCTGTATCTTCTGTGTCGTCCGCAACACATAGACGGTAATAATTGCATTTTTCTTCTTTCTTTGGCAAAGCTCTTTCTAATACATTTTCAGTTTCTCTCTACTCTGCCATATGCTTAAAGGGTAACTAAACCCTAAACCAACTTTTTTTAGTTAATGATCTGTAAGAATGGGGCTTTATTAGTGCTGTTCATTTATTCAAGTAATTTTTTTGACATTTGTGTTTAAAGTGTTTTAATTTTACAAAATATGGTGTAAAAACGTCTGAGTGCTGCCCTCTTCAGGTTGAACGGTGGCTACTGCAGTTGAATTTTCCTATTGGAAGTTGTGGTACCCTCTGACGTCAGAGAGTACTAGCTAACCACGCCCTTGCCTGCAGAGAGATACGTTTCAGATGCACGCCCCCTCTCCACTGGGCTCTGCCTACTTTTCCAGCATTTTTCAAATATTGCCAGTGGGTGGAGTCAGGCTCTGACCAGGGGTTTAGTTACCCTTTAATAAATGCTTACAACGTTCAGTGTGGTATGTTTTTCTTTATGAACCATTCTCTCAATAAATGATTTTACAACACAAAGTGCAGTGTTTTTCTTTATAAACCATTTTAATACAATTACAATTGTGGTTTACTGTGACCCATAAGTACTTCATATACCAAAATGCATAAATAGAATAATTGCATATTTCACAACAACATGTATACCTTTAAAAGGATTTCTGAAGTACTAGGGCAGTAAAGAGTTCTAGAATCCCTCATTGATCCTCAGCAATTATGCGAGGTACATTTGTGACCTTAATATTTAGGGCTGAGTGCATTGAAGAAGTGTCTCCATTGGCATTGTAGCACAAGAGTAATGATGATAATTGTCATTGTCAAGGATGACCTACTCCCATCAGGTGTAGGCTTAGTCAGATGCACAAAAATGTGGAGAGACTTGTAAAGAACTCTGTCCATATAGCAATTCTTCTTCTTGTATGTCCATCGATGGCTTTGACAAGCCGAACAAAATCTCTAGTGTCTCTGGCGTTCTGTTCCTTCTCATGGCATCTTCAACTCTCTGCTGTTCATGTCCCACAGTTAAGTTGCCTACGTTCAAGTAGAGAAAATGACTCGCAGGGAATAGCAAACCCTGAAAACTGAAAAAGGCATTAATTGGCAAAACAGTTGTAGCGACACCAGCTAAAATGAGGGGAATGTACAGTTACTGATTATTAATTATCAATTATTAATAATCAATAACTAATCATACTGGCTATCACTTACACACTTTAAATCGCCCAATAAGGCAATACAAGCCCATATATTTGTATCTCTATATATATAAATAGTTAACCACAATGAATTACAATTAATTATGAATATACAGATGGGCTATATATCAAATTTGTGAATTCCTACAAAATTAATATCACATTGAATAATTTGTTTGTCCCCCAAACAAATCATGGGATTTCTTATTGACTCTCAAGGAGGATTCCTCTTATCAACTGTCAAGAAAGGCTATTCCTCTGGCCATGAGGAAGAACTTTCTTATTTTACAAAATTATTAACTTGTAGTCTGATCACAATTACAGCTTGTAGCTAAGATCGTACACATTTAAGAGGGCTTTTGTTCTGTGAGCAGCAAACAGAGACAATCAAGCGTATAATGGGTTTTTAATAAATTAAACTATAAACATACAACTACATCTAACAAAGAATACATATATTTCATATATGAAATACATATAAGGAAAGTAAATAAAGAAAGATAGAAAAACAGATCACAGCGTGGCAAACATATCACAGACAATGAACCTTGAGAACCAGCAAAAGAATCAGAATCACCTTAACCCTCATGTGGTGTTCGGGTCATTTTGACCCGGAGAGAATTTTCTTTTACCCCAAAATACTAGTTAATGTTATCACTTTGTCAAAAATGACCGGACTACAAAAAATAGCTTATAAATCATTGTTATGCTATATTATCACCCAATATTGGATTCAATCTTTTTGTCAACTTGGTCTCTTTCAATTAGGACTGGTTTTATATTTCTATTTGCATCTGATTAATTGTTGGCCTCATTTATTTGAGTTATCTACATTTTTGAGTAAAAAAAACCTTATTTTGGAAAAATAAAATCTGAAGAAAATTGGCACTGTTGATCACACTAGTCTACTTTAAGTTTTCACCAGGAATTTTGGTTTGAAAAACTTTTATTTTGTACAATATGGCACACTTACACTTGTGGTGTTCCACTGGGCCATTAGCCGCGTTTCCACTGTCGGGCCAGGGCCAGGCCGGGCCGGGCCGGGCCGTGCTAGTGCGTGCCAGGGCCAGTCGCGTTTCCACTGTCACTTCCGGGGCTTGATCGGGGCTTACTCGGGGCCAACGGCCAGGATTTCTGGCCCGTCGAATACCTTGGGCCAAAGCGGGCCAGCTCGGGCTAGAGGAGTGGTTACGAACAGAGGCGGAGTTCACTTGAGTCGGGAGACGGCAGCGCCGGATGATTCTGTCAGCATTAAAGACTTATAATTTAACTCGCGTTCATGTTTGAATGCCTTATGTTTGTGTTTCAAAAGACTATTCGCGCTAACCGTTACCATAGTAAACATAGTAAACGCTTTAAGATACGCATAGTAGAAAAACATAGTGAACACTTGAAGAAATCAGACCAATCATAAAGGCTATCACAGTCATGTTTTTATTTTATATGTCAGTAGCCTACGTCTCGTGTCTATATACCGGACTATCATAAAATAAAGCAACTTTTTTTTTCGGGAGCTTCCTCTGTTTCTCTGAATGAAAATATCTGTATGGGAGTCGAGAGAGTGCTAAAGCTCCTCAGGTCGTATTTATGGTGGCATATATTTGTAGAAATTATTTGTAGAAGTAATGCTGAGTTATTTGCTGATAAATAGAAAAAAACAAATTCATAATTTATAAACTACTTTTTTGTACTACATTCAGCAATGTCAAAAACATCATACAGCTCAGATAGTCCTGTGTCATATGTCATTTGAAAGGTCTCAATGAGTAGAATACAGCAAGCATAATTCAGGCCTTTTACTAAAATTGAGCAAGGTTTTTGTAAAAGAAGCCCTTCAAGAGACCCATGTCAAGAGACCCATGTGTAGACCCATGCTCCTTAAGACTTTTCAGTCTCTCCCATTCACTTTCAATGGCCCATTGAAACAATGGCCCTCAATGGCCCAGTGGAACACCACAAATGTAAATCTGTGCCATTTTCTACAAAATAAAAGTTTTTCAAAACAAAATTCCTGGTGAAATATTAAAGTAGACTAGTGTGATCAACAGTGCCAATTTTCTTCAGATTTTATTTAATATTTCCAAAATAAAAAATAAAAAAAATATTTAAAAAATGAGATGCCTACTGTCAAATAAATTAGGCCTACGATTAATCAGATGCAAATAGAAATATAAAACCAGTCCTAATTGAAAGACCGGGAAGACCACAAGTGTGACAATGTGCCATTTTGTACAAAATAAAAGTTTTTCAAAACAAAATTCCTGGTGAAAAATTAAAGTAGACTAGTGTGATAAACAGTGCCAATTTTCTTCAGATTTTATTTAATATTTCCAAAATTATTCAAAAATAATGTTTTTTTTTACTCAAAAAATTAGATCCCTACTGTCAAATAAATGAGGCCTACGATTATTCAGATGCAAATAGAAATATAAAACCAGTCCTAATTGAAAGAAAACAAGTTGACAAAAATATTGAAACCAAAATTGGGTGATAATATTGCGTAACGAGTGATTTATAAGCAATTTTTTGTAGGCCGGTCATTTTTGACCGGGAAGACCACAAGTGTGACAATGTGCCATTTTGTACAAAATAAAAGTTTTTCAAAACAAAATTCCTGGTGAAAAATGAAAGTAGACTAGTGTGATAAACAGTGCCAATTTTCTTCCGATTTTATTTAATATTTCCAAAATTATTCAAAAAGAATGTTTTTTTTTTACTCAAAAAAAGAGATCCCTACTGTCAAATAAATGAGGCCTACGATTAATTAGATGCAAATATAAATATAAAACCAGTCCTAATTGAAAGAGAACAAGTTGACAAAATGATTGAATCAAATATTGGGGGAAAATATAGTATAATGAGAGATTTATAAGCTATTTTTTATAGTCCGGCCATTTTTGACTGGGAAGATCCCGGGGGTTATAGGGTTTTGAACACAACACAAAGGTTAAGCAGGGACAGATATTTACGCATTTAAGCCTTGCAAAAGAATAATACTTGCATTGGCTTTTGTTGCTGAACAGGAATGCGTGTTTGTGAGTGTACGTTCTCGGTTACTAAAAGCAAGCATTCGGATATTTGTGATCCGTAACATTTAAAAAGTGTGAAATGAACACACCCTCTAGGTGTATGCAAGCCAATAAGAACCATTTTCCTTTGGTGGGAACGTTTTTATGACCCTTTGTTCGGGCATACCTCTGAATCATGTAATTTAATTGGATGTTTAACACACAAATCTTTTAGATGCTTATAATCCTAATGTGTCATGAAGTTAACAAAATGTAATGTGAATTAACAAATGGGGAACGAAGATTGGAGTTTGTAGAGACTAAACATGCCACACATATGATTTTATATAAACCATAGTATGTAAACAGGTCTAAAACAATCCAAAAGTTCACAACACAAAGACCAAACCACATAGAAGGAAAATTATTAGATTAGAAAATGAGATGCATGTTTAAATATATTCCTCAAGTGGATATATATATAATAGGATTAACATGGTTTATATCAAATCCTCAAAAAGAAATCGAGTGAGCTGTCACAGCTCTCTGCAGATTCCTTTTGGGGTTGTAAAACTCTTATCAGTCTAAAAAGGGGGTCCAGTAACAGAACCACGTTCTGTTAGGGATACATTCTATAAAATAGGCACTTATAAGTTCAAACTACACTAGGAAATCACAACTATGTCGATATAAAGGCTAATCATACATGCATACTTAAAAACATCACACATTTTGAATCACATTACACTTTTGAATCACTTATATTCTGAATTAAATGCAAGGAATGTTGGTGTGTGTGTGCAGTGGTCTTTTCTGGCCACCTGGGTTTCTCGCTTGCAGAGAAATGGGGTTTGACTGATAAAGTCTTTGAAGCCACAAGAGAGGAGCTTGGAGATGGTCCTGTTAAGCTTCACTTGGCCACAAACGTGTCAAAAGGGCAATTTGATTCAGACTTTTCGGCGCTAAGCTGTAATTTACATTTGTGAAGTTAAAAGTTAAAAGCCTTTCTGAATCTTAAAATGACAAGTCACCGTGAGATTGACCATACGCAACACAGTCCTAGATGACAAAACAACAATATAACAAAAATGTATGAAAGGAAAACTTATCATCTGCAAACCAAGTATGCAAAGGTTACAACTTTTAAGGGAGTATCAACTTGTAGTAGTTGAATTGTTAGGCATCGAGTATTCCACATAATAACTCAATCTCTGATGACAACAGAGATGACATATTCTGATTGAATAATGAGATGATTGCTCAGGATATAATGAAAGAAAAATAGCATGAAAAAATGGGAAAAGAATGCAGTGGATATTAAGTGAACATAAAATGAGTTGACTATCAGTAAACTGTTGTATATGAATTGAGATACAGGGTTCCCGTGTCTTTAAAAGGGCAAAAATGGATATGGCGTCTAGAATCTCTAGTACTGTTTTTTGAGACATAAATAAATTGTCAGGATTCAGAGAAGGGAGGACCCAGGTGCAGAATGAACGGGGAGTGATATTTATTGACAAAGACAAAAAACAGGCGGAACAGTCCAAACAATAGAGTAGGACACACAACTGGAGAACAGGTGGGTCGAGGGCACACAACTGGAGAACAGGTGGGTCGAGGGCACACAACTGGAGAACAGGTGGGTCGAGGGCACATCTGGAGAACTGGTGGGTCGAGGGCACAACTGGAGAACAGGTGGGTCGATGGCACAACTGGAGAACAGGTGGGTCGAGGGCACAACTGGAGAACAGGTGGGTCGAGGGCACAACTGGAGAACAGGTGGGTCGATGGCACAACTGGAGAACAGGTGGGTCGAGGGCACAACTGGAGAACTGGTGGGTCGAGGGCACAACTGGAGAACAGGTGGGTCGAGGGCACAACTGGAGAACAGGTGGGTCGATGGCACAACTGGAGAACAGGTGGGTCGAGGGCACAGCTGGAGAACAGGTGGGTCGAGGGCACAACTGGAGAACAGGTGGGTCGATGGCACAGCTGGAGAACAGGTGGGTCGAGGGCACAGCTGGAGAACAGGTGGGTCGAGGGCACAGCTGGAGAACAGGTGGGTCGATGGCTCAACTGGAGGACAGGTGGGTCGATGGCTCAACTGGAGAACAGGTGGGTTGAGGGCACATCTGGAGAACAGGTGGGTCGATGGCTCAACTGCAGAACAGGTGGGTCGAGGGCACAACTGGAGAACTGGTGGGTCGATGGCTCAACTGGAGAACCGGTGGGTCGATGGCTCAACTGGAGAACCGGTGGGTCGAGGGCACAGCTGGAGAACAGGTGGGTTGAGGGCACATCTGGAGAACAGGTGGGTCGATGGCTCAACTGCAGAACAGGTGGGTCGAGGGCACAACTGGAGAACTGGTGGGTCGATGGCTCAACTGGAGAACCGGTGGGTCGATGGCTCAACTGGAGAACCGGTGGGTCGAGGGCACAGCTGGAGAACAGGTGGGTCGAGGGCACAGCTGGAGAACAGGTGGGTCGATGGCTCAACTGCAGAACAGGTGGGTCGAGGGCACAACTGGAGAACTGGTGGGTCGAGGGCACATCTGGAGAAGAGGTGGGTCGATGGCTCAACTGGAGAACAGGTGGGTCGAGGGCACATCTGGAGAACAGGTGGGTCAAGGGCACAGCTGGAGAACAGGTGGGTCGAGGGCACAGCTGGAGAACCGGTGGGTCAGGGATTAGACAAACCCAGGCTCTTTGGGAACAGTGGGAACTTGACAGCAGCTCAAGGAACCAGAGGCTTGGCATAGGTGGGATGAAACAGCACTAGGTACTAGAGTGGCTTGCCAGGACAGAAGTAAACAAAAATAAATTAAACAACACTGCAACCTTGCAGAGAAATTGAATGCACACAACGCACAAAACGAACCAGCAAAGACATGAAGGAAAAGAGGCACAATATAAAGGGACCAGAGCACAGGAGGATCAGGTGAGCACAATTAGTGTTGTTGTGTGAGTGCTTGTTTAGCCTGGCTGGACATGTGGCATATGAGAGAAGAAATTGATATTGAATGTGAAAAGAAGGAAATGGTTCTTCCATAACACCGCACTGTGAATTTCCCACACCAGGTGTAATTTATATAGTTCTATATTAGTTATTAACATTATCTATTAAAAAAAAATTATATGTTCTATTAAAGAAAATATAGAAAACAAATATTTTTGTGTGCTATAAAGTGGTTAGAAAAAGTTTAATTGGAATCGGTTAAAATCTGTATCGGCAGGTCAAACTCAATGAAAAATCGGAAATCGGAATCGGCCTAGAAAATTGTAAGCGGTGCATCTCTACTACTTACAATGATTTCAGTCTGTGTTTCAATGGTTTATCCACTGTATGGATCTTCATGTGTCGCTTCAGGTGAGCTTTAGTAGAGAAACTCGTTCCGCACTGATCACACGTGTGCGGCTTCTCTCTGCTGTGGATCCTCTCATGTCTTTTCAGATGTTCCGACAGACTGAATCTCGTGTCACAGTGTGAACACTTGTAAGGTTTTTCTCCAGTGTGGATCTTCTTATGTCTTTTCAGATTTGATGACAGATTGAATCTCTTGTCACAGTGTGAACACTTGTAAGGTTTTTCTCCAGTGTGGATCCTCTCATGGATTTTCAGGTTTCCTGACAGACTGAATCTCTTGTCACAGTGTGAACACTTGTAAGGTTTTTCTCCAGTGTGGATCCTCTCATGGTTTTTCAGGTTTGCTGTCAGACTGAATCTCTTGTCACAGTGTGAACACTTGTAAAGTTTTTCTCCAGTGTGGATCCTCTCATGGATTTTCAGGTTTCCTGACAGACTGAATCTCTTGTCACAGTGTGAACACTTGTAAGGTTTTTCTCCAGTGTGGATCCTCTCATGTTTTTTTAGGTTTGCTGACAGACTGAATCTCTTGTCACAGTGTGAACACTTGTAAGGTTTTTCTCCAGTGTGAATTCTCTGGTGTTGTTTTAAACTGTTTGCTGTAATAAAAGTCTTCTCACACTCAAAGCACATGTACTCTCTTTCACCAGTATGCATTTTTTCATGTCCACGTAAATATTGCAGCGATGAAAAACTCTTTACACACACAGAACATGAATGCGGCTTCTCCTTCGTATGAACTCTCAGGTGTGTCTTCAGCTCTGATGCCCTAAGAAATGTTTTGCAACATTGATGACATGTGAATGTCTTCTCTCCGGTGTGGATCCTCATGTGTATCTTCAGTTCACTTTTAATAGAGAAACTCTTTACGCACTGATCACATGAGAACGGTCTTTCTCCAGTGTGGATCCTCATGTGTATTTTCAGTTCACTTTTAATAGAGAAACTCTTTCCGCACTGATCACACGTGTGCGGCTTCTCTCCAGTGTGGATGCTCTCATGTCTTTTCTGATGTGATATGTGACTGAATCTCTTGTCACAGTGTGAACATTTGTAAGGTCTTTCTCCAGTGTGGATCCTCATGTGTCGCTTCAGTTCACTTTTAAAAGAGAAACTCGTTCCGCACTGATCACATGTGAGCGGCTTCTCTCCAGTGTGGATCCTCTCATGTGTTTTCAGATTTGCATACTGATTGAATCTCTTGTCACAGTGTGAACACTTGTAAGGTTTTTCTCCAGTGTGAATTCTCTGGTGCAGTTTTAAACTGTTTGCTGTAATAAAAGTCTTCTCACACTCAAAGCACATGTACTCTCTCACACCAGTGTGTATTTTCTGATGTGTCTGTAAAGATTGACTCTGTGAAAAACTCTTTCCACACACAGAACATGAATACGGCTTCTCCTTCGTATGAACTCTCAGGTGTGTCTTCAGGTGTGATCCCCTAAGAAATGTTTTGCCACATTGATCACATGAGAATGGCTTCTCTCCGGTGTGGATCCTCATGTGAACATTAAGGGATGAAGATTGACTGAAACTCTTCCCACACTGATCACATGAGAACGGCTTCTCTCCAGTGTGGATCTTCATGTGTATCTTCAGTTCACTTTTAAAAGAGAAACTCTTTCCACACTGATCACACGTGTGCGGCTTCTCTCTAGTGTGGTTTCTCATGTGACGCTCAAGACTTTGTTTGGTTGTGTAACTCTTTCCACATTCAGTGCAGGTTGTAGATTTCTTGGCTCTTCTTTTCTTTAAAAATGTCTGTTTAGTCTTTGAGCGACTCAAAGGTTTTCCTCCAGGTTGGACATGATGTTCCTCCTCCACTTCACTCAGTTCTTCACTCTCCTCGCTCTCTTCCATCAGGTCTGGCATGAAAGAAAAAATTATTACGTTTAATTTTTAGTACATAAAAATATTTCTCTTCATAGAGAGAAATATAAAGTGAAAGGACATGAAAGTGAGCTCTGATGTAATGGTAGAAAGTAGACAACTGCTATAAAATATGATAATTTCATGCCTTTCTATAAATTGATTATATGTCCTTGAAACTTTCCATGAATGAGGTCAATTTATCTTCCAACTATTATTTTTAAAACATTATAGGCATGAATCCCATGTTTCTTTAGCAAGAACTATTAAATATATTTTATCAATAACACAATTATCTAACATTATATTAACATTAAAATGTACAATACTGCCATATTTTGACACCAACTTTGATATTGATATTTATTTTGCTAAAACGTTCCGTCTGCCTCGCTGCCTGCTGTGAGTTTGTTTGCTTCGGTGCTGTAAGCTCCGTCTTAGACTAGTATTTCTTTCTGTTTTGAACCATCATTTTGTATCTTTTCTAATTGTTTATACTACTAAATACAGCTTACCCAACATCTCAGATTAACCTGACATTGCTAGCTTCCGTTATTATTAGCACAACACACTAGTAATTCGCTAGCCTGTTAACATGCCACCCATGCGCTCAGTTATTTATTATTTATTTTCTCTCATGCGCCCTTGCCTTTGAGTTCATAAAATGCCCAGGTGAGTAAGAATCAGTCAACAACACGGTGAGTAAAGTCTTCTCCTGTTATTGTCACCTGCACTTCATGTCACATGTTTAGCATAGCCTTCTCTGTCGACAATATAGGATTTATATGTGATAAATGCAAGGAGACAGTCAGGCTGACGGAGAAGATTTCAGAACTAGAGTCACACATCCAAACTTTAATTGAGGATAGTAAGAGTGCTAGAGCTTTAGATACTGCTTTGGATGCGCCTAGCATAGTGAACTCTTTACATGATTCGGTTCCATCTGAAGTAGAGCCTGCGCAGAAAGGTAAATGGGTGAGTGAGAGATCGCTCTAGTCGCGGATCAAAAAACCACTCTTCCGCTCTGATTACCATAACAAATCGATTAGCCCCGCTCAATGAAACACCCACTGAGAATCCTGTTGATTGTGCCCTAGTAATTGGTGATTCGATCACACGGAACGTGAAAATAGAGACACCAGCCACCATAGTCACATGTTTGCCAGGAGCCAGAGCGCATGACTTCAAAGCAAATTTAAAAGTGCTGGCTAATGCTAATCGTAAATTCTCTAAGATCATTATTCACGTCGGCACTAATGATGTTCGACTCCGCCAGTCAGAGATCACCAAAATTAATATTAAAGAGGTGTGTGAACTCGCAAGTACGATGTCAAGCACTGTAATTTGCTCTGGCCCCCTTCCTGTTCGCAGTGATGAGATACTTAGTAGATTGTGTTCACTCAATGGCTGGCTGTTGAGGTGGTGTCCACTTAATAATATAGAATGGGGCAGACCTGACCTGTCAAAAAGAGATGGTATTCATCCGTCCTGGTATGGTGTTTGATTAGGGTTGGAGATGAACTGTGCAGGACAGTCAATCGGCAGGAGCAGGATTGGGCACCCCTGCCTTACTCCAAAAGCACTCATTGTTAATGATATGATTTCAGACTATAATCTAGATGTGCTGTGTTTGACAGAAACCTGGCTAAAACCAAACAATTACATTACTTTAAATGAGTCCACCCCACAAGATTACTGTTATAAACATGAACCTCATCTGAAAGGCAAAGGGGGAGGTGTTGCTGTAATTTATAGTAATATTTTCAAAACCAAAGAGATGCTCCCAGATGTCATAGATCCTCTTCTTAATATCATTAATTCATCTGTGTCTCTAGGATACATACCAAAAACCTTGAAGCTGGCTATAATTAAACCGCTTGTTAAAAAAATGCAACTTGATCCTACAGAATTAGTCAATTACAGACCAATCTCGAATGAACCCTTTCTGTCAAAGATACTAGAAAAAGCAGTATCCTCACAACTGTGTTCCTTTCTTAAAATAAATTATATCTGTGAGGATTTCCAGTCTGGATTTAGACCGTACCATAGTACTGAAACTGCTCTCGTTAGAGTCACAAATGATTTGCTATTATCATCCGATCGTGGTTGTATCTCGCTATTGGTGTTACTCAATCTTAGTGCTGCATTTGACACCATTGACCACAACATTCTTTTAAATAGACTATAAAACTATGTTGGCATTAGTGGAATTGCACTAGCATGGTTTAAATCATACTTATCTGACCGTTATCAATTTGTAGCAGTAAATGAAGAGATGTCTTATCGATCACAAGTTTAGTATGGCGTACCACAAGGCTCAGTACTAGGACCGCTGCTGTTCACTCTGTACACTCCTAAGCTACCCTTAGGAGATATCATTAGGAAGCATGGCATTAGTTTTCACTGTTATGCTGATGATAATCTGCTCTATATTTCTTTTAAACCTTATGAAACTTACCAATTTACAAAATTAACGGAATGTCTTAACCGAGTTTCCCGCTTTTCGCGCATAAATATTCTCCTCTATTGGGTCTTTATTTTTTTAAACAGCGGGCGTAATATTAATCTGTCTCTGGTCATAATTTAAAGTATATTAACCATTTTGCAGTGCTGCTTATTGATCACGCAGTAAAAATGCCCCTGCCCGCGGCCAAAACCAGACACCTGTGGATGAGAATCCAAAACAAAGACTGGTGGGACGTTGTCCTGCTTCACTTCACAGTGAAATGAGAATTTTAGAATGACGGGAAACTTATTACAGTTTTTCTCAATTGCTTTGGCTCAGTTCTCAAATGATTTTTTTATTTCCCAAAACATTAAGTTCAGATCTCTGAACAATTCACTTCTTTTTCACATCAGATTGGAATTTCTTATTGATTTGAGCAAATTGCAAATGCTTTGGCACATGTGTGCAAAGAGTACATACAACTGTCTGCAGTTTGGACAACAAATAATTGCATATGGCTTGTTGATCAAAACTGATGACTCGATTCTCGCTTATACTGTCAAACACTTCAGAACTTCTCAGACATTTTTTATTGTGTAAGCCATCACATTCAAAACGATCTATTCAATTATCATAATTAGTATGAATGTATATTCTAAAATATATCTGACATTGACATTGTTTGTAATGTCTGCTAAATTGGCACATGACCTCTAATTGCATTCGCAATCTAATTGCAAATTACCTCTAATATGAATCAACCATTTAACCATTTAACCAATCAACATTGGGAGTATATATGTATATGTATATGTATGTATATATATATATATATATATATATATATATATATATATATATATATATAGATTGCCCACAGCACAATCATTGCTGTAGAAGTTTTTGAGAATGGAGGACGTTCACAACCCTGAACTGCAGCAACATGCTCGTGGAAGAGCAATTGGAAGGCGTGTAAGAATACGTGGTGGTGGTAGAGGAAGAAATAATCGAGGAAGAGGTGGAAATAGAAGAGTCAGAGTCTCTGATGAAATCAGAGCCACACTTGTGGATCATGTCATAAATCATGGTTTTACAATGGAAGAGACTGGTCGAAGAGTACAGCCTAATGTAAACAGGTCCACAGTGTCATCAATTGTGCAAACCTTTCGTAGGGAAAAAATATGTTTTTTTTTGTTTTACAGTATGTAAAGTATTTTTACAGTATAAACAACAATATTGTAAAGGTAAATGCAAGTCTATTTGTTTATTCTATAGAACTGCACGACAACCTCGCGCTGGTGGCAGAGCAGCAGCATTTAACCAACTGCAAGAACAAGAAATTTGCAACATGGTCATAGCCAACAATTCCATCAGGCTAAGAGAGATCCAAAGTGCAATCATAAATGACAATAATGTCTTTGCAAATATAAATTCTGTCAGTATTTCCACCATAGACAGAGTTTTAAAAAGACATCAGATGACTATGAAACAGCTCTATAAGGTGCCATTTGACGCCTGGTTCACACCGGACGCCGAAGCGACGCGGAACGGAAAATCACGCGCGGTCTGGCGCCTGCCTGTTCACACCAGACGCGTATTCTCCGCGGCGGTCGACAAGTGCTTCTGCTCAGTTGTTGTTTATTCAGAGCTATTTTTACTTCATGGGTAAGTAAATAACCTCAAAGTGAATACACCATGTTTCTGTAACCAGTAAGTTTGTACACTTCTTTTATTAATCCGTTGTCGAGACACACACGTGTTTAGTTAATACTCGCAGTATTTTAATTTGAAAATTGCTTATATTTTGACAATTGACCAGATGTCTCGTGTTTCTTGGTGTGACTTCCTGCCGGAATGGACGCGGATCACTCGCGGCTCACGCAAAAAATAGACCAGACGCCGAAACTGGCGCTTCACGGCGCGGGCCGGCCGCGGCTCTCCACGTCTGGTGTCGTCGACACCATAGGTTAACATGGGCGCCGAAAGGAAGCGGCCTCCGTTCCGCGCCGCTTCCGCGTTGCTTCGGCATCCGGTGTGAATGAGGCCTGAGAGGAACAGTGAAAGAGTCAAGGCGTTGCGGTACCAGTATGTCCAGGTAAACCATTGGTGTGCACTTAGTGAGTTTTCCTGTTTTTCTAAGATGCCTGTATTACTTTACTGTAAGTTTCAGAAACCCATAAGAAAATACATTTACTGTTACATTTTTTTCTGTGTTTCTTCATAGAGAATCATGGAGTTAGAAGTACATGAAACGACCCACATTCTTGTTTTTGTGGACGAGGCTGGGTTTAATCTGTCCAAAGGCCGGAGACGTGGTCGCAATTTCATTGGACACCGAGCCACAATTAACACACCAGGCCAACATGGGGCCAATATTACAATGTGTGCTGCCATTTCAGAGAACGTTGAGAGCACACATATTCCACACATTGGGCCCTATAATACCCAACTTCTCCTGGCCTTCCTAAATGCACTTTACAGAGACCTGATTCCAGAACAAGAAAGACGTTTAGTTAGACCACATTTGCCTAATTATGTTGTTGTCTGGGATCATGTCAGCTTCCACCGAACCAACAGTGTTAGGGACTGGTTTGCTGCACATGAAAGGAAAACAGTGGAATTCCTTCCACCATACTCTCCATTCCTAAATCCAATAGAAGAGTTTTTTTCAGCATGGAGGTGGAAAGTGTATGATCATAGACCACAAAATCAGATGTCTTTGTTGGATGCTATGAATGCTGCATGTGAGGACATCACAGCTGACCATTGCAGGGGATGGGTGCGGCATTCAAGGAGATTTTTTCCACGGTGTGTGCCAATGGAAAACATCAGATGTGATGTTGATGAAAATCTTTGGCCTGACCAACGTGAGCGACGATGTCCACCAAGAATATTTTTTTTTGTTTTTGATTAGATTTAATTTTCATGGTTGACTGTTGTGGTGAAAAAACAACTAAACATTTTGACCAGTGTGGCTCACACAATGACAAAAATACTTTTGATTTTGGTGGCCTTGGCCAAATTATTGACACAATAACTAGGATTTGAAGCATGAATTAAATGTTTTGGGTGAGTAACTACATTTTGCAGACATGCTATAAAGTTTTGAAGTTCCTGCAAACAGTTGTGACATTTGCACTCACAGTTTAGACAGACTGATCTCATGAAATGGCGTATGTATGACACGCCAATTCGTATTTCCATTTTTGGCGTGCTATCAACACGCATAATAGCTTTTCAGCGTGTTTATCAACGCCGTTGACTTAACGTTACATTACTCTCTATATAAATATATATGACTTACCCCAACCCCGTCCCTAAACCTACCCGTCACTGGGGTTAATACCATTTATGAGTCTTCCCCTACCATCCTAGTAAAAAAATATCGCTCCCCAGATGTAGATTTACATTTTGCTTCGTTTCGCTCGGACATTTAACGGCGTAGACATACACGCGGAATCACTCAGACATTTAACGGCGTAGACATACACGCGGAAGATGACGGCGTGGACATACACGCGGATAGCTCAAAATGCGTATAGATAACACGCCACTTGACTTGAAAGTGGCGTATATGTTTACGCAAAGTCATGATGTCATGTTGGTTTAGAGAATGTTAGGACTGTTTCGAAAAATGTGCCAAAGCAATTGAGAAAAACTGTAATATGACACTTTATTCAACAGGAAGAACAGCTCGTTCCGCGCGTCATACGTCATTACGCTATTTAACTAGGGATGCACTGATGCATCGGCTGAACATCGGTAACGGCCGATATTTGCCTCGTTAACTGCCATCGGCCATCGGGAAATAAAAATGACATTCGCCGATGTCACATGGGCGTCAGTTTGGTTTTATATGCTGTTGATATCCAGTTTGGTTGGACAGAGACGCATTCGGAAGTGCATTTTCAGAAGTGCTGGGTACAATGACGCATTTATTTATTTTTTTTCTATGAGAAAACTCCTTTTCTCGAGAAAAGAATGACCATGGTGTGTAGCAGAAGAAGCGGCGGAGTATGCACGATCCGCGAGTGCTGAAGACGTTCTGCACGGCTTTGATGGGTGCGCAGGAGGACACAAATGGGCGGCGACCGCTTCTTCCAGTGGCGGGAGCTTTTCCCTCAGCGCCGTCAACAGATAGAGCGTTAACTGTACACACCGCAAAGAAGACGACTTGAGCTGCAAAGAAGCTCTGGCCTCCCTGTCAAGGACGCTTGTCAAAAAGTACGGGGAAGCTTGACCGCACTGAATAGTGTGCGCGCGCTCTCTCTCTCTCTCTCTCTCTCTCTCTCTCTCTCTCTCTCTCTCTCTCTCGCAGAAGAGCGCGTGCGCGCTTAAAATGTAATATTTTGGTATGAACATTCACCCGTGTTTTTTCCCTCATAAATGCGAACACGAAAAATAAAATGAATATTATAATGTTTTTTTTGTTGGCTCAGACAATGATTACCAATTTTCTCTCTCATACTGCTCCTCATAACAACTGAAAAAGAACTTATAAATAAGGTTCAACCAGAAAGTGACATTAAAGGTTTTTTTTGTTTCATAAATTGGTCTGATCGAATTTGTGCTCATTCTAGGATATTGTGAAAGTGAAAGTGAAAGTGACACGTGACGGCCAAGTATGGTAACCCATACTTGGAATTTGACCTCTGCATTTAACCCATCCAAGTTAATGCACACACATTAGGAGCAGAGTAGTGAGTTGTTAACACACACACACTGCAAACGTGGATACACACACCCAGAGCAGCGGGCAGCCTTTGTGTGGCGCCCGGGGAGCGATTAGGGGTTAGGTGCCTTGCTCAAGGGCACCTCAGTCATTTCCCACCGGTTCTGGAATCGAACCAGCAACCTTTGGGTTACCAGTCCAACTCCCTAACCACTAGTCCTTGACTGCCCCTATATTGTGATCAAGAGCCGAAAGACTTGTATGTTTCCGTGGCACAAAAGAAGGAATAAATAACAAAAAGACAAAACATCGGCATCGGCCATCGGCCAAGTTGTTATGTTAAACATCGGTATCGGTATCGGCCCAGAATTTCCCAATCGGTGCATCCCTATATTTAACGTCATTGCACATGCGCAGTCCTTTCAGTTTCGGTTTTCAATCCGATCAAGTGTTTACATGTTCTCTCGATCGGATTACAAAAGGGATAAACCACCCCTTTCAATCCGATCGAAATTTCATTCGGATCGAGCTCAATCAGAACGATTAAGGTGTTTACATGAAGTTTTTTTAGTCCGATTGAGCCATCAATCCGATTATAGGTGTCCATGTAAACGCAGCTATTGACAAATGCGGAACAATTAGTCCATGCGTTCATGACCTCAAGGCTAGATTATTGTAATGCTCTACTGGGTGGTTGCCCTGCACGCTTAATAAACAAACTACAGCTGGTCCAAAATGCAGCAGTTCGAGTTCTTACTAGAACCAGGAAGTATGACCATATTAGCCCTGTTCTGTCAACACTGCACTGGCTCCCTATTAAACATTGTATGCATTGTAAAACATTGCTGATTACTTACAGAGCACTAAATGGTTTAGCTCCACAGTACTTGAGCGAGCTCTTTACGCATTATAGTCCTTCACGTCTATTGCGATCTCAAAATTCCAGCCAGTTGATAATACCTAGAATATCAAAATCGACTGCTGGCGGTAGATCCTTTTCCTATTTAGCACCAACATTTTGGAACAGTCTTCCTAACATTGTCCGGGAATAAGACACACTCAGTCATGTCAGTTTAAAGCAAGATTAAAGACTCATCTCTTTGACCTAGCATACACATAACACATTATAGACTTCTATAATTCAATGTTAGGCTGCATAGATTAGGAATCAGCCGGAACCGGGAACACTTCCCATAAATCCTGATGTACTCGTTATACACCATAAGAAGAATGGCATCTACACTAATTTTAGTGTCTTTGTTTATCCCGAGGTTTTCCCGCAGTCCGCCGGATCCAGGCTGTATCCAGATCTGATGAAGGACCTTCGCCTGGACCTGATGTCAATGCAGTGCTGAAGTACCAACTAGTCTCTCCCTATGGAGGATCCCTTTACCACTCTACAGATAAAGCGTTGTTGGGAAAATTTGTTTTTGCCTACCCCGAAGTGACAAAATAGAATTCTGTATCAAAATTTATTTAACAAATGATCGTTGTGACAGAAGCGAATCAATCAAAACTATCTTTAGCTGGAAAATAACTTTATTAAAGAACCGCTATAAAGACAAAACAATCTCTGTTACCTTAAATTATACGCTTATCTCTGTAAAGTTGCTTTGAAACAATCTACATTGTTAAAAGCACTTTATAAATGAAGATGACTTGACTTTTAATTATTAATGGCCGTTCACACTAGACTTTTCCTTCATAGATTTCCATTCATGAGTCTATGAAAGTGAGACACCAGAAACACAAGCTCAAGTGAATAACCCTGTGAGAAATAACACAAACATTTATCATTCAAGTGGAGTGGATTGCTTTTTTTTTTTATTATTATTATTTGTTATACCAGTATGTTAAATTTATGTTTGTGAAAAAGCTGCCACAGAAAGCGGCCGCGGCTTTAACTAGTTTTAAATTAACAATTTTTATTAGCATTATCTGTGTCCTACATGTTTCACTCAACCCTGTTACTCCTGACATGATTTTCCTCCTTTTAAAAACAGAGCATTTCTTAAAACTGTGACATCATCTGGGCTCTTTCTACTGCATGATGGGAAGACAAGAGAATAATCTCAATCCATTGTCTCAGTTTTTACACAAACTGTAGCATTGACTGAATTCATCAACCCTGTTACCAAAGTTACTGTAAGAAGAATCTCTATAATTATGAATAACTTGTATGATATTTGACAAATACAACTTTATCAGTAACTTGGTGTTTACTGATTATTTTTAAAAAATAATTAATTGTTTAACTATGTTGAAAATGACTAAAATTCTGGTAACGTTGTTGCAAATTGTAAACCAGATATAAAATAAATGTAAAATAGTATTTAGCTTGATCTAATATTGATAATCAATATAAAAATGTCTCAAACCTCCCTTTACTGACCATTTGTTGAAGAACAAACCCAGAACATTCTGTATCATTTCATAGTTTAACTGTTTATCTAAAAGTGATGAAGTGCTTGAATGTTTCTAGCATGAATGTTCCTCAGCATCATGAATGAATGAAGAATAAACACCAACCTCTTTGTTCTTCGGTATCTTCAGTGTGTTTCATTCTGCAGGGTTCTGGATCACTCATGTTCTCACTGTCCTCTTTAATAAACTCAGTCTTTGCAGATTTCAGCTCTTCCTGATGTTGTCTTCCCTTTCTAGCTGATGGGAATTTACAGCATTTATTGGAGAATTACTGTGGGAGGAGCTTCACTGATGATGTAATCGTAGTGGGTGGAGCTGGGGAGCTGATCTGCCAAAATCAAACAATTACTCAGTTTGTTTTTGTTTTTTGAACCATCTTCCTTTCAATAGTTAACACACACAGTAACATGCATGAAGCAAAATGTACATGCTTTACATCTGGACTGTTCAGTGCCATTGGACATCAATAAATACAAGAAAACTTTTAAATGAACACATTATATTCTAAACCTGGTATTGGAAGTACATACCCGTACAATTTCAAAGAGAGAAAAAGTTCAGGATTCTATCTCCATTCAGAATCAGCCTAACATAAGAAAAAGGACAACTGAAACATGTGGACTGCATTACAAGATGACAGACTGGCGAGCGCTAGCACACAGCAAAACAAACCACGAGGTTAGCAATTTCTTAAGCACTCAAAACAGCAGTTCTCGACACATCTCGACTAAATATGTGCGCTCATCATAAAATGCACGTACAAGTTACCAGGTGCACTAAAGCTAAAGTTACAACAGGTATATTTCAAGCTTACATCGCACTGATGTGAACACCTACCTCTCTCAGTCCAGTAGAATGCAGACTGAGAAACGAGCACGAAAATTCAGTATATGACCACCACTCTAGCCTCTGTCCAATAGAGGGCGCACTTACACAGCAAACAACTCTCCCGATACCCATGAAATGACTTAACAATACAAGACTCACATAAAACTCACATACCCACAAAATATAAAATGAGAGGTTGCAAAAATATTTGTCATTCTTTAACCTGTTAAATAAGCATCTGTCTATCTATTCATCCTACAGTTCTGGTGCCAATTCATTAATTATTTTGAGCAATTTTTATTGCTAATCCTAACATTATTCTGCTTCTTCATTAAAATCCAGATATCTTCCAAATGTAAATAATGGTAAGAAAAACAGTTAGAATCATCAACACAGAAATAAACGTACAGGCTATTGTAGCCAACAATTTACCCTCAGTCTGACACCAATGAAATGAGCTTTAAGTGTCAATTTACAGGAGATCTGAAGACATCAGCATAATAAATGAGGTGAAAACAGGAACTAATGTCATGAAATAAAGAGTGTTTTCAGCAGATCTGTTAATATTGATGAGCCTCAGACTATCAACACTCATTCAACAAGCCATTCAGGATCATCTCACTTTATTCTGAGTGTTTGCTGTTAGAAACAGATTGAGTAGGCTAAATGATAAAGGATATAACAGCCTGTAAAACTTCTCTATTGGAATAATTGATAAAGTTAGATTTTTTGATAACTACATTCATTACAATAAAGTTATTAGATCATTAAAATGTGCAGAAACTGAAACAGTTTCAGCTTTTTTTTTCTCCAGTTTTTTATTTTTTTTAATAAAGAGCACCACAAGTAATATTATTCCAGGTGTAATATATACAGTATTATTTATGTATAAATTTAAAATGTCTCATCATGTGACTCATTATAGGCTCAATGTAAATGATTTAGCAGTATATGTTGCAGTTTATTTTAATAATGTAAAATAACTAACACATTTAATCTGTATATGTGTCAAAAGAGGAGACATAAAGTGGCTGTAGCAACACTTGAGATTGATTTCCATCAATTCCCCTGACAGATCTCAAACTTTAACTCTTGACTTCGTATTCTGTCCAAACCGGTCCAAACGCACCAGTCAGGTGACTGTAAATGCGCAAAAACTGTTTCCATTGCAGTTTTGGTAAATATTTATTTTTCGAATTGCCTGAAAAACCACCTCATGCTAGCGTAAAAACTTGTTTGCGATAAATGGGAGTTATTGCGAAATTGACGTGTTTTCATTCAGCATATTTTCAATTTGTGCAATTTGAAGGGGAATGGAAACGCGGCTTGTGACACATGTTCTCACTTGAGTCTCATTACTTTCTCTCTACTTCTTGCGTGTGTTCCCCTTGTTCTTTGTCAGATTATTGCGTGTGTAATAGTTCCTGTTTTCACCTCATTTATTATGCTGATGTCTTCAGATCTCCTGTGAATTGACACTTAAAGCTCATTTCATTGGTGTCAGCAGACTGAGGGTGTTTGTTGGTTACTATGTACATTTATTTCTGTCTTTATGCATTGAATTATTTTTCTTACCATTATTTATATTTGGAATAATTTTATTACAATATTTATATTCTGCTATCAATAAGTATAAAATAGCCATTCCACCGACAGGGTGACAATTCTGTCCCCATTATACATTATATGTATAAAAATGCATGAAAATTAACTCTAAAATATGAAAAAAATAAAAAATAAATACTTAAACTAAAAAATAGCATTTTCTGTGTGTCCGCTATCTCTAAACGTTATTGAATTATTATTAAAATCCTTCAGAAATCAGAATTTTTTTGCATTGTTGTGTGACTTTGTATCCATTCAATGCTTTAAATTTATTTATTTATTCATGAGAAAAAAACGTGTTACCTAATATTTTAGATAAAATACACACTTGGAAGATCATAAGTCATCTAATTTTAATTTCTGGATATTTGAAGGTCAATCTCAACATACTGTCTTGTTACCTAAATTATTTCTTAGATTTTATTTAAAAAAATATTAACTTTTAGTAAGTCACTAGAATTTCCTCTGTGTCCTTATGCTATTAGCATGTATGCTATGTGGCCATATGCCATGTATCTGATAACTTTTTGCTTAAAAACTCCTGTTACTTATATGAAAAATAACAGGGGTGAGTTAAAGTAACATGAGTGAGTAGAGTCCTCTGTTTTGTTGATTTAAAGGAACACTCCACCGTTTTTTGAAATAGGGCTTATTCACCTTCTTTCCTACATTTAGATAGGTGGGCAAATGCATTTTTGTCTCAGTGCATGCATTGTTTTAGTTTGACAGGGTCAGCGCTAGCTTAGCTTAGCATAATGAATGGAATCCTTTGTTGCCAGCTAGCATGTCCTGAGTAAAAGTGATATAAAAAAAAAAAAAAAAAAAACCTAATTATTTCTTGTGGCCTGCGTATTCACAACGAGTACAAATAGTGATGCAGATTAACACTAGGCGATTTCCTAGGCAGATATTGACTTATATATTAAGGACTATATTAGGGGGAAGCACAGGCGAAGCACTGCTACTTGGGCATGATATCTCTGCACCCAAGTAGCAGTGCTTCGCCTGTGCTTCCCCCTAATATAGTCCCAAGTCAATATCTGCATAGGAAATCGCCTAGTGTTAATCTGCATCACTATTTGTACTTGTTGTGAATACGCAGGCCACAAGAAATAATTAGGTGTTTTTTTATTTATTTTATATATTACTTTTACTCATGACATGCTAGCTGGCAACAAAGGATTCCATTCATTATGCTAAACTAAGCTAGGGCCGACCCTGTCAAACTAAAACAATGCATGCACTGAGACAAAAATGCATTTGCCCACCTATCTAAATGTAGGAAAGAAGGTGAATAAGCCCTATTTCAAAAAACGGTGGAGTGTTCCTTTAATACTGTAAATATTAGTAATCATAGTATCATATTGTACCTTTAACATTTAAGGTTGCAATTACTTATATTTTAGACATTAGCATTAGTTTTACAATGTGGACACCATACTTCCAGGGAGCCAGTCCACCACAAAGTGACTTAAACCTTTTGTCTTTCTTCTGTTTTGTATAAGATGGAGAGAACTCATACTATGCCAGAAACACCCATCCATGGCATCCTGCAGGGGAAGAAGCGAAACACACTGGCAAACCTCTCTTTTCTCCCTTTTTTGTCTTAACTTCCCTCTATATAAAGTGATTTTTTCCACAAATATCAATTATTTAAACATATAACCTGCAATTTTTTTTTTAAATAAACACTTTCTTGTGGTGAAAACAAAGGAATTAATTGAAATGCTTTTTTAAATGGCACATGAGTTTTGGTAATAGGACTGAGAAAACGTGTCCATCTTCTGCTTAGAAACCTTGTAACAAATTAAATAAAGTTGCCTGAGATTGACCAATACACATTTTTAATAGTTAAATATGTGTAGTATTAGATTCAGTGTTGAAAAAAATAAAAAATAAATAAAGTTTAATTCTGAAGAGTTACAACAAGCAAATGTCACCCATTCAGTGGAATGGAAACAAACTCAGCAACATATATTCTTTTTATTTTGGGCAGATCAGCTTTGGGCATGTCAATCACATAATCAGTGAAGCTCCTCCTACATCAATCACATGGTCATTGAAGCCCCTCCCACAAAAATTCCCCAATAAACGCTGCAAGTGAAGACGAGCATCAGAACATCAGGAAGAGCTGAAATCTGCAAAGACTGAGTTTATTAAAGAGGACAGTGAGAACATGAGTGATCCAGAACCCTGCAGAATGAAACACACTGAAGATCCTGAAGAACAAAGAGGTTGGTGTTTATTCTTCATTCATTCATGATGCTGAAGAACATTCATGTTAGAAACATTCAAGCACTTCATCACATTTAGATAAACAGTTAAACTATGAAATGGCTGCAAAAGTTTCATTTTTGGTTTTCAACAAATGGTCAGTGGAGGGAGGTTTAAGAAATGTTCATATTGATTGTCAACATCAGGTCAAACTAAATATAATTTTAGCTCTTTTATCCCTTAAAGACCTATACAGCCGCCGACGGCTAAAAATAACTATTGTTCTTTAATGTTTAATAACTTTTGAACTGCTAATCCAATCTGTATGCTTTAAAAAGT
Organism: Rutilus rutilus; assembly: GCF_951802725.1. Taxonomy (NCBI): domain Eukaryota; kingdom Metazoa; phylum Chordata; class Actinopteri; order Cypriniformes; family Leuciscidae; genus Rutilus; species Rutilus rutilus. The sequence goes on along the minus strand of NC_140209.1, from coordinate 17,365,892 downwards.
CCCATAAAGAGGAGATTCGCTGCTTTTCTGTTTGCGTTTGAACATTCAGATGTTCCGTAGTTAATGTGATTGTCATCAAGTTCTGATCAGCATTGATTCGTCAAAGAAACCCATGCGGTTAATGCTTAGTCCCCCATTGTCTTGCACAAGACAATTTTCACAATTGTTTACACTTCTTGCTGCATATATATACAGTATATATATATATACTGTATATATATATATATATATATATATATATATATATACTGTGCAATCATAATCAACCACTCCTTCAAAATGATATATGGCACTTGATGTTGGCTGCTGCTATATTTTTTATAAAGATACATTCAATGTATATAAAAAAAAAACATTAAATCCAAAGTATAGTAATATACAATCTGCTCCACTTGACTGCAAAAAGTTTGTGTTCTTGTAACTCACTGTGTGACGTTTCTGTGGCAAGCAGAGCCGGTGTTGAATTCACCAAACTCAAACAGGAAGACAGGGAAACTTGTTTATTTAACTTTATTTAATATATATAATTTTTTTTTTTTAAAACAGCAAAATGGTAATATGTTATAGCAGTTGTCTACTTATGTCCTTTATTTATTTTTTTTTTATTATTATTTTGATGATTTTTTTTTTCTTTCACTTCAGAGTCGCTCAAAGAAAAAACTGAAATTATTAAAGGAAAGAAGAACTAAGAAATCTTTCACCTGCACTCAGTGTGGAAAAAGTTACACAGCCAAACAAAGTCTTGAGCGCCACATGAGAGCTCATACAGGAGAGAAGCTGTTCACATGTGATCAGTGTGGGAAGAGTTTCACGAGCAAACGAGAAATTGAAATTCACATGAAAGAGAAGCCGTTCTCATGTGATCAATGTGGGACGAGCTTCACACAAAAAACACATCTTGATGTTCACATGAGGATCCACACTGGAGAAAGACCGTTCACATGTGATCAGTGTGGAAAAACATTTATTAGTTCATCAACCCTGAAGAGACACAATCTAATAGTTCATATAAAGGAGAAGCCGCATCCATGTTCGGACTGTGGAAAGAGTTTTTCACTGCTGTGCAATTTAAAAGTACATCAGAAAATGCACACTGGTGTAAGAGAGTACATGTGCTTTGAGTGTAAGAAGACTTTTACTACAGCAGACAATTTAAAAGTGCACCAGAGGATCCACACTGGAGAAAAACCTTACAAGTGTTCACACTGTGACAAGAGATTCAATAAGTCATCAAATCTGAAAACACATGAGATGATCCACAGCAGAGAGAAGCCGCACACGTGTGATCAGTGTGGGAATAATTTCTCTTTTAAAAGTCACCTTAAGCTACACATGAAGATCCATTCAGTGGAGAAACAGGATCACCGGCATCCATGTTGAGAGAGGTTCCTTCAGTTATCTTTACTCACAGTCTGAGATCACAGATAGTTATATATTATAACGATGTTGGATTATCCGTGAACAGTCAATTTCATTAAATGAACCCAACACCGCATTCCACAGTTCAGAACGATTCCCCATCAAACCATTAGTAAGTCATAAAACACAGTCATGGTGCCGAGATGGCTAAAGGAGATGTCACCCCCCTTTCCCTTGTTGTGCGTGTCTAATCTCATATCAGCGATGCCAGTACAGCAGGAACAGATTTCTCTTTGTTCCCCAAACTTAAGACCAAATGGCCAAGAAACCCTGTGGTGACCCCAATGCATAAATCCACAGCCTTATCAGGAAACGAAGGACGCTAAGGCATTCCCATTGCCACAAATCTTAAACCAGGGAACCTCCTTCCTGCAGCTGTAAATTCCAGAGACTTTTGTCTCCAAAACCAATAGACTGAAATTAACCCACTTGTAGTGTAATACAAACAACGGTCTCAAAATTGCTTCCAATAAGTTGAATTGATCACCAGTATTTACCTCATATCTTAAGTATCATGTATGTTTTATATAACCTGTGGAGTTCTTTCTGTGTGTTTAACTCTCATTACAGCCTATTCGTAGGGTTTTCTACCTCAGTTATAGGAACTATAATCACCAGAAGTTGCCTCATACATGTGTATTCTCTGTATTATGTAGGCTATGCTTTATATTACTCAAGTTAATTTTGTGTGTTAAACACTTATCACAGCTAAATCCTTATTTACTTCCACCTCAACTATGGGAAATATATGTATTTTGGTACCTACTTGATGGGTAAGTGATTTCTAGAATTTGTGTAGGATGCACCATACTTAAACTATTAAGTTTGCTTATTAAAGCGTTTAACTAAACTCTCAGGAGTTTGGGCACACGTGATCACGTGGACATTACGCTAATTACATGCAAGAACCGGAGGTCCCGCCCAAGACAATATCTGATTGGCTGTCGCACTAGGAAGGACGGGTCAGATGGACACGCTTATAACCAGTGATGGGAATAACGGCGTTATAAATAAACGGCGTTACTAACGGCGTTATTTTTTTCAGTAACGAGTAATCAAACTAATTACTGTTTCCTCCGTTACAACGCCGTTACCGTTACTGTCAATAAAATGCAGCGTTACTATAAGCTCACTGAATCGGTTTTCATCCGAGTAGGCTCCCTCTCGCCATAGGAGCTGCAAAGTTTTTTCTCTGGTGTGTGTGTTTATGAGACTGGACAAAAGTGAGGCGAACGCCTTGAGCGCGCTCGACAGTGCGCGAGAGAGACCGAGTGTGTCCGAGAAAGCGCTCGGCAGTGCGCGAGAGAGACTGAGTGTGTACGAGCAGCATAAATGCTTTATTTATAAATAAATTACACATTTCAGCATTAGAATAATCTCTGTAGGATTTTATTTAGTTTATAAGCTCCAAAATAACCCGCAGGTAACATTCAAAGAAAACATCTTTGTTTGACCGGTTGTGAACACGTGCGGCAAACACGAATTTGGCTAAAATAACCTCTGATGACGACGTTCTCTGTAGGTTATAAAAATAAACCCCCAATAGATTATATTTTATTATTATTATTTATGTTGGTATATTGTTCAGTATTATATTGAGAGAACTTTTTTCTAAACTTACTATTGTGAGGAAGAAAATACTTCAAGTAGGCTATACAGTGGCCCTCATTTATCAAAAGTGCGTACACCAAATTTCCAGCGTACACCTGGCGTACACCCAAAACCACGGTGACTTTGAGATTTATCAATATGGACGTTGGCGTACGGCACGCTCAAATCCTACGCCAGCTCAGAGGTGGTGTACGCACGTTTTGAGTGCGGGAATGCGCAGAAAAACAATTCCTAACACCACAAAACGCACTGACAAACTAAAAGATATGATATATTATGACCCACTGTAAAAAAACAACAACATAGTAATTATAAACTTCAGTGTTTATTTTTGTGCAACATGGACTTCAATGTTTAATTTGTGTGACTTTACCAAAGCATTTGAATTGTAGGCATATGTATTCCTTAAGTTGCAAGCCTGTGCGCTTTACCTGACGTTTCAAGCCTTGTTTATACTTTCGCCTGGCTCCGCAGCGCGAGTCTCCGCAGACTGCGCGCCCACCTCCCCAAACGGGACGAGGCGTTTATACTCGACGCGCTCGCCGTTGTTCTTTGAAACGATGGTTAGGCCAGCGTTAGGCCCGGCAGGTGTGCACGGACTGGGTTCAGTAATGAAAGGCTTTCAATGACCAAAAAAATAATTCAGACTGACAAAATAATAAAAATGACATTCTTCTTCTTTTAAATAATAATAATAATAATAATAATAATAAAAATACAAATAATAATAATAACGACATTCTTCTTCTAAATAACAATAAGCGTCATTAATAAAAATCTAGAAATCAATTTTGTTTCTTTGCACTTCCTGGTTTCGCTTTCTCTTTCTCAAAGAAGTTTCTCTTCTTTGCCGTCTTCCGTGTGTCCATGGCGTAAAATGAGGGCGTGGGGGAAGCGGAGACTTGAATATATAGGGGCGTGTTATTCTAATGACGCTCGTTTTCAGCCGCGGCATTTATCAAGCGCAGGTATTGCGTACACCTGGATTTCAAAGGTACGCACAGCTTCATAAATCAGGCGGTGATAAGAGTGTAAGCATAATCTTACGCCAACATATACGCCCGTTTCTACGCAAGAATGATAAATGAGGGCCAGTATGTCTACCAGTTGAGTTGAGTCATTTTAATTATATGCACTAGTGTATGTATATGTATTTTTATTTATTTATTACTATTTATTTATTTTTGGTACATTTCTTGAGAAGCATAATTTATTTTTAGACTTATTTGTTGTCCAGTTGTGGTCTGTGCAATAAATATTAAAAGTTCTAAACCATCTATTCTATTGTGTTTTGTTGTTCCACTATAGTAATGATAATATTTTAATATTTAAGTTAATAGGTGTCTCTCACATTGTCCCACAGCAACATTAAAATAGTGTAGATTAGTGTACAATGTTTTATAATAATAAGATGTTATATTTAGTGTCCATTTCATTCATTTAACATTTCACATTGGGGGTATCCAAGACATTTCTTATATTTAAACTTTTTTTTTTTTTTAAGTAACGCAATAGTTACTTTCCCTGGTAATTAGTTACTTTTGTAATGATGTAATTCAGTTACTAACGCAGTTACTTTTTATGAGAAGTAACTAGTAACTATAACTAATTACTTGTTAAAAGTAACTTACCCAACACTGCTTATAACCCAATGACAAGCACCTATGCGTTGCTTTTTGCCTTGCTTTGCAGTGACTTTTGCTCTTGCCTATGTTTGTGCTGACCTTTCCATCGTCCAGCGTCATAGGTAATCGAAAGACATGCTCCCAGGAAAATATCAAAGGTGAAGAGAAGACACCTGCCTATGGAAGCTTATGGTGCAAAATGAAAATGAAAATTCAATTATATAATTTACATTTGCCATTTCATACACTAGTTTTAATATGTAAATTGAATACATTTTAACGCTTTATAAGTTGCAAAATTAAAATTAAAATGTATTACAGAAATGATTAGATATGTTTAACATGTTCAAGCAAAAACTGTGGCAAAATTGTAATTTAAATGTAATTTTTTCTTAATTGCATTTACACTCACAGTTAAAGGTGCATTGCGCAAGACTCTGAGTTTTTGCAGAACTATGCCCCATCTGGTGACAAGCGAAACTGCAACCAGAGGTGTGCACGCTCAACAGCACGAGCTGTTCATAACCAAAGGAGCATCAGCCGCACAAATCTTTTGTTTACAGTCATAATGTCTTTAGAGGTAATAAAGTTATAAATCTGCAAGTCATTTTAAATATGTGAAAGGAAAAGCATTTGAGTAAATTACACACTTATGTGTGAGGGGAAAACGGGGGTAGTAGAAAACTTCGTTTTTTGTTTCCATCTATCTCCATGTTGAACTGTTTTATGTGTTTACTGTATCCACTTATGATTGTATTATTGTGGAAACACGTTCATGAACAATATAAGTTATTACTTTGTAAAAGCTCAAAATAATAATCATACCATACACAGTTGGTCAACAAAGTACACTCAAATGTCTCAAGGTAATATTCATAGATTATTACATCATTTGTTGTCATAGATTTGCCGTATCAGACATTAGAGACTGGGCTATATTTTACCGTTTTATCAAGAAAAAAGCCAACTGAGGATCCCGTTTGAGCCCTAGAGCAGACCGGAGATTCCAACGAACAGTATTTATATCGTTTTTACCTTTTGTACACAGCCACGTCCAAGTGATCTGAGGGCGCGGGCGCTTCCTAGTGTGTGCAGACCGGAGATCTCTCTTTTTTTTTAAAGCCCGATGTTGACTCTCGTCTTATTCCGACGCCTGTGGCACTAGCCAAAAGTTTTCTTTTCTTTGTCTTATGTGGAGTTTGCGTTGGGGTTTGGAATGAACTACAAGCCGGTCTCTTTGAATCCATCTTCTACTTTTGTCGAAAGTTGACTAAAGTTTTGTCGCACGAGTTGTCTTCGCTGATACGGAGAATGGCGGCGAATACACAAACCTGCCAGACATAGCCAGGTGAGCATGACGTCACGCCCAGTCTCAAATTCCATCCCGAATCCCTCTTATTTATTTTACTGTACAGAATTATAGAGGCAATCGCAGTGATCAGAGAAGGGCTTATTCAGCCCATCAGGCAATTGTTTAAGCATGTATGGGTTAGAAAAACAGGTATTTTTAACATGAAATGTTGCGCAATGCACCTTTAACCCTTTCGCACGTACGATCACACCGGTGTGATCAGTCTAGGCTGGTCCCTGGAGCGTACGATCACACCGGTGTGATTAGAACGGTCAGTGCATGACGTGATCAACTGCTAAATTCAAATGTCCTTTCGCACGTTGGCTGGCGCTGAGCCAGAGACAGGCGCGCTCAGAGCTGTCATATATCACAACTTTTCAGTGTTTTCAACCACATAATGTTTATTTTAGGTTTCAGACATATAAGTACTAAAAAAACAATACATTTAGAGTTTGTAAAATACACACTGATGTCAAAGGAAGAGGCAATAATAATCCTTTCCATTATAATTTTTATTCATATCAGATACACATTGTGTAAGTAACTTTAAAGTTTACTCTATTCTTCTCCCAGTTCACCAGCCACTTACTTTTATGTATTTCGGGAGTCGTGGATGAATTCACATGTTGTAAACAATCCAACAGATCCGATTCTCTGAACTGCGTCTGCGGCACAAACTAAGATGGCGGCGCCCATCGCGCATACAGCTCAACTAACGCGATCGTTATAAAGGTGTTTAAACAACAAAACACTTCCACTTGCATATATTTGACAATCGGAATATCAGCTATTTCATGCCATATCTAACAAATTTGTGAATATTTTGAATAAAAAAGGAAAAATTACATAAAAGCAGATCATCATTCATTCAGCTCTGTTGTTGCTGCGGTGTGTCACGTGACAAGCAATGACGCGTCACCATGGACACCATAAAGTGACACATTCTAAATAACGGTCGCCTTGAAAAACTCACGCTGGGGGGTCAGCCAGAATATTTTAAACTTGCGTGTGAAAGGGTTAAGACACTTGCGATTGCATTTACATTAAGTGTCACGCAATGAATGTAGCAAAATTCAATGTGCAATTTGAAAATGCATTCTGAGCTGATCATGTGCCGCCCCGCCCTGTCGATCACTGCGTGAAGGCGACAAGGCATGGCTCGGCAACAGGTAAACATAGGCTTTGGTGCGTATTTTGAGGTGTTGGAAGGAAACACGGCGGCGGCAGAGCTGATATGAGCGTTAAATTCACTAGCAGATGAAGTGAAGCGTGGACAGAGAATGGTAGTGTTTCCGAAGATTATTACGCGTCTGCAGGTGATAGAACCAGTACGATGTTGGACCGTCTGGGTCTGGTAGAGTGTTTGCCTTATCAAGCGTCGTCGACACCCATGTCAACATGCTGCGCTGCTGTTGTCTTATGCTGGACTGTGTTGATGGTTTTGTTTTCTATCAAATATTGTCATTGTCAGATATACATGCTTATCTTTATTCTTATTAGCCTACTATTAACTGTAATACCCAATAATGTTGGAGATCCTATAGTTTTTCCTTACAAATGCATAGGCCTATTACCCTGTGATCACATAATATGACAAAGCTCCATTGGTATTCGGTATTAATAGCTACCGAAAAATAAATGTGACCGCTCTTTATTTATTTATAACTGACTGTAATGTTCAATAAAGTGACGAATGTGATGTGTGACCATCTCTGTTTATTCAGCTGTATAATCATAAAATATGAGGCAGACATGCGAGTCCCTTTCCATTTTATAATAGGGTTTCCCATATGTTCATTAATTTGTGGCGGCCCGCCACAATATCAACGCGGCCGCCACGGATTGATTTTCAGATTTTTTTACTATTTAATATGGGTAAAGTTGTATTTTATTGTAGAGCTGCGCGCAGCTTGCTCCCTCCCTCCCTCTCTCACAAACTGACAACGGAGGAGCAGCTCTTCGAGCACGATCTGAATCAAACACGAGCGTCAAAAGAAGAAGAAGCATGCGTTGGAGGAAGGATTGTTTCCGGTGCTCGAAGATAACAGAATCAATCCGGAGTTGAATGTTAAGTAATAAACACTTTTGCACAACATAACTCTGAGAAGTTAGTCTATGTAGTTGTCGCGTTTCCATTACAGAATGAGATTCTCACAACATTTTGATAAAAAACTATTGCAAAATGACGGCCGTTTCTTAACCAATGTTATGCGACTAAAATGTAATTTTTTCCCTCTCGCGATCAGTCATTCCAAAAATCATGGCAACGGACGCTGGTAGGTTTATATATATATATATCACAGCCACCGCACACTCTAAAAAGTGCATATGGCTTGTTGTTATGTTAAAGAACTTTTTATACATGATCTGACTCAATAAATTCACTTTTCTGCCTTGTCGTTGGTCTAATGTAAATTAATGTAATTGTCTTGAAGTAAAACTAAGTGTTTGGGTGTAATTTAAACTAATTGCTTTAAATCAAATGACAATTTTACTTTCATATACAAACCACGTGACTACTGACATCATCGACTTTGGGCCGAGAATTTTCTGATCGGCCGACATCTTGTTTTGCTGCATCTCGGTGCGGATACACTTTCCACATTGGTGAGTAATACGTTTTTACGTTTTTTTCCTCAGTTTTATCGTATAGTTGTATCTGTTCATATACACTTGTATGATATTAAAGTAGAATTCGATGCGTTAATGCCTGTGTTTTGTTGAGTAACGTTAGTCTGTTTGTTTTATTTTAAAGACTGGTCAGAGTCATCGTATATTTCTAGTGTAAGTTAGCTATAAGTTATAGGGCGGGCACGCGCAGCTTGGGGTGCTAACAGACAGCTAACATAGCTGACTAGATTTGAGCTAGCTGATTGGCTACAGTTTATGTCAAACATGTATATCTTAAATCAGCAATTGGCTAAGCTGCTCCACAGACCTGCCTCTCTGGGGCGATTTCTCCAGCGCCCCAGAGCTGATGAGACGTGCACGCCGGTGGAGGAGACGTGTTGAAAAAGCAGACATTTTTAATTTCTATCATATTTTTCACATAGACTGGGTGTATTTAATATCTTAAACACACAAATACTGACAATTTGTATGATTTATGTATGTATTTACTTATTTATTTAATGAGTGTGGCTCATAAACTGTGGTCTGGCTCATGGGGGGGGGCGGCGCCTTAGCGCCTTCTATTGGCCAGCCGCCCCTGGCTATAACGTTAAGTAACCGTATAGCGATTAATAAATACTTTAGTAATAGATCATTTGTGGACTATTACTTCATATTATATATTTACATTATATATTTGGGGGTTTTCTGCATTACGAGGCGACCGCCTCCGTCAACCGTCAAATGTCTGCCGCCTCCGGCTATCGACAAAAATCAGACAGTGCATGCCTCGCACCCACACAGAATCTTTATTGCAGAGTAGCCGTCATCTACGCGCTGCCTCGACTAACGCGAGTTTCGAGCTACTATAGATTCTGTATTGCAATGTAGTGGGACAACTTTTTATTTTTTTGGTTACAACAACACCGGCGAGTGTGACTCATGTTCCTCGTTCCCGATGCTGAGCACATCCACTTCCTCAGAAGCAGATAGCTCGAGCATCGGGCACTCGTCACGGGCAGAAGAAGCCACATCGCGGGCTTCTGCGTCGTGAGCGAGCGTTATAGAATCTGCGGATGATGAACATGAAAGTGCCTCGGGAGTCTCGTTCTCAATCCGCGAGATCCTTCTGCGATCCCCACGATCTAAGCCGCCGCGCCGCCTCAACGGACACGGGACCCGAACCGCGGGGATCGCGAGCCAAGTGGGAGCGCAGCACTCTATAGTACTTTCACAGTGATCACAGGCAGCCCCCTCGAGAACTGCCTGTGCGTGCTGCGCTCCTAACAGTGTACACACAACTGATGCGTGTCCCCACCCGTGAGAAATATAGGGCAGGGGTGCACACACTTAGTGTATCTTTCGCTCGCCATAATATAGAGGATTTCACTGACAAACAACATCAAATAAGACAGACAGTTTCACAGAGAGCGCTTGCTGAAGAGCGAAAGCTAATGTGCCAGCGTCACTTTTATGCATCCGGTTATGCCGTCACATGTTACGTCATGACGCAACACCAATCAGGATTGGAATAGTTTCATTCATACTTCAGAGGCGCACGCTAAGGGAGCGTCCCCAAAGAGTCGTTTTTAACGACGCAGTGCGAGTTCCCTCGAAAGGGAACTGAAAGATAGGCTGCTATCTCAGACTGACTACAGGAGCGAAATGAAATTCGCGGAAGTAGGAAGTCTGACGTAGTCAGGCTAGTGTTTACTCACCTCTTACGGTGATTTTCTGAAGTAAAACTGACACTTCATCTTTTGTGTGATGTACAATAAACTTAAACTCATCAGTATTTGTTTGATCATCATTCGGACCTGGCCCGAAACAGCAGACTTGTAGGCTATTAATAAATAATGGATACATAGAAGCAGATGACAAATACGTTATAATAACCGTAATTAAACTACTAAACTATACCTGTTCCATCTCTATACAGCACTCTGACTCTGTAGGCATTATTGTCCGACTCGAAATGAACACCGTTACTGAGAGTTTCTGATATTATCATCATTCTGTGAGATGAAATTGTCCTGAGAGACTGAGCGTGAGCTCGTGAAGCTCCGCCCCCTGGGTCGTCCAGCAGCAGCTTATTTGCATTTAAAGGGCACACACTAAAACAGCGCGTTTTTCTGAGCCCCCAAAAATGACAATTTAAACATGTTGTAAAAAAATTATCTGTTGGGTAGAGCTGAAACTTCACATACACACTCTGGGGACATCAGAGACTTATTTTACATCTTGTGAAAAGGGGCATAATACGGGACATTTAAGCAGAGGGACAAGGCTTGGGCTATATATCGTCAGTCAAGGAAAAATTGATTGGGAATCATACAGACAATTAGGGAATATTTCTAAGACAATGACCCGCAACACAAAATCTAATTACTATAAAGATTGTCTCTCTAATAATTAAAAAAATCCTAAAGTCTTGTCACAGTTCATTTTCCTTTACGAAAATAACACCTACTAATGTCTTAAATGTTATCAAACAACTAAGCTCAAGCAGCGAGACAGGACGTGATGGGATTGAATCCAGATTTATTAAATTAGCATCTCATATTTTAATGTTTCCACTAGCTGACCTGTTTAATATGTCCTTATTTACTTCTGAGTTACCAGCTATCTGGAAATATGCACGCATTACTCCACTCTACAAAGGTGGTGACAGTCTTGATCCTAATAACTACAGACCTATTTCAATAATCTGCTCTATTGCGAAAGTATTTGAGAAAATAATATTTAATCAGTTATCACAGTATCTCGAGACCAATAAGATCCTTTCACAATTTCAATCCAGTTTTAGACCTAATCATTCGACAACTACAGCTTTTTTAAAATGTACTAATGATGTGTTTTCAGCATCTGATACTGGTAATCTTACAGGGTCTTTTTTTATTGATCTCAAAAAAAGCTTTTGATTTGGTGGATCACTATCTACTTTTAGATAAGCTGTTTGCAATTGGTTTATCTCAAAATGCATTATTATGGTTTAGTTCGTGTCTACATAGTAGAAAGCAATCTGTTGTTCTTAAAGGGAGTAGATATGATTTATTTGTTCAACAAAGAGGTGTACCCCAAGGTTCAACGCTGGGTCCACTTCTTTTCTCTATTTTTATTAATGATCTGCCTTTAATCTGTTCTAATTCCTCTCTTCAACTATATGCAGATGATACGTCATTTATACATCTAAATCACATTTATTGCAAATTCAAACTTCTCTTCAATTGGATTTTAGTACCTTACAGAAATGGCTGTTATCTAATAAACTACTGCTCAATAAAACTAAATCTTACACTATGGTCTTTGGTACAAGACAAGCTCTTAAAACAAAATCTAATAATCTAACTATAACGTGCAATGATGGTACTTCTCTGCATGAGGTTGATAAAGTGAAATACTTGGGTTTATGGCTTGATTCTGAAATTACATTTCTCACATTGAACACCTTCACAAAATTAATTTTGCAAACTGTGTTTTATTTCGATCCAGAAACTGTTTTACACTTATTGTCAGAAAAAAAACAAAAACAACTGATATTGCCACTTTTTGACTATGCCGATGTTGTTTATCAAAATGCATCTAAAACTAGCCTTCTACCCCTTAATACAGCATTCTGTAACGTCTCAAGGTTGAAGATGGAGTTCCAGGCAAAGATCCATAATACTCAATATTTATTTAAACTGAAGAATATACGAAACAGTGTGCGTGCACAGACAGAAGAGTGCTAACACAAACATTACCACAAACATTGACCGACAAGTGAAGAGTGAAAACCAGGAACTTAAATACACACACAGATGAACACAAGACAGGTGATGCAGATGATGACGATGAACAGGTGGGTAATGAAGGGAGTGAGTTCAGGTGTGGAAACAAAGAGGATTCTGGGAACTGTAGTGAAGACAAGACGATGACAGACGGTGAATGTGACATAACTCCCCCCTCCCGCTAGGCGTGATCCGCGCCGTAGATGGCAGAACCTGGGAGGGGGGGTGGGCATCCTGGAGTCAGTGACCGGAGGGAGAACAGGACAGACAGGAGACTCCAGGATGAGCAGGGGACCAAGGCAGTGCAGGCTGAGGAGGTGGCCATGGTGAAGCCGGCTGATCAGGGGGCCATGGCAGAGAGGACCCTTCGGGTGGCCATGGCGGAGAAGACCCTTCGGGTGGCCATGGCGGAGAAGACCCTTCGGGTGGCCATGGCGGAGAAGGCTGAGGAGGTGGCCACGGCGAAGCAGGCATAGCAGGAGTTCCAGGGATCCCCAACTGAGCCGTAGGGACCCAGAGCCGAGGCGACAACACAGGTCTGGAGGGCCAAGGCGGATCTGCAGGCTCACGGGACCGAGGCGGAGAAGGGGCTCTGGAAGCCCGTGGTGTAACCAGTGTGAGGGAGGATGACTGAGCAGGAGGGAAGACGGAGCCCGGTGGAGCAGAAGGGATGCAGGGCAGAGGCGCACCCGGTAGCACGGAGTCCCGAGGTGGAACCAGAGTGACGGCTGACCAATGCGAGGAAGGAAGGAGTGAGCCTGGTGGAGCTATAGGGCTGACAAGACCCGGCGGAGGTGAGGGCACAATGAGCCGAAGAGAAGCTGCAGGGTCGGAGGACCAAGGTGGAGTCAAAGGTTCAGGGGACTGAGGCGAGGACAGGGGATCCACTGACCAGGGTGATGCTGAGGCCTGGAGTCGGCTCCACAGCAGCACTGGCGGGTAGCTGTGGATCGGCAGCAGGGTCGACAGGGCTCAGTAGAGGCAAAACCGTGGAGCATGAAGACACCAACAGCGGAGGTGGGAGAAGGAGGCTGGGTGGGATCAGCGATGAGGGCTTGGTGCTGGGCAGATCCAGCGATGAGGGCTTGGTGCTGGGCAGATCCAGCGGTGAAGGCTCTGTGCTGGACAAGACCAGCGATGAAGAGGATGTTGAACTGGACGGGACCAGCGATGAAGAGGGCTCTGAGTTGAACGGGACCAGCGGCGAAGAGGGCTTTGAGCTGGGCAGGACCAGCGGCGAAGAGGGCTTTGAGCTGGGCAGGACCAGCGGCGAAGAGGGCTTTGAGCTGGGCAGGACCAGCGGCGAAGAGGGCTTTGAGCTGGGCAGGACCAGCGGTGAAGAGGGATCTGTGCTGGACGGGACCAGCGGTGAAGAGGGATCTGTGCTGGACGGGACCAGCGGTGAAGGCTCTAGCTTGGCGGGCATGACGCTTGCTGTTACAGGCGTGGCGGGCATGACGCTCACAGTCTCAGGGGCGGCGGGCATGACGCATACTGCCTTGGCTTCGGCAGTTCTGGCGTGAAGTGCGGGCTCGGCTGGACTGGCGTGAAGTGCAGGCTCGGCTGGACTGGCGTGAAGTGCAGGCCCGCTAGTGCTGGTGACTGAATTCCGGATGATGATGGGTGGCATGGTGAAGATGGCTGGAGATGGTGCTTGAGTGGCGATGTCCTCAACCTCACCTACGGTGAAGTTTGAGCCACTCAACCACAGCACATGATCCAGGTACTGGGCAAATGAGCCTGGGATTGCCGCTGGAGCTTGCTGGTACAGATGGTTATCCAGTCCGCCCCAAAATACTGTTTTTAGGACATCATCTGTCCAGCTTACCCCGACAGAAAGCTCCAGGAAGCCGGCAACATATTCCTCGATTGAGCAGCCATCTTGAAAACAATGAATCAGACTATCAGCTGGGGTTAGGGTGAAATGGGCAACTTCCATGCTTCTTGTGGTCGGTCAATCTGTAACGTCTCAAGGTTGAAGATGGAGTTCCAGGCAAAAATCCATAATACTCAATATTTATTTAAACTGAAGAATATACAAAACAGTGTGCATGCACAGACAGAAGAGTGCTAACACAAACATTACCACAAACATTGACCAACAAGTGAAGAGTGAAAACCAGGAACTTAAATACACACACAGATGAACACAAGACAGGTGATGCAGATGATGACTTTGAACAGGTGGGTAATGAAGGGAGTGAGTTCAGGTGTGGAAACAAAGAGGATTCTGGGAACTGTAGTGAAGACAAGACGATGACAGACGGTGATTGTGACACATACAATAATTGTAGATTGTAGATTTTCTCTTGGATGTTCCTATAATACTATAATACTTCTATAATCACTGTGTAATGTATAATTCACTTAAATGGCCCTCACTCAATAGAAGACGACACATACATTGGCTGCAACTCATATTTAAATGTGTACATTTTAGCATTCTTCAATTCATAACCTTAGGCATTCTACACAATACTTTTTTTCACTTCTATAGTCAAAAACGCAATAAGAAAGAGAGCATTTATATTTAAGGCTCCTTCAGACTGGAATAACAACTTCAAACATACTGTACATACATATCTTTAGCATCATTTTACATATTAAAAAATAGTTTGTCTTCTTATTTTGAGCTAAATTGTTCGCGTTTCAGATGATGATATACCTGTATATAATTTCCAAGTCACTATATTTGTTATCTATGTTATGTTTTTGTTAGCAAGTATTTGTTCACAGCCTCTGTGTGGCTATCAAGTGGTTGTATTCACCTAAATACTTATCTTTTTGATGTTATTTTTTTGTTGTTGTTGTTTTTGTTGTAGTGTGTTGATTGTGGCCCCGAATCCTCTAGCTACGGCCCTGTCTATCTGTTAGTTAGTACTCATTTATAATCTGTAACAAGTATTCTTTTCATTTGATTCTTTTAATAAATTTTGTTAAAACATTTATTATAATCATCTGACTGGACCATGGATTTTTGGGTACGTGTCACACTCTTCTATCTGGATCAGGGACGATCCTTCCTGGAGAAAACAACACCAGAGAGTGAGCCTTCTTTTGATAAAAGAATAATCATTATGAGATTTGATTGATCTTAAAGCCTAGCCAAAGAGGCAGCATATGACATGGTTGTTGTATTGCGAACAAGGTTTAAGAGTACCACAAAAGGGAGACTTATGAGAGATCTATTATTGTTATAATATAATACGAATTTGCATAGACTGATCACCTAACTCTTGAGGACACGACTAAAGGATAGGCTCTTTAGTTACCGTGAGATTATATATCCTAGGTAGGATGTATGATAATTGGGAACGGTATTAATCGTGATAATCCATCGCAGTGTCTGGGAAGCCGTGAGCACAGAGACTGTAGTGTACATCGCAAGTTTTTAAGTGCTGTGATGGCTCATTTTACCATAAGTTGTGAAAGCCATTTTTGTCTCACATAAAGGAAATGAAACTAGTCTGGTTTTCTTGTGAAACATATTTGGGGCTCAGCTTGAACAATCTATCTGCAGCTTTTCTTTATGCGTATGTTCCCACAGCTGCAGATAACTGAGGACATTGCGATGGATTATCACGATACCGTTCCAAATTATCCTACATCCTATCCAGGACATAGAGATAATCCTGCGGTAACTAAAGAGCCTATCCTTTAGTTGTGTCCTCAAGAGTTAGGCGATCAGTCTATACAAATTCGTATTCAATTATAAAGATAATAGATTTTCCCTTCATAGTATTAGTCTACCTTTTAAGGTACTCTTCAACCGTGTTCGCTATACAACAATAACCCTGTCGTAAGATGCCTCTTTTATGCTAGGCTTTATTAATCAATCAAATCTCACAGTGATTATCTTATATCAAAAGAATGCTCACCCTCTTGTCGTTTCCTCCAGTTAGGATCTTCCTGATCCAGATAGAAGAGTGTGACACGTACCCAAAAATCCAAGGTCCAGTCAGATGATTATAATAAATGTTTAACAATATTTATTAAAAGAATCAAATGAAAAGAATTCTTGTTACAGATTACAAACTGAGTACTAACTAACAGAGAGATACTAGCTAGGCTTAAAGCTTCTTGCATCTGATAACTGCTGGCTGTATCAGACTGGAGATTGCAAGGAAGAGCAAAGAGTCCTGTCCACGTCTCTTCTTTTATAGTCTGAATTCAGCCGTCTTAATATCAAGCGCATGACTGGTGTTTCTAGCAAGTGTAGTCCTGCTATTTCTGTGCAAGCATGACTATGTCTAGCCAGCGGCTTGTTCTCTAGCAAGCAACTGAAGATACAACAGTTCCTTTGTATTTGTGGATAATGACTCCTGTCACGGCTCTCTCATGTGGTTTGAGAGATGCAGAGATGAACAACAACCTCTTTATTCAGCAGAACACTTTTAGGTGGTTTATATTCTTTATTAACCAAGATAGTTCGTTGGCTGCATCCTTAGCTACAGATTTCATATTATGACCCTTTCTGCGTTGACGTAGAGTCGGAGGTGCAAATGAAGCGAAGGAAGTGCCACTCTCAGGTGGGCCTCCCTCAACACCCCAAACAACATGTGAGGAGTAGTTTTATCTGATCAACAGTAAATCCTCACACATCCACTGAAGGAGATGTGTGACCGTAAACTGTCGGAGAGTGACTTCCTTTCTTTCTTCTCTGATTGCAAAACACTCTCTGTGTGTCAGAACGACCCTCTTGCAAGAATGAAAACTTCGTTGGTTGTTTCTCCATTTCAGCCTCACCATTATTAAAGCTATAATTGTTTTTAGTTCTTACGAAATTAAGTGTGTAATATAAATAAATAGCGCTCATAAACAGCTGTTGAGATAATATTCTGAAGTGAAACTAAAGGTTTCATTTCAATTGTCATATTTGATGTCCTACAATAGCCTATTTCATTTGAATAAAATGTTTAATTATTAACTTTATTATTATTATTGGACAAACTATCAGGTCATTTCCTTTTTATCAGCAACCAATCGTGAAAGTAAAAGGGCTTTGTTTTGGACAGCTTTTTTTTTTATTTTTTTTTTTATTACAAACTTTATTATGAACAATACACAGGACAATAGGTACAGAGAACACTACAAATACTGTGCAACCTGCTCAAAAAAATTGAAATGTACATATGTACAGACCAGAGGATAATAACATATTAATTAATATACAAAAGGGGAAAATTAAAAAAATATGCAGTTCCTTCAGGAGATGAAATGTTCTTGTAGCCTTCATATTTTGCATGTTTTCTATTGTTTTGTAATATGATTTAAAGTTCAGATGAAATACCTTAAAACAAGGTTGTGAATTAGACCATTTACATTTGTGAATATGGTATTTTCCGAGGATAATAAACAGTTGAATAACAAAAAAAATTTTTTTGGACAAACCACATAAATCAAAGTAGCCTATAACATGACATCAACAATATTGATTCTGTTTAAATTCAATTTTGTGGTTATATATTCTTCCAAATCAGACCAATTTTTATTTTATTTTTTTTTGTGTACGATAAAATAAATGAAATATAGTCTCCTTATTTGATTGGCAAAAAACACAAGACTCATCTATGTTTATTTTAAATCTTCTTGGACAGCTCGTGTTACTTCTGCAGCTCATTTTTCCTGTCTTGTGACTAATGTCGCTAACGTCTTTTCTCATTGAACTGATTCTGATTGGCCAATGCAGTTACCAGAAAGAATCTCCTTTCACCAATGAGAAACCTCCGACACGCCCTTTCTTACTCCTAGCGGCAGCGCAACCCGAACTTGCTTTCATTTCAGAGTCTGCGTCGAGTCTTTTGAGATGAGGAGAGCAGTTCACGGTATTTCTCACATGCACACAACCATCACACACACTTTATACAGTTTGATTAAGCGACAGACTCATTTCTGTATTGTTTACATCGATCACAGCGATACTTGTGCGTCTTTGCTGGCGTCTTCCTACTGAAATAAACATTTAGTGCAGCAGCAGCGAGCATGAGGAGAATATGTTGAGTTCATTCAGACCTGAGCGATTTTGTGTTCGTTTGTGTGATTGTCTCGATGTTTGGAGTGAGAACTGTTACTGAATGCCAAGACAAAAGTTAAAGTTTGAGATCTGTGAGGGGAATTGATCTCACGTATTTCTGCCACTTTATTTCTACCCTTTTAACATCTTTGACACGTCACATCAAATTGGTTAGTTACTTTACATTATTGATTTGCATTCAGCCTCTTACAAGCCACGTGAGATATTTTAAATCTTAATATTAAAATTAATAATGTAGTGAAATATGATTAGCGTTTTATGCTAAACAATATTGGTGGTGCTCTTTATTTTTAAAGCTTTTAATCATAAAAATATTTAATGATCTAATTACATTATTGTAATAATATAGTAATTAGATATAGGCCTAGTAGAACTATATTTAGATTTATATGGACATATTATTCTGTTGTTTGATGTTTAACGTCATACTGTGAGAAATTGCAGTTTTATATGCTTTTATCGACTCAAATAATGTGTTTCTAATAGCAAACACTCAGAATGAAATGAGATGATCTGCTGATGATCCTGAATGGGGCTTTGACTTTTGCCCAAAGATTTATTTATTTATTTTTATTTTTTATCTATACAGATTTTCTTTATCCAAATAGAAAAACGTAGAGAGTACCGAGATACATATTGTATATCGCCATTTAACCAAAAAATACAGAGATATGATTTTTTTGGTCATATCGCTCAGCCCTACTTTCCAATGTGCAAGATTAGTCGACACTGAAAACAATAGTCAGTTACATGGAAAAAATGCACTGGATTTTATTGTTCAAATTACTGTTGTTTTAATGTTACACGTTTCACACACAGCAAAAAGTCCAGTGTTAAATTAACTCTCCTGGGAGTTTATATGGCTCCAGAGTCAGTGTTAAAATATGAGTGTTAAATTAACACTCAAGAGTGTTAAAGTTAACAAGCTCATTAAGTGATTAATTGAGTGATGATTGAGCATTATTGAAGACACCTGATTTTAACAAGCAGAATCACCAAAGGAGAAAATCTAATTTTTTAAGTCACCGTTATGGAGATCAGTGGTTGCTTTAGTTGGGCTCTTGACCCATAAACTGTAAACATTAGATTATCTTTGGCTGTTGTATCTGAATAACAGCCAGATTCTGTTTTGGTTACCACTTGTGTCCATTCTCAAACTGTATAGTGCTGCGTGGATCGAGGTTAATCCGCGGGTCGGGCGGGCCAAGTAATACTGTTTGTTACGGCCGTTAATCTAATTTGGCTCTTTTAAAAACACACAAAAGACAAGGACCGAACATACCAAAAAATCACAGACGATTGGGTAACGTTTCTGATGTCAACCACGCCATCAGCTTTAATGAGAGGCACCTCAATGAATGAACAAACAATAATCATAAATTAACAACACAGGTAGGGCAGCTACAAGAAAAACAGGAACCCTTAACAGGAACCCCTATTGTTCCAGGAGAGATCTTACCTAGCTCCCGAAAATAACTGTAACTGGTGAATCTTCCGGGCAACTGCTTACCTTCGCTGTACTAAATAAATACAGGGTTCCCGCGGGGTCTTAAAAAGCCTTAAAAGCATTGAATTTATTAATTTGGAAATAATACCTTAAAAAGTCTTTAAAAAGTCTTGAATTTTGATGTCTGGGTCTTAAAAATTGTGCTGTATGTAACTTCTCCGTATTGTATTTTTCCTCAAAAGTTTAATTTGTCAACCACGATCATTTTGATTAAATAGCGTAGTATATAAAGAGTGGCGGCACCAATAATTGAGAATGCAACGCAGCCCCGGGTCACAGTGCACAGTACTGTGAACGTGTGATGCCTTCAACACAACACAAGTTAGCCTACAAAGCGGAGCTCGCTCGCGTGCTACCAGTAGCCCGGGGCTTGATATGAGGTCGCTCGCCAACAGGCAGTTCACATACCGCGTCTTTTTGCGTGCTCAAGTTTATTAAAATGTGGGCATGCGGCAAGCGCTATTGAAACAACGCGCAATTTTTTTCCACCCGCAGCCAGATGGAAAACATCTTCCTTGTTGCTG
This sequence comes from Rutilus rutilus, assembly GCF_951802725.1. Classification (NCBI taxonomy): domain Eukaryota; kingdom Metazoa; phylum Chordata; class Actinopteri; order Cypriniformes; family Leuciscidae; genus Rutilus; species Rutilus rutilus. The sequence continues at coordinate 17,345,441 of NC_140209.1, read as the reverse complement.
ACTGTGGAGAGTGCGTTGTATGGTTGCTTAGCAACGACAGACGCCACAGGAAAATCAGACCATTGTTATTAATAATATTAGATAAGCGGATGTGCATTGTAAATGTCAGTAATTAATCTTTTTTGACTCATTCTTTTTATAAAAAAATATTTAAAGGCTGAAATATGTGAGGTTTATCTTTTTATAAAACCATTTTTGTAAAAACTTTATTTGAACTTGTACATATTAGTAGATAACATGTTGCAAGACACTCCTTTAACATTTGGCCATCATTTTTAATAGTATTTTGATGTTTATGTAAACAAAACTTGCATATTGATAATTTAATTTGCCATTGCAGGGTTTCGACAAACTCGGTAAATTGATTTCATAATAATCGTGAAAATAAATGTTCATGCCATTTCATCTCTAGTTATGATCAACTAAAATCAGCTATAATTATGTGTTTTTAGAGTATAATATGAAAACTACAATTTTCTAAAATAATCTCTGAGCCTGTTCAATCTCTATTAGGCTATTAATATGCTGCTTCGTAATGTAAATAAATATGAGATGAAATATATTCTATTAGAGGGCAAGTTTGTTTTAGCCTATTTTCATTTTAGGCCTAAGGTTTTGGGCATTTGGCATGTTGTTGGGTGTGGAAGGCGAGAAACCCCTAGCTGGCAAGAGAGCGAGAGAGAACGCCAGCAACACCGTCCCGGCTTAAATAGCAGGAACTCCCATGACGTCACTTCACTTCCGCGGTGCAAAGAAAATCCCTTCTCAAAACTCCACCTACGAACTCAAAAGAAATAAATCACACACACTAATGGTTCAATATTATTCCCACACGTACAAATACAAACATACCATTCCAATTAATCGAGGAAGGATGACAGATAAATCATTATAATGTGTTGAGTTTACCAAGCTCCACCCACAAAAATAATGTGGGAAAAATATTAGGCTGTATGATGATCAACGAAAAATACTAAATTACCTTATTATTAAAATACATTAAAAGGTTTTACCACCTCCGCCTCATTTTGAGCCACAAAAAAACCCTGTTATTCCATATTTTCGCTGTCAATTTTTCTCTTTGATAGTGCCATTTTCTCTCATCAGCTAGCTTAAATGCTAACATCACTCTGCACACAATGTAATAGCGTACCTACAGCAAGCAGACAATAAAAAAATGCAGTTTAGTAAGTGAGCATGCCAAGGAATAATTCTGAGTGCAAAAGTAGGCTGTGATGAGATTCAAGAATTGGAAGGAAGTAGGGCTGGGCGATAAATCCATTTTATCGATTAACTCTAATGTGTAGAAGTACGTCGATTTGTTTGAATGAAAATAGTTTTTCTCTTTAACATTCGCCGACGCTTCCCTTTGGGCTTCCGTAGCTCCGAACGGGCTCAGCCCTTCCTCCGCGCGTTTGGCATATAGATACACAACAACATGGCAAATTAACAAGACCGCGGCAGCACAAACACACCCACCAAAAAACAACCGACAGTCTTACAGACTGAATCCACAGAGCTGCCAACTCTTTTACGAATTCACCGTGAGACTCACGCAATCGTCACTTTTTACACGCTCTCACGCCACACATCCATTTTCTCACGCAGAGAAAAAAACGCGAAGCAAAGAGGACAAGACAGAGGTTACTATTGCTATTAGAGCCCGACCGATATATTGGCGGGCCGATATTATCGGCCGATATTAGGCATTTTCCAAACTATCGGTATCGGCATTTATAACGGCCGATAAATGAATAAAAAAAAAAAAAAAAAAAAAACGGACGAAACACCCTGCAACCATGTTATGAGTGTTGGCACTGCATAGTTTGTCCACCAGAGGGCACTCTACAAGGAAGACTGCTAACATCAATAGCCGCGTTTCCACTGTCGGGCCGGGCCGGGCCGTGCTAGTGTGCGTGCCAGTCGCGTTTCCACTGTCACTTCTGGGGCTGGATCGGGGCTTTCTCTGGGCCTACTCGGGGCCAACGGCCAGGATTTCTGGCAGTCGAATACCTTGGGCCAAAGCGGGCCAGCTCGGGCTAGAGGAGTGGTTACGAACAGAGGCGGAGTTCACCTGAGTCTGGAGACGGCAGCGACGGATGATTCTGTCAGCATAAAAGACTTTTAAAATAATTCAACTCGCGTTCATGTTTGAATGCCTTCTGTTTGTGATGCAAAAGACTATGCGCGCTAACCGTTACCATAGTAAACATAGTAAACGCTTGTTCATGTTTGAATGCCTTCTGTTTGTGATGCAAAAGACTATGCGCGCTAACCGTTACCATAGTAAACATAGTAAACGCTTGAAGATACACATAGTAAAAAACAGTGAACGCTTGAAGAAATCAGACCAATCATAAAAGCTAGCACAATCATGTTTTTATTTTATCTGTTAGTAGCCTACGTCTCGTCTCTTTAGACCGGACTATCATAAAATAAAGCAACTTTTTTTTTCTCTGACTGAAAATATCTGTATGGGAGTCGAGAGAGTGCTTAAGCTCCTCAGGTCGTATTTTTGGTGGCATATATTTGTAGAAATTATCATTCTTTCTAAATGTGATGTAAATATGTCCTGTAACGTTAACTAACGTTACCAGATAAACAAAAACAGACACGACTGAAGAAGTAAGTGTGTCCTCTTTTGTGAAATAGACCTAACGTTAACGGCAATTTATTTCTGAGTGACTTATGTGCAATTTTGACATAAATAAATTCATTATGATCAATGTATCACGTTTTATTGTAAACCTGTGGTAAAACATCAATGCTTGGGTTTTAAATATTCAAGTAAACAACAAAAATAGCAGCAGACGGCTGCTTTTATCATGTTTGTTTTCAATGCTGTTTCCAGTGATTTCTGATTAGTTTTCTGATAAAACTTACATTTGATGGGGAAATGATGGCAGTGGCACACACACACACACACACAAACGTACACACACCACACACACACACAATAGGAGTGACCTTTGTCTTGTTTAATAATAATAGAAATGATGATGATAATAATAATAATATCATCATCATTGATTTTTTTTAAATTATTACTGTCAATATTAATAATAATAGCCTAGTTGATTTTCTTTTTGTTCAAATGACTTTGTTTCATATCTTAAGTTTGTATTTTTAATATACATTATATTTATCAGAACTTTAATATATTCTGTTGTGTTGTGACAATAAAACAAACAAGTTTATTTTTAAACTGCATCATCATATTATTTTAGTCAGGCTGAGGACTTTTAAAATAACTACAAATAACATATCTTAGGGCAATCTGTTCATGTTTTGTTACGCGTTTCTGGATTTTTAAACAAATTTATTACATGGCTTGGCTGAATTCCAATGTAGGATGCGGTCTGTTATTTCTTGATAACAGACCGCTGCGAACTATAACAGACCGTTGCCATGCAAAACAGCGCGTTGCTATGGACGCGGAACGGACTATTTTCTTTGGCGGAAGCAATACAATCGTTTTTAAAACAATAAACGCCTTTTTAAATCAATAATTTGTGTCAAATTAATTATTTATTTTGTAGGTAGCCATGTAATAAGCGGGATAATGTATAGAGAGGCGGTCGTTATAGCGAATAACAACCCCTTCAGGCTTTTAAGACCCCTCCGCTTCGCGTCGGGGTCTCGTTCAGCCTGTCAGGCTTGTTATTCGCTATAACGACCGCCTCTCTATACATTATCCCTTACATATATATCGGCCGATATATCGGAATATCAGATTTTTTAATCACCAAATATTTGTATCGGTATCGGCCTTAAAAATCCTTTATCGGTCGGGCTCTAATTGCTATGAAACAAATTCTCAGCTCTCAGATTCTGTCGATAATTACGAAATTCAAACGATAAACACCGATTTTGGCACTTGTCAGATCCCATTCCACCCATTTCATGTTGTTACGTTATGTTATGTTAGATTTTTACTGTTTACAAAGGCAGGGCCTGCCATTTTGTCTTTTTTGCTTGTTGTTTCTGATTGCACTTTAACCCCAAGGGGAAAATCCCAGAAGGGAAAATCAAAACAAAATAAAGTTAAAACTTGTTTGGAACAATTTCTTTGTCATCTGCAGATTGATTTTAAGTAAGGGAAGGAAAAATATCGCCCAGTCCTAGAAGGAAGAAGACAGGGTCGGCGTGACTGGGACTTGTACGTATTATTGGGATAACTTCAAAATAACAACATATAAAAGTCGCGCACACAGTGCATTCACTGTAGATTCGCTACAGCACAGACATAGTTCATAGACAGGTTCATAGACAGGTTCTGTCACTCTTTCCACCAGTAACCATGCACGAGTCCTCAGTCCTTCTCTCTCTCTTCACTCTCTTTCCACAGCGGCTTATATCTGGTCTCTCGTCATTTGCACTTGACCCACTTATGCACCGCTCATGTCCTATCTCTCCCGCTACAGACCTCGCTTAACCACGGACTCCGGGGTTTATGTAAATTTTAGGGTTAGGGATGTCACTAACCCGGGAGGAATGTCTTGTAGTCCCTATCAGTTGTTTATTGTAGTCCTGAAAAAAAGCAAAAATATGAAAAAATAAATATCGCCCTTTGCTTTGAACTTTGAGCATTGTAACTTTGCAGATGTTGTTTAGCCTATGCTCAAACAGCAACATTACACACTAACTCTAGTTAGAAAAGGAAGGTTGAACCACTGTAGTCACATGGACTATTTTAACAATGTTTTTATACCTTTCTGGGCCTTCAATGTGTTAATGGACCACTTGCACTGAACTCTGTGACGCACTTCCGTTTGGAAACAATACATATCACTTATTTCCGGTTGTGTTTACTTTCAATGTACTGTGGTCAATGAGTTGAACAAACACCACCTAAAATGAGTGTCAGTGATAAGAAGATTTAAAAATTTGGTAGGGATGCACCGATGCATTGGCTGAACATCGGTAACGGGCGATATTTGCCTCGTTAACCGCCATCGGCCATCGGGAAATAAAAATTACATTTGCCGATGTCACATGGGCGTCAGTTTGGTTTGAAATGTGCTGGGGACAGAGACGTATTCGGAAGTGCATTTTCAGAAGTGCTGGGTACAATGATGCATTGATTTTTTTTTTCCTCTTTCGCGCAGGTTATGTTTTGAAAGAAGTGTAGCTCAGGCACGGGCCCCACTTTTCAACAGGCCCACCCAAAATAAAAAAAATAAAAATTGCCAATAAGCTCATAATTTGTGCTAAAATAGTGTCGTTTTAAAAACCATTTAAAAAATTTATTTCAAGAATTCAACTTAACAGGTGAAACTAATATATTATATAGATTCATTACATGCAAAGTGAGATATCTCAAGCCTTTATTTGTTATAATTTTGATGATTATGGCTTACAGCTTGTGAAAACCACAAAATCAAAATCTCAGAAAATTAGAATATTACATGAAATCACACAGTAATTACACAGTAATCCCATGGTCATTGAACCAGGTTTGGGTTATTTTGGCAGTGTGGGCTGGTGCAAATCCTGCTGGAAAATGAAGTCAGCATCTCCATAAAGCTTGTCTGCTGAAGGAAGCATGAAGTGCTCTGAAATGTCCTGGTAGACGGCTGCGTTGAGTGGACAGCACAGTGGACCAACACCAGCCGATGACATGGCTCCCCAAACCAACACAGACTGTGGAAACTTCACACTGGACTTCAAGCATCTTGGATTGTGTGCCTCTCCATTCTTCCTCCAGACTCTGGGACCTTGGTTTCCAAATGAGATGCAAAATTTGCTCTCATCAGAAAAGAGGACTTTGGTCCACTGTGCTTTATTAAATACAGAGTCAACGCAGCCGTCTACCAGGACATTTTCAGAGCACTTCATGCTTCCTTCATTTTCCAGCAGGATTTGCACCTGCCCACACTGCCAAAAGAACCAAAACCTGGTTCAATGACCATGGTATCACTGTGTAATTACTGTGTGATTTCATGTAATATTCTAATTTTCTGGGATTTTGATTTCGTGGGTTTCATAAGCTGTAAGCCATAATCATCAAAATTATAACAAATAAAGGCTTGAAATATCTCACTTTGCATGTAATGAGTCTATATAATATATTAGTTTCACCTGTTAAGTTGAATTCTTGAAATAAATCAACTTTTTGATGATATTTTAATTTTATGACCAGCACCTGTAGACTAATATCCTACTTAGGGTTGCGCGATAATGCCCATTGTCATATCGTCCTATCGTCAGCCTGTTAGATCGCCGATACACGATAGTATCGGGGGGAGGGGCAATTTTTGTATTATTTATGTATTTGTTTGCTTATTTATAAGATCATTTATTTACTTATTAGTCTACTTTTTTTATTTACACTTTCATTTAAATATTAACGTAATTATTAATTATCACGCGTCACGCGGAATGACACATGGGAAATGAGGACCGTCTATCATTCTGACAAGGACGATGGAGTTGGTGGGAAAGAAAAATGCGACATCGCCTATTTGGCAATATTTCGGGTTTACACCAGATGAAAAAGGTGAGCCCGCTGATGTCACACAGGCCGTTTGCAAACTTTGTTCGAAGGTTGTGCCGGTAAAAGAATCACAAACCACAAACATGTATGTACATTTGCGTGGCCACCACCCTGCTGAGGCTGCTAAACTAGCGCCAAGAGAAGGCGCGATTAGCAAAGATCGAAGTCAGCCATCAATCATCGGAGCTTTTGCAAAAAGCACAAAATACAAAAGAAACAGTGAAAGGTGGGCTCAGTGCACTGCAGCTGTATCGAAGTACATTGCGAAGGAAATGGTCTCCTATCATACAGTCGAGAAAGCAAGCTTTAAAGACCTACTCCAAACCTTTGATAAACAGTACGAGCTGCCAGGGCGCAAGTACTTCACCGAAACAGCTATCCCAAACTTGTACAATGAAACTAGGGACATCATTGCTAAAGATCTGAAAGCTGCTAACTTTGTTGCTTTGACTACAGACATGTGGTCAAGCATAAACATGACCCCCTATATGTCAGTGACAGTACATTACATTTCGGAGGATTGGAAGCTAGAAGCAAAATGCTTGGAAACAACATTTGTTCCGGAGAATCACACTGCAGAGGTACTGGCAGAGGCTCTGTCAGATGCCATGCAAGACTGGGACATAGAACAGAGTAAAATTTCATGTATTACAACTGACAACGGGGCCAATATTGTTGCGGCCATACGAGGGCTCGGATGGCCATGGCTGAACTGTTTTGGCCATAACTTGAACGTGGCAGTGAATTATTCACTTCAAAAGGAGAAAACAAAAACTGATCGAGCTCTTGGAATCTGTCGCAGTATTAACGCGGCATTTTCTCACAGCTGGAAGAGGCGACGAGAGCTCCGCAAGGCGCAGGAACAGCTAAATTTACCTCAACATATGCTGATAACGGTACATAAATTATTATATTTTATTTTCTTAATATTTATCTTGTGGCACAACCATCTTGGTGAAAAATAAGAAAAAATACATTTTTGTCAGACTAGAAATAATACTTGTAAATCAAATATAATATTATTTAATTATAATAAATGATGACAACATTAACGATCGACGCATAATTGTCATTTAATGTTGTTATTGTAGGATTGTACAACTCGTTGGGGATCAACATATGCCATGGTAGTAAAAATTCTGGAACAGCTTCCTGCCATCAAAAGGGTTTTTGCTGATGACAAGAGCCGTCGAACACTCCCAAACGTGACCTGGCAGGACATTGCTGTACTAGAGGCTGTCAGGGATGGATTGAAGCCTGTCGCAGAATTTACTGATATATTATCAGCTGAAAATTACGTGACAGTCTCATCTCTGCTGCCCGTGCTGCAGCTAACAAAGGATATCCTGAAGGAGGAGGAGACTGATGTGGAGATGACAGCAGGAATTAAACGGAGGATTTTGGAGAAACTCGACTCGAAATATGACGACAGTACCCTCCAACTAATGCGCAAAGCTACCCTCCTTGACCCACGCTATAAGGGCGAACACATCGATGCCGCACAACTTGATGTGATCAAATCACAGCTTGAGGTTGAGATGGTGGCATACTGGAATGAAAAAAATATGCCACCTGTACCCATCAGAGTGGAGGAGGAAGAAGAAAAAGATGCGGCAGGTACGTCATCAGGTGAGAAACAGCCGGCTAAGAGGATCAAAACACTGGGTCGTCTTCTTGGCAGAGCAAAGCCGTCTATGTCCACATCCACACCTGTAGACCAGCGAGCAAAATCTGAAATCACGTCTTACTTACAAGAGGAAGTAATTGATGGTGATGACAAGCCACTGGACTGGTGGAAAGAAAATAGATGCCGTTTTCCTTTAATGGCAAACCTGGCAAAAAAATACCTGTGCGTTACCGCAACTAGCACCCCTTCAGAGCGTGTGTTTAGCACAGCCGGCAACATAATTACTCCCCTTCGCAGCCTACTCAAACCAGAAAAAGTTAACCAGCTTGTTTTTTTGGCAAAAAATCTGTAGACGGAAGCATTAGGCCTACTCTTGCATCGTAAACAGTCATATTGTTTTAAATCTGTAAGCAATGTAACTAAGATTGCATTATTTTAGTTCTTGGTTAAGTTTTTTTTGTTTTTTTGTTTTGTTTATTGAAACGTGTTTGGCTATTAGCGACAAGATAAACACTCTTTTATGTTAAATATGTTAAACAAGTTGGAGTTTGAAATAAACCTGCTTTTCATTTTCATAGCCGACTGATTATTGTGCATTTATTCTGAATACGCATCATACATTTGCGGCTTGCAAGGAATATGACGATTTTTAAAAGAGAATCACTCCTCTTTGAAAACGTATAGCCTATTACAAGCGACTTTAAAACTAAATTTCCTTCATTCACAAATTATGTCAAGCCTGCTTGTTATAAAGAGACATCATTCTTGTACAGCTGTTATTTTAGCCATGTTAAAAAAACCGGCAAAACTGCATTATTTTCGTTTTGTTTTAGTTGCATAAAGTGTAAACAACAACAAAAATAACATAACTAGCCTATACAATAACAAAAAATATATATTATTAGCCTACATAATTTTGTATATTAACACTGATCAATTTATGTATGATTTTTTAAATATATTCCTCTGGTGTCTGGTTGGTGAAAGTTACGCGACGATGACAGTGTGAATCTATGCAAGGGCCATATGGACGATAGCTAATAAAAATGACGATAATACGGCTTAATACGGTTGTTGTTTTTTAAAAATTATTTTTAGGGAATTATTATTATCAAAGTACAATTCAGTAATTGTAACTTTGATCATAATAATTGCCTAAAATAATTTTTAAAAAACAACAACCGTATTAAGCCGTATTATCGTCATTTTTATTAGCTATCGTCCATATGGCTGACTATCGTCGATAGACGATAGTATCGTCTATCGGCACAACCCTAATCCTACTGTTATATTATCTGTGCGTATACATAATATAAGGCCTAGATTTTAATAGCTTGATGCTCTTTAAATATTTTGTTGCATTGTTTAAAGTTTCGGTGCATAGGACAGACCTATCCGCGATCACTCTCCATGGTTCTGACCAAAGAAGAGCGCTCTGGAATCTCCGTTACGCATCATACCTGGGCTGCGTTTTCCAAAAACATTGTCTCTTAGCGCGCTATGAAGACTCTTAAGGTATAACTTAACTAAAGGTATACTACCACTAAAGGTATATCATTGCTAGGCGTTTTCAGGGCTATCATCCACTCGCGAGGCAGAGGCGCTGAGAGACAGAGGCGCTGGCGCCCTCCTAGCAACGGCGCTATAAAACATGATTTTGACGACTTCATTAAGTTTTGTTTTATAGAAAACTCTTTTTATAAGAATTTCGTTTTGTATAAATTGTATCTTAATTTTGATCAATGTTTTATCAATCAATTTCCCGTATTCAATAAATAAGAAGCAAATATATAGCAGTAATAAGACGCCGGCAAGCTTTATGCGTGCGGTCATAACACTTTTTTATCCTGTAGTAGGCTATAGCCTATTTAAGTAATTAAAATATATATAAAGGGGCCATTTGTCCACAAATGGCTTAAATGAACAACTCGACTAGAAAGAAAAAAAATTAGTCGGAGGCAGCCCTTATTCCACATATTTTCAAACCAGCAGGCTAGATTTTTTTTTTAAACGCCGTGGATTAATGGATATTATAGGCCAGGGCGGATGGGAGGGGGGCGGCCACAACCGGCACCGATCGCGAGCATTCATTCATTCAACTATTTTAAAAATACAGTAATAAAGCACCAATGCACACAACCATCCTTTTTATTTTGTCAAAATTAAACTAAACAGGTATAAGAAGCCTAAGAGAAAAACTCTGTTAATGAGAAGACGTACACTGTTAACCCTTGCTGTAAAATTCTGACAATATTATACCATTTTCCATTAAAACAGTAATATACCGTAGAAAATAAAAGTAGCCTACAGGAATATACTGTGAATTAACAGTGCTCAAAGTCGACACTCAGAGGCTGTTTTCCCAATCACACCCTATACCCTCATTCACTATTCTCTACATTAGTTCACTAATATAGTCCACTTGAATGAAAAGAAGTGAGTGAATTGAGACACTGATGAACACCTGATAAGCAGAATCACTGAAGGACAGAGAAAAAAGAACAGAAAAAAGAGAAACACAAAAACTACAACTGACTTCCAGCCACACTGAGTGTGAAACCAGTTTACAAACCAGTTTACGATTATTTCTTTCATACATGTACAAAAGTTCTTGTTGAGAATTAACAGAGATTTAGTTATTAATAAAATTTGTTGTCACCATGATGGAGATCAGTATTTGCTTTAGTTGGTCTCTTGTCCCTGGACTTCTTACCATTCATCTTCCTCTGACTGCTGTAACAGTGAGTTTATAAAACACATTTGTTATGGCACGAAAAAGTCAAGAGGAAGATGATCAGGTGTTTTTTTTTTTTTTTTTGTGATGATGTCACAATCATCCTGAACATGCCTGGTTTTCAGATTTTTCCTGTATATAGTCATTGAAATTATAGTTATCTCATATTTAGCATATATCTGTGAATCTACAAAATGAAATCAATATTTCTGTAATCAGGTCTTCTGAAGAATATTGTAATCATATAGTGCATTCAATTTTATTTTACTCCTGCTTGACTCAGACACACACAGATATCAACAATCAGCGTATGAATCTCAACAATGGTGAAAAGTTTCATGTCGCAATGCATGCTGGGTTCCAGGATAATATAAAACTCCCAGCATGCACTGCTGCATGAATAATAATAATAATAATAATAATAATAAAGAAATATTGCCACCATTGTTGAGATTCATGTGCTAAATTGTGATATCTCAGTTTTTCTAAAACACAGTGTAGCTCTGTTTCTCTGGCTATGCATCATGTGTTAAAAAAAAGAGTCATTGTATCTTATTGCTGCGTTTTCACAGTGGTGGTAATGCAACACTTTTGATTGAGAATTAAACTCTGAATAAGTGAGAATGAATTCCTTAGTGAATGAACAGGCAATATGATGATTTTGTCATCATAATCATTATAACTGCAGTCATTCATAAACTGTGTGTGCGCAAGTGTGACTTGCAAAAACACAGCTCAAGCAGCAAAAGAAAAACTAACGTTTTAGCATCAGCATCCCAACTAAAGCAAGCACTGATCTCTATAATGGTAACTTCAAACCAAACATTTTCAATTAAACATCTCAATAACAACTTCTGTATGACAGAAATAAAGTCATACTGGTTAATAAAAAGTGTAATAATGTGTAATGGCTGGAAGTCAGTCGTAGTTATTGTGTTCCTCTATTTTCTGTTCTTGTGTTTCTCTTTTCTTCAGTGATTCTGCTTACAATCACTTACATATTCCCTTAATTATCTCACTGCATCGCTACTTTTTACTCGTAGTGTGGATTTCCCTGAGGGGTTGAAAGGGTTAACTGTGTAAGATAAAAAAGACACACCCACAAAATGTATTTTAACAGTAATAAACTGTAAGTTATAAAACAGGTTTATACTGGCAACACTGTTGCCAGTAGTTTACTGTAAAATTAATTTTTTGGGTCACCATTGTGCAGAAGAGTAGAGCCTGTGCTTCAGTCCAGGAGAAGATCTACAAACATTGATGATATGCTGCATGTTGCTTTATTTAACAGACAGTGACTGTGTAGTTGCTGATCCAGTAAAAATCTTTTTATGTACAATAGTTTTTTAGTGGTCTCAAATGAAAGAAGTTCACAGTAATACTTTGCTCACATTATTAATGCATTATAAATTTTAGTTAATACATTTAAATGACAGTTGGTCAATTTAAGGCAGTCGGTTTCTGCAAGTGTAATTAGTTAACTATAATTTAGTGCATTTTTACAGAAACAAACTAGATTACAGTAAAGAACTGTACAATTAACAGTATTTTACTGGCAACAGTGTTGCCAGTATTTTACTGTAAAAAAACCCGGTAAGGTCTAACAGTGTATAGTACTGCTGCAGGTTTGTGCAGAAATATATTTAGCCTATTTATTATTCAGAACGAACAGCTGGAAAGAAAATATATTTATAGGAACATTTCAGCAGCCTCAAGATAATTAATACATCATTATTCATTGTTTTAATCAATTGGCATCCATTAAACGTTGTGATAATCTGCATTCTCATGCGTGTATGTGCGCTGAACGCACTAACTGGAAACTCCCGATATGTAATAAGTAGAACGCGAAAGTAGTTGTGCAAGTAGCCCATGAAATGGCTGTCAATTTAGCCACCCCTTAGCCATTGGATTTCATCAAAAATATCTAAAAAACAAAAATATGCCCCGATCTTTATGAGCACCATAATCTTGCACAGCATTAACCAGACAGACTCCAGAAAATGCCTTTCAATACAATTTTTAGACAAAAGGTGCATGGCAAAGGTGACATGATTCATTGATTACATCATTTTCTTCAATATGATTGGTTCTTCTTATGTATAATCCAGCAAACCCGTCTGTTACTAGGTAAAAGCAAATCTGGATTTCTTAATTACTTCAGCTTGCTACTCAAAGTCATGAGAGATGTTTTTAATTTACCCTTTGTTGTATTCACACATAATTCAGAAACAATTTGGGGCATGTTGGAAACATTTAGTTTTAAAAGGCATTATTGTTAATTCTGCAAGAAAAATAAATGCTAGTTGTAATTAGTTAAACAATTCCAGAACAAGATCAATGTACCTCATTCAAGGAAATATACTTATTTAAATAAATTGATTCTAGTATTTTATTACATTAGAGCTCACTTTTATGTCCTTTCACTTTATATTTCTCTCTTTTACTTTTGATTTATTGAAAATTAAATTGATAATTTTTTTCCCATGTCAGACCTGATGGAAGAGAGTGAGGAGAGTGAAGAGCAGAGTGAAGTGGAGGAGGAACATCATGTCAAACCTGGAGGAAAACCTTTGAGTCGCTCAAAGACTAAAAATACATTTTTAAAGAAAAGAAGAGCCAAGAAATCTACAACCGGCACTCAGTGTGGAAAGAGTTTATCAAGCAAACATCTCGATGCGCACATGAAAACCCAAACCGGAGAGAAGTCGCATGAATGTGGTCAATGTGGGACCAGCTTCACACTAAAAGCACATCTTAAGAATCACATGATGATCCACACTGGAGAGAAGCCGCACACATGCGATAAATGTGGGAAGAGTTTCAATTATTCATCACACCTTAAGCTTCACATGAGAATACACACTGGAGAAAAGCCCTTTATGTGTGATCAGTGTGAAAAGAGATTCTCAAGCAAACAAGGTATTGATTATCACATGATGATCCACACTGGAGAGAAGCCGTTCTCATGTGATCAGTGCAGGAATAGTTTCACGAATTCAGGACACCTTAAGAGACACATGAGAATACACACTGGAGAAAAACCCTTTATGTGTGATCAGTGTGAAAAGAGTTTCTCAAGCAAACAAAGTCTTAATTATCACATGAGACTTCATACTGGAGAGAGACTGTTCACATGTGATCAATGTGAGAAGAGATTTATAAATCCTGATCAACTTAAAAGACACATGAAAATCCACACTGGAGAGAAGCCGTACGTATGTGATAGATGTGGGAAGGGTTTCACAGAATCAGCATACCTTAAATCACACATGAGGATCCACACCGGAGAGAAGCCGTTCATGTGTGATCAGTGTGAAAAGAGATTCACACACAAAAGTCATCTTAAATGTCACATGAGCACCCACACTGGAGAGAAGCCGCATGAATGCTATCAATGTGGGAATAGTTTCACAAGTAAAGCTACTCTTAAGAAACACACGAGGATCCACACTGGAGAGAAGCCATACCCATGTGATCAGTGTGGGAAGAGTTTTTCATGCAAACAAAATCTTGATTCTCACATGAGAGTTCATACTGGAGAGAAGCCATTCATGTGTGATCAGTGTGAAAAGAGATTCACACACAAAAGTCATCTTAAGTGTCACATGATCACCCACACCGGAGAGAAGCCGCATGAATGCTATCAATGTGGGACAAACTTCACAAGTAAAGAAACTCTTAAGCTTCACATGAGGATCCACACTGGAGAGAAGCCATACCCATGTGATCAGTGTGAGAAGAGTTTTTCATGCAAACCAACTCTTAATATTCACATGAGAGTTCATACTGGAGAGAAGCCGCATGAATGTGATCAGTGCGGGAAGAGATTCAGACAAATATCTCACCTTAAAGGACACATGATGATCCACACTGGAGAGAAGCCATACGCATGCAATAAATGTGGGAAGAGATTTGCGGATTTGGGACACTTTAAGACTCACTTGAGGATCCACACTGGAGAAAAGCCGTACCCATGTGATCTGTGTGAAAAGAGATTCTCAAGCAAACAATATCTTGATTATCACCTGAGAGTTCACACTGGAGAGAAGCCGTTTACATGTGATCAGTGCGGGAAGAGCTTCATGAAATCTGATAAACTTACAAGACACATGATAACTCACACTGGAGAAAAACCTTACAATTGTTTACACTGTGACAAGAGATTCAGTCTGTTAGGAAATCTGAAAACGCATGAGAGGATCCACACTGGAGAAAAACCTTACAAGTGTTCATACTGTGACAAGAGATTCTATCTGTCAGCACATCTGAAAACACATGAGAGGATCCACACTGGAGAAAAACCTTACAAGTGTTCACACTGCGACAAGAGATTCAGTCGATCATCATCTCTGAAAACACATGAGAGGATCCACACTGGAGAAAAACCTTACATGTGTTCACACTGTGACAAGAGATTCAGGTGCTCAGCAGATCTGAAAACACATGAGAGGATCCACACTGGAGAAAAACCTTACAATTGTTCACATTGTGACAAGAGATTCAGTCAGTCAAAAAATCTGAAAACACATGAGAGGATCCACACAGGAGAAAAACCTTACAAGTGTTCACACTGTGACGAGAGATTCAATCACTCAGGAAATTTGAAAAAACATGAGAGGATCCACACTGGAGAGAAACCTTACAAGTGTCCACACTGTGACAAGAGATTCAGTCAAACATCAAATCTGAAAACACATGAGAGGATCCACACTGGAGAGAAGCCGCCCACGTGTGATCAGTGTGGGAAGATTTTCACTAAGCAATGCTACTTGGAGAAACACATGAAGATCCATGCAGTGGAGAAACCACTTAGTGGAGAAACCAATTAGTTTCTTAACAGCTATGATGAGTGACAGGATATTTTGTTGGATGATTGTAGGGATGGGCGTTCTGACTATTCTTCTTATGATGTAAGGAGTACATCGGTGTTATAGGAAGTGTTAGTCTGACCCCAGTTTGTGATCCCAGTCAATGCAGACTCCAGTTGTTATTTCATCCTTCCATGAATTCGAGAATGTTTTACTATTATATTTTTTTTTCTGGTGTAAGTTTAAGGCAGTTATTGATCAACAAGGAAGCATGTTGAACCAAAACATTTAAAGAGAAAGAGAGAGGTATTGGTGAGCTTATGTCAAATTTGATAAAAATTCCCCCTCCTGTCTGGAAACCTGTTTATCATGTTAATCCCACTATACCCTATCTATAGAAATGTATTGACTGTTTTGGGGCTTTGTGTGTTTAAGTTTAAGTTTAAGTTTAAAAAGTTCAAAAACTATCAAAAGAAATTCTAAAACAATGCTGCTTTAAACTTTTAAAATGTGAAGCAATGTATTGGGTAATAGTGGTGTGGTTTACATTTGGGATACTTTTATTAAAGAAAGTTCTTTTCACATACGTTTGAAGAAAGTTTTTCCTTCACAATCACACATTTATAGACAAAAAAAAAAAAAACGTATACCATTAAAATACAAAGGATTGGCATTCATGCGTTTTAAGATGTTATCAGAAGAAATGTAAAAACAGGTTAGAAAGTTTTCCCTTCGACTACAGCATTTAAAAACGTTAGTGCTCAATAATTTAAAGTTAATTTAAGTCACTTTTATCTATATAGCACTTTTTACAATACAGATTGTATCAAAGCAGCTTCACAGTGATAACAAGAAAATAATACAACAAGGTTAGTTTTTAGAACAAAATTGCATCATCGTCCACCTTAAGGCAGATCAATAATGTTGTTGAATATTAAATGCCCCCAACTAAGCAAGCCAAAAGGCAAGGCAACAGTGACAAGGAACCAGAACTCCATCAGTGACAGAATGGAGAAAATAACCTTGAGAACCCAGGCTCAGTCGGGGGCCAGTTCTCCTCTGGCCAACAAGCGAACAGTGTATGATTCAGGCAGCATTACAGGTCAGAAGGCGTTGTCGTCGTGTCCTGGCGCTGGTCCTTCATCAGATCTGGATACGGCCTGGATCCGGCAGACTGCGGTAAACCTCGGGATTAACAGAGAGACTAATATTAGCGTAGATGCCATCCTTCTTATGATTTACCAAGTACATCAGGATTTATGGGAAGTGTTCCCGGTCCCGGCTGATCTAAACTATGCAGCCTAACATTGAATTATAGAAATCTGTAATGTGTTATGTGTATGCTAGGCCAAAGAGATGTTTTTAGTCTAGATTTGAACTGACAAGAGTGTGTCTGCTTCCCGTACAATGTTAGGAAGATTGTTCCAAAGTTTTGGTGATAAATAGGGAAAGGATCTACCGCCAGCAGTTGATTTTGATATTCTAGGTATTATCAACTGGCCGGAAATTTGAGATTGCAGTAGATGTGAAGGACTATAGTGCGTTAAGAGCTCGTCCAAGTACTGGGGAGCTAAACCATTTAGTGCTTTGTAAGTAATCAGCAATATTTAAGTTTATACGATGTTTAATAGGCAGCCAATGCAGTGTTGACAGAACCGGGCTAATATGGTCATACTTCCTGGTTCTGGTAAGAAGTCGAGCTGCTGCGTTTTGAACTAGCTGTAGTTTTATTAAGCGTGTCGAGCAACCTCCCAGTAGAGCATTACAATAATCTAGCCTTGATGTCATGAACTAATTCTGCATTTTTCATTGAGAGCATATGACGTAATTTTTAAGATGTAAAAATGTGGCTTTACAGATACTAGACACATGACTTTCAAATGAAAGATTTGTATCAAAGAGCGACAAGGACTTGACAGAGCTGCCATCGAGTGTTAGACAATATTCTAGGTTATTACGTGATGACTTTTTTTGTCCAATAATTAGAGTCTCTGTTTTTTTCAGAATTAAGTAGTAGGAAATTGCTAGTCATCTAGTTGTTTATATCTGCTATGCATTCCGTTAATTTTGTGAATTGGTAATTTTCGTCAGGACGTGAAGAAA
Organism: Rutilus rutilus; assembly: GCF_951802725.1. Taxonomy (NCBI): domain Eukaryota; kingdom Metazoa; phylum Chordata; class Actinopteri; order Cypriniformes; family Leuciscidae; genus Rutilus; species Rutilus rutilus. The sequence continues at coordinate 17,327,670 of NC_140209.1, read as the reverse complement.
TAAAGAGCTGAGTTTCATCAGTATAACAGTGAAAACTAATGCCATGCTTCCTAATGATATCTCCTAAAGGTAGCATGTACAGAGTGAACAGCAACGGTCCTAGTACCGAGCCTTGTGGTACGCCATACTGAACTTGTGATCGATAAGACATCTCTTAATTTACTGCTACAAACAGAGCATCAATTAAATTAAATTTTGACTCTTAGATGGGTTTGGAAATGTTTTGTATTTCCTAATTCGAGGAACAGACACAATCTCTATCTAGGTGAAATAGTCACTATGTGATGATTTCTAGGTGAAAGAGGCTCTGTGTGATGGGATCTGACCTTGGTGACGTGAGGCCGCTAGCAGACGGTCGGTTTAGCCAGTCTGTCTACTTCCTGACCTGAGCCCCAATTCATGTTTGAGCTCTAAGACTATGTGCCATATTACTAGAGAGAAGAGCAGCACCATCCCAGGAGGGATGAATACCATCTCTTTTCAACAGGTCAGGTCTACCCCAAAAACTTTTCCTATTGTCTATGAATTCTATATTATTTTGCGGACACCACTGCGACAGCCAGCCATTGAGTGAACACAATCTACAAACTATGTCATCAATCTTGCGAACAGGGAGGGGGCCACACACCTCTTAATATTAATTTGAGTGATCTCCGACTAGCGGAGTCAAACATCATTAGTGCCAACATGAATAATAATCTTAGAGAATTTACGATTAGCATTAGCCAGCACTTTTAAATTTGCTTTGATGATGTTTGCTCCCGGCAAACATGTGACTATGGTGGTTGGTGTCTCTATTTTCACGTTCTGTGTAATATAATCGCTAATAACTAGGTCACATTCAACAGGATTCTCAGTGGGTGTGTTATTATTCCTGTTCGCAGGAGTGATGAGATAGTTAGCAGATTGTCATCACTCAATGGCTGGCTGTCTAAGTGGTGTCTGCAAAATAATATAGAATTCATAGACAATTGGAAAAGTGTTTGGGGCAGACCTGACATGTTGAAAAGAGATGGTATCCATCCCTCCCTCAGGTCAGGAAGCAGACAGACTGGTTAAACCGACCGTCTGCTAGCGGCCTCACCTCACCGAGGTTAGATAAATCCCATCACATAGAGAATCTTTCACCTAGATATTATCATATAGAGACTGTGTCTGTTCCCCGAATTAGGAAATACAAAAAAATTCCAAACCCATCTAACGGTAAAAAATTAATTGATGTTCAACAAATAAAAAACAGATATAATACAAATGAACAAATGATAAAGCTTGGGTTGCTGAATATTCAATCCCTTACTTCAAAAGCACTTATTGTTAATGATATGATTACAGACCATAATCTAGATGTGCTGTGTTTGACAGAAACCTGGCTAAAACCAAACGATTACATTACTTTAAATGAGTTCACCCCCCAAGATTACGGTTATAAACATGAACCTCATCTGAAAGGCAAAGGTGGAGGTGTTGCTGTATTTATAGTAATATTTTCAGAATTACTAAGAAGTCTAGTTTCAAATATAATTCTTTTTGAAGTGTTGGTGCTTATTATAACAAGATCTAGTGTAAATGATAAATCACATTTGAGATTTGTGCTGGCTACTGTTTACAGGCCACCAGGGCACCATACAGACTTTATCAAAGAATTTGCGGACATTCTATCAGAGTTAGTACTGGCTGCAGATAAAGTCCTAACTGTTGGTGATTTTAATATACATGTGGATATCGAAAAAAGATGCATTGGGATTGGCATTTAAAGACATTCTGAACTCTAGTGGAGTTAGACAACATACAACAGACAACAGTCAGGACATACTCATTGTCGTAATCATACTCTAGATCTAATATAATCACACAGAATAAGTGTTGATGCCGTTGAAATTCTGCAGCAGAGCGATGACATGTAAGATCATTATAGTCTCATGTAAATTAAATTTAGCCAAGGCTCCAAAGCCGACTCCGTGTTACAAATGTTAGACTTATCACTTCTGCCACTAAAGATTGCTTTACGATAATCTTCCTGATCAATTTCATTATCTCAGCATCCCAGATAGCTTAGAAGAACTCGATATTGCAACAGAAACTTGAACTTGAACTTGATTTCTGAATTCAGACGACACCATTGTCAAAATAATCCCCATTTACACGGATCTGCGAAAACAAATAAAACCGCTGTATTATGCTGCCAGGCCAGACCACTATTTTGTGTAATTAATGTTGAGGTACTCTTTAACTTGTTACTTTAGTAAATATATACTTTTCTATGGGTCATCCTAATTTGCGTGTGGCCTCGCCCTTAATGTTAGCTTGCCTAGAGCCAGGTATTGATATCATTAGGAAGCAAAATTAAAATGCCCTAACAGAGAGAGTAATTATTTTTTAGTGATGGAATCGCGGTTTAAAAATGATTTAATAACCTCCCTAATACGATCAAGTTTATTAAAAAGTAAGGAAGCTTGCATGAGATTGCTGTCTAGGATGATGCCAAGAAATTTGATTGAATTTAAAGGCCCTACTGTTTTTTCTTCTGAGAGAGGTATACCTAGTGTATTAAGGTTTCTTTCAGAATATTAATACATCGTTCGGGTTTAGATTTTGGATAGTCCACGACCAAGAAATCGTCTAACAAATGAAGCACGAAAGGCAGCTTATATTCATTTAAAAGGATCTAATAGAGCACTTCTGATAAAGTATCGAAAATACGAGGGCTGCTGCGGCAGCTGAAAGTAAGTCTAACAGAATAAAAAAAAGTTTTAAGCCATTGAACTCCAAAAAGGTGCCACTGAGATGGGTGAAGTGGCATGATTTTAAAAGCATCAATGATGTCGGCTTTGCCCAGCCAAGCGCCTTTACCAGCTCATTTAATGAACTGAATGGTGTGATCTACTGAAGCATAAAACAAAGAAAAACTGGGAAGAGGAATCAAACTGTTAATGCTAGGTACACTGTTAACCCTTGCTGTAAAATTCTGACAATATCATACCATTTTCCATTAAAACAGTAATATACCGTAGAAAATAAAAGTAGCCTACAGGAATATACTGTGAATTAACAGTGCTCAAAGTCGACACTCAGAGGCTGTTTTCCCAATCACACCCTATACCCTCATTCACTATTCTCTACATTAGTTCACTAATATAGTCCACTTGAATGAAAAGAAGTGAGTGAATTGAGACACTGATGAACACTGATAAGCAGAATCACTGAAGGACAGAGAAAAAAGAACAGAAAAAAGAGAAACACAAAAACTACAACTGACTTCCAGCCACACTGAGTGTGAAACCAGTTTACAAACCAGTTTACGATTATTTCTTTCATACATGTACAAAAGTTCTTGTTGAGAATTAACAGAGATTTAGTTATTAATAAAATTTGTTGTCACCATGATTGAGATCAGTATTTGCTTTAGTTGGTCTCTTGTCCCTGGACTTCTTACCATTCATCTTCCTCTGACTGCTGTAACAGTGAGTTTGTAAAACACAATTTGTTATGGCACGAAAAAGTCAAGAGGAAGATGATCAGGTGTTTTTTTTTTTTTTTTGTGATGTCACAATCATCCTGAACATGCCTGGTTTTCAGATTTTTCCTGTATATAGTCATTGAAATTATAGTAATCTCATATTTAGCATATATCTGTGAATCTACAAAATGAAATCAATATTTCTGTAATCAGGTCTTCTGAAGAATATTGTAATCATATAGTGCATTCAATTTTATTTTACTCCTGCTTGACTCAGACACACACAGATATCAACAATCAGCGTATGAATCTCAACAATGGTGAAAAGTTTCATGTCGCAATGCATGCTGGGTTCCAGGATAATATAAAACTCCCAGCATGCACTGCTGCATGAATAATAATAATAATAATAATAAAGAAATATTGCCACCATTGTTGAGATTCATGTGCTAAATTGTGATATCTCAGTTTTTCTAAAACACAGTGTAGCTCTGTTTCTCTGGCTATGCATCATGTGTTAAAAAAAAGAGTCATTGTATCTTATTGCTGCGTTTTCACAGTGGTGGTAATGCAACACTTTTGATTGAGAATTAAACTCTGAATAAGTGAGAATGAATTCCTTAGTGAATGAACAGGCAATATGATGATTTTGTCATCATAATCATTATAACTGCAGTCATTCATAAACTGTGTGTGCACAAGTGTGACTTGCAAAAACACAGCTCAAGCAGCAAAAGAAAAACTAACGTTTTAGCATCAGCATCCCAACTAAAGCAAGCACTGATCTCTATAATGGTAACTTCAAACCAAACATTTTCAATTAAACATCTCAATAACAACTTCTGTATGACAGAAATAAAGTCATACTGGTTAATAAAAAGTGTAATAATGTGTAATGGCTGGAAGTCAGTCGTAGTTATTGTGTTCCTCTATTTTCTGTTCTTGTGTTTCTCTTTTCTTCAGTGATTCTGCTTACAATCACTTACATATTCCCTTAATTATCTCACTGCATCGCTACTTTTTACTCGTAGTGTGGATTTCCCTGAGGGGTTGAAAGGGTTAACTGTGTAAGATAAAAAAAGACACACCCACAAAATGTATTTTAACAGTAATAAACTGTAAGTTATAAAACAGGTTTATACTGGCAACACTGTTGCCAGTAGTTTACTGTAAAATTAATTTTTTGGGTCACCATTGTGCTGAAGGGTAGAGCCTGTGCTTCAGTCCAGGAGAAGCTCTACAAACATTGATGATACGCTGCATGTTGCTTTATTTAACAGACAGTGACTGTGTAGTTGCTGATCCAGTAAAAATCTTTTTATGTACAATAGTTTTTTAGTGGTCTCAAATGAAAGAAGTTCACAGTAGTACTTTGCTCACATTGTTAATGCATTATAAATTTTAGTTAATACATTTAAATGACAGTTGGTCAATTTAAGGCAGTCGGTTTCTGCAAGTGTAATTAGTTAACTATAATTTAGTGCATTTTTACAGAAACAAACTAGATTACAGTAAAGAACTGTACAATTAACAGTATTTTACTGGCAACAGTGTTGCCAGTATTTTACTGTAAAAAAACCCGGTAAGGTCTAACAGTGTACATTAATGTTGTCATGAGGAGCTGAAGAAACTATTATTAAACGTTTTTAAATATTTCCTTGTAGCTACACCTAAAAGATTAATGCGAAAAACTGGAAACTATTGAAAGGACCAATCAAATAACCTTTCTTTACCTCTTTTGCCAATAAACTATCAACTACTTCGGGCTCTTTGATGACTGACTGAAGATTATTGCAAAAGAAATATGTTTTTGGGAGAAGTGTTAAACCATCCAAAAAACCTTGAATAAGTCCAGTTATCAAATAATGCACAAAACAGCAATTGGGATGCTTTCTCAAAGCTTTGTCAATTTCAGGAACATTGACAGGTGTAGAAGGCTTTATTTTATTTTTTTATGCGTTCTCCGAGGACACACGGACTTGGGATGTCCGTCTCCGCAATAACTGCAAGCATGAATAAATTTACAATTAGAAAACCTACACACATTTTCGCTAAAGTTAAAACACATTGGAGTATGAATCACGGGGGTAACCTTTTCTGCTGCTTCATCTTTAGGTAAACGGCCTGCCAGAGTTTTAGCACTTCTACGGCACAGAGAAGGAGTATGCGCAAAAAAAACACAAAGAGCAAGACAACGCACGATTACCGGTAAAATGTCTGCTTATTTAAGCCAAATCTACTACAGACCAGTCCAGTCTTTGGTTAAACCGTTGAATGTACATAGCCGCCTTAGTCGAGAAAGATTTATGGTATTGGTAGAAAAGAGTCCAACCGTAAGTCATGGCGAGGTCTGAGATAATGGCTAAACAGGTGTCTAATTCTGATCTGCGCTCCGGATAGACTTCACAGATTATGTCTCTGAAGACTTTGAAAGCCACGTTAAACTCGGGCATGGTCAGACAAATTAGACAGCCGTTGATCATTATCTTTTAACATGACAGATATGTCTCCACAGTCAACTATGCATTTATCTTGGCTCTCTGAGCAGAGGTGGGAGTAAGTCACATGAACAAGTCACAAGTCTCAAGTCTTAACCTTCAAGTCTCAAGCAAGTCCAAGTCAATTTTGTGAAAAGCAAGTCAAGTCAAGTCATTAATTGAGTGATGATTGAGCATTATTGAAGACACCTGATGATAACAAGCAGAATCACTGAAGGAGAAAATCACAAATTGTAAGTTACCATTATGGCGATTTGTGTTTGCTTTAGTTGGGCTCTTGACCATTTTATGTTTACCTTAAATTTTGTTTGTCTGCTGTTATTGATTTATAACAGTCAAATGAACAAAGAAAAGTGTGATCTGATAGTGTTGGTTATGTTTTGACATAATCATGTTGTGAACCTTAAAAACGAAATTTATTGAGGTATCTTATCTTGATAATTACAGCAGCTCTGCCATTCTACAGCATATGATTATCAGTATTTTTCATATAATTCAAAATATTTATTAAATATTGTTCTGATCAAAACACTTTCAAATGAATTTATTTAAAAACACAGATATCAATAATCTCTAATCTGCCTGTGAATCTCAACAATGGTGACAATAATAAAGCATGTTGCAGTGGCTGCCACCAATCACAACTCATTAATGGCTCCCATCATGCATTGCGGTATGAATAAATTATGATTTGAATTGTCTATGTAATTTACTTTTCCTAATTGAATATTCTGCTCGTCACCATTGTTGAGATGCATAGACTGAATCTTGACGTCTGTGTGTGCCTAAAAGAGAGATTTTTTCATCTTTTTTTTTTTTCAAAACAACTTTTAAGAAATCCTTTGTATTATATCTATCTGGATATTTATGCAGAATCACAGTTATGCTGTAAACAACAACGTAAATCTAAGTCAGAAATAAGGATCTTAATGAGTTCAGTGATCAAGTTCAAATGATGATTGTCATAATATAACCAACACCATCAGATCACTTTTTTGTTTTGTTCATCTGGCAGTTATAACTCAGATACAACAGTCAGACAAAATTTAAAATAAACATATATGGGTCAAGAGTCCAACTAAAGCAAACACAAATCGCCATAATGGTAACTTACAATTTGATATTTTCTCCTTCAGTGATTCTGCTTGTTATCATCAGGTGTCTTCAATAATGTTCAATTATCACTCAATTAATGACTTGACTTGACTTGCTTTTCACAAAATTGACTTGGACTTGCTTGAGACTTGAAGGTTAAGACTTGAGACTTGTGACTTGTTCATGTGACTTACTCCCACCTCTGTCTCTGAGCACAGCAGGATTTTTACCAGATTAATATTGTTACCTGCGAGGATTTGGGCGCGCAGCTGGGAAGAGATAGCAGCGGCTGGTGGAAAAAAAAGGGGCTCTGGTGGTGGACGCTGGGAGAGCCGTGGCTAAGGATCTGCGCGGTAGAAGGTCAGCAGGTCCCATGATGAATGATGTACAGGGAGCAGCATCTGCAGCAGCAACGGGAGCCATGGGAGCAGGCGTCGACGAAGTTGATTGGAAAGAAGGCTGATGTTCCAAGACTTTGATCCTAGCGTCTAAGCTGGTTAAGGAAAATTGAATGTTCTGAAGGGCTGACAGCACAGGATCCTCTGTAGACTGGAGCGGTGCGATGTTACCGGATCGTTCCGTCCTTTTCTTCGGAGCTGGTGGGTTGGTGGAACGGGAGGAGTGCTTTTGTTTGGCAGTGACTTTCCTGGATCTGGATGGTGTTGGAGTCGATGGAGTTGCGGGCGTTTCTGGGATGTTTTCCAGGAAGAATTGAAAGAGTTCTTTATGGCTGATTCTGAGAGGACACTGGATGTTGTGGCTGTACAGCGTCGCAAGAATTTTTTCAGCAGGCCAGTCAGCTATAATGAACAGAGGACTTTGTTGGCCAGTCGCGAACTTCTGCGCACACTTGGAGCATTGTCCGGATCAAAATTCTCGCCAGCGTTTTCTAAGAAAAGCTGAACTTGTTCTTCGTCTGAATCCAGATCAGACATGGTGAGTAATGTAATAATGACTTGCGCTAAGAATAGCAGTTTCCTCATTGCCGATGTTGAATTAACTTGCAGCCATACAATAGTTTAATGCGAACAGCAATGCTATGGAGAAATTGCTGAAAGAATGGGAGTTAATATGTGCCGCTGTGATAGATGTCGACACTGGATTGGAACACGTCATGAACAGCTGGCTATCAGCTGATGCGAACTTGGCTGACGTGGCCTGCCTGAACTAACACAATGCTTGATTTTAATCAATGATTAGTTGAAGCAAATACAAACATGAAGCAGTGGTGACTGGTAGGTTTTAAAATCGAGGAGGCACACAACATTTTAGCGGTCTGATTTTTTAACAGCTTTAAAATGCTTTTTTGGTCACTTATTGACAGAATATTTATAGAAAATCAAGACAATATAAATATAAGTTCACTCACCTAGTCCTAGTCTATAACTTGAAGCAAAAATCCTTCTGTCCTTTTAAATGTCTGTGTTGAAAGACAACGTTCAGTTGTTTAGTGAAGCTGATTGCTCTTGCCTTTATCCAACTTAGGCATGGGGTCTTCCTTCAATTTTAATTGTTGTTTCAATGGTTGTTTGCAATCAAATATTAAATATCTCTATTCTCCATCAGGGGTAGAAGTTCAAACTAATATCATGTAATTTACGTCTCGTCAATGATTGGTTGATATACCAAGGGAGACTAGCCTCCTCTGCCATGTTACTTTTCTCAATACACCTAATTGCTGAAAGTGAAATACTCAATGGTGATTGGCTAATTCTTTTACCAATGGAAGCACAAGTCTCTGTCTATGCATTTGCTTCCACCTCCCCTTCTCTATCCCCTCAGACTCGCGTTTCACAGATCCAGCACATCAAGTGAAGAGGCGCACGGTGGTTAAACTTACAGTGGTGAAATTAAAGACAAGAAACACACATTCTGAGACATAAAATTAATAACTGGGAATTTTATTAACATTAAATCGTCCCTCTCCCATTTTGCATGATTCTTTGCTGACAAGCAAAGCATCTCAGAGAAGTGTCCAGCTTAAATGATACATTAAAGTATATACTGCGTTTGCATGGAAGAGTAGAAGTGGAAGAAAAACTAGATGTTCTAAAGAAAAACAATGAAGAACGAGTTAAAAATTAATATTAGATTCATGTCTCTCTTAAAGGTGTTACGGCCTCTTCTTCAGCTCCTGCATTGATCACATGTGTAAAGTTTTGCTCCGCTGTGGATCCTCATGTGAATCTTCAGCCTTGATTTAGGGCAGGAGACAGATTTTTCTTTCTTGATCACGTCCATCAGGTCTAAAAGACAAATTAAATCAAGTGAGTTTCTATGGACTATTTTATGCAAACAACCAGCTAATCATGGCTTACTCGTGCAGTTTATAGTGACGTTCTAGACATTCTCCTGACTCTACCAATACTCTACTAACACTCTAATGAGAGTTAGTCAGACATGAAGGTGCAACGTTACTTATACTCAACAGAATGTGTTAAAGGGACCATCAAAATAAAGTGATACCATGTTTTGTAATCTTTTAAATTAAAGTTACACCTATCTCTTGACCCCCTCGCTTGTCAATGCAGGCATCTGTTGTTGTTCCCTCCCTTTAGTTTGGTTTTATACATAGACAGTAAAATAAATAACACAGCGACCCCATAGATTTCAACGGAGAAAAGTGAAGTCCACTAGAAGCACTCACTTCCTGATGGCTGAGCGTACTGCGCAGACTCAAACTGAGCTTGACGACATAGATGTGACGTGAGCAACCTGTCTGACAGTTGTAAGTCTTCTAGTAGCTGTGCCGAGAGAAATCTGAATCATTCCCTCCGAATCTTGCAGAGACGGCGAGTGTGAGTAGGAGCTGTCCATGAGCTACTTTTGGTAAGTATTCTGATTAATTATTTTTCCTCCACGTCCCCCCGATTGCCTGCGAGCTTCTACTCCTGTCTATACAGTAATTTATCTACTGTGTGAATGAGAGTCGCGTGGTTATGACGCAATCGTTAGCCTACTTTTACAAAAACAGCTTCTACGGGGCCATAGCGTAAGATACAAGGTAATGGAGCCGTTTATACATTGTCGTGTTTCTTTAGAAATAAACAATGGACAAATAGAGTCTTTAAACGCCTGTTTAAACGGCTGTTTGAAATCTTGAAAACACTGTTTGACATTCTTCTCCATAACAAGTCGGTGTCAGAAACTAAAAGTTGCGCTGCGCTGCTTCGTATAGTGCTTTATTTCTGCTTTTCCAGGAGCGCCACCTACAGTGAGAGAGTGAATTTGCATCTACTGCTATTTTTTGCATTGGTCTGAACAGAGAAAATGCATGTGAAAATCAGACTGAACTTTCGTGTTGGTGTGAACATGAGTTAGTAGTAGATACCAATCAACCAACAAAATGTGCTCTCGCTCATCGTGGCTGTTGGGAAACTAACTTACACAGAATTGTTTCTCAGCACATAAAGATGAACTACTTACCGTGATCTCAGACTGTGTTGGATGGTTACACACGTTACACATGGATCTTCATGTGTCGCTTCAGGTGACATTTAATAGAGAAAATAATTCCACACTGATCACACTTGTGCAACTTCTCTCTGCTGTGGATCTTCTCATGTGTTTTCAGATTTGATGACACACTGAATCTCTTGTCACAGTGTGAACACTTGTAAGGTTTTTCTCCAGTGTGAATTCTCTGGTGCTGTTTTAAACTGTTCGCTGTAGTGAAAGTCTTCTCACACTCAAAGCACATGTACTCTCTCACATCATTATGAATTTTCTGATGTTTGTGTAAATATAGCAGCAGTGAAAAACTCTTTCCACACACAGAACATGAATGTGGCTTCTCCTTCATATGAACTGTCAGGTGTCTCTTCAGGGCTGATGCAGAGGGAAATGTTTTGCCGCACTGATCACATGAGAACGGCTTCTCTCCGGTGTGGATCCTCATGTGAATCTTAAGATTTTGTTTGGTTGAAAATCTCTTTTCACACTGATCACACGAGAACGGCTTCTCTCCAGTGTGAACTCTCATGTGAAGCTTAAGACATTGTTTGTTTATGAAACTCTTCCCGCACTGAGTGCATGTGAACGGCTTCTCTCCGGTGTGAATCCTAATGTGTTCTTTAAGGTGTGATAGTTGTGTGAAACTCTTCCCACATTGATGGCATGCGTACGGCTTCTCTCCGGTGTGGATCCTCATGTGTTCTTTAAGGTGTGATAGTTGTGTGAAACTCTTCCCACATTGATGGCATGCATACGGCTTCACTCCGGTGTGAACTCTCAAGTGATGATCGAGACGTCGTTTGTTCGAGAATCTCTGTTCACACTGATCACATGTGAACAGCTTCTCTCCAGTGTGAACTCTCATGTGACACTCAAGTTTATTTTTGCTTGGGAAACTCTTTCCACACTGAGTGCAGGTTGTAGATTTCTGGGCTCTTCTTTTCTTAAAAAATGTCTTTTTAGTCTTTGAGCGACTCAAAGGTTTTTCTCCAGGTTTGACGTGATGTTCCTCCTTCACTTCACTCAGTTCTTCACTCTCTGACATGAAAGAGAAAATTGAATTTTTATTTTCAGTACATCAAAAGGACATAAAAATGATGTAAGACAACTGCTACATAATATTATCATTATCACCGATCTTGAAATTTTAATTTTTTTAAACAATATAGAAAAATCCCACGTTTCTGTAGTGAGAACTATTAATTACATTTGATCACTGAAACAATTAAAACATACAATACTTCCATATTTCCAAACCAACTTTTAGATATTGAATTTACTTTACTTAAGACTTTTAATTAAATTACTGAGGGCCGGTCACACTAGACTTTTCTTCCACCGACTTCCATTCATATGCTTGTGAATGTGGGACACCAGAAACACAAGATCAAGTGAATAACAACGATGAATGTGTATTTAAATTGGGTCATGTATGTATTAGAAATGTGAAATTATTTTAGAAGTTGGTGCCTTCTAGACTGAGAAAAGCCAGAAAATGTGGATGAAAGACAACAACTCCCAGAATGCACTTGCTTCGCTGCCCTACAAGGACACTCTCAAGCCACGTCTACCGGTTACAGAGGGCAGTATCGGAAGAAATTATTCAAATAAGTTACTAAAATAAGACAAAAAAATAATCTCAATCCATTGTCTCTGTTTTTACACAAACTGTACAGAGTTGATCACATTCATCAACTCTGTTACCAAAGTTATTATAAGAAGAATTATCTCAATAAATATGACACTTCTATTATATATAAGAAATACATCCTTATCAGTAACTACAGTATAAATCAAGTTTTGCTTAAGTTATGCTTGCAACCCTGTCAGCCATTCTGGAAAGTTAATTTACTTGATATAGTTTGCCGTTTACTCTGTTAATTGCTAATGTAATTATAATGATAACTATATTGAAAAATGTCAAAAATATTGGCAACATTGTTGTTGTTTTGAAAACCAAAAATATTTTTTTTTTTACCCATTTCATAGTTTAACTGTTTATCTAAAAGTGATGAAGTGCTTGAATGTTTCTAACATGAATGTTCTTCAGCATCATGAATGAATGAAGAATAAACACCAACCTCTTTGTTCTTCAGGATCTTCAGTGTGTTTCATTCTGCAGGGTTCTGGATCACTCATGTTCTCACTGTCCTCTTTAATAAACTCAGTCTTTACAGATTTCAGCTCTTCCTGATGCTCTGATGCTCGTCTTCACTTGTAGCCGATGGGAATTTACAGCATTTATGGGTGAATTGCAGTGGGAGGAGCTTCACTGATGATGTAATTGATGTGGGAGGGGCTTCTATTATGGTCAATTTTAGTAAGAGGAGCTGATCTGCCCAAAATAAAATAAAAAAATATCAGTTACTGAGTTTGTTTTTATACTTAATATCACGTATAAGCATTTATTTCTGTCTGTCTGTAATGTAACTGATGCTAATACACAACTGTTTTTATTTGCGCACAAAAAGTATTCTCGTCACTCAAACTTATGGTTGAGCCACTGTAGTCACTTGGACTATTTTAACGATGTCTTTGCTAACTTTCTGGGCCGGCAAGTTTAAATTACAATAGAAGCCTATGGAGGAGTGAGACAGCTCTCAGATTTAATCAAAACTATCTTAATTTGTGTTCCGAAGATGAACGAAAGTCTTAAGGGGTTGGAAAAAATAAATACCTCAGCCTGTTGGCGCCAATGAAATGAGCTTTAATTGGCAATTTACAGGAGATCTGAAGGCATCAGCATAATAAATGATGTGAAAACTGGAACTTTTGACGTGAAATATGGGTATAAGTAGCCCATTTACTGCCCAGCCCATTTACTGCCCTAGTACAGCAGTTGTCACTTTAAAAGTATGCATGTGAATTAAATGTGGGTCAATGGCCTCATCATCACAGTATGCTAATGCTGTGAATCAGATGCGAGGGAATCGTCATTATGCAGATTGAGGACTGTTGTGTCTCTTACACCTCTAACACACATCTGTGCCATTTGCTTCACAGGACTGTCACGATCCACACACAGGAAACAGGGGTAGATCCAAAATGCAGTATTTAATAGGGTAATCCGTAAATAATTATCCAGTCCAAGCAAAGGTCAAAATCCAAAAGGCAATCCAACACAAGAAACAAAACAAGAAACAGGCAAGAACAGAACCAGGTAGAACAGACATCCGAAGTGGTGTGATACATAACAAGGACTCCGTAACAAACACTAAACAGGCAGGGTACATATATAAAACACAAAACTAACAATGATAATGGGGAACAGCTGAGTGCAATGAAACAGTGATGGGTACTGACAAGGATTGTGGGGAATGCCCACAATGCCCATGGGGAAGAGGACCTCTAGTGGACACACAGGGAACACAAACCAGACACTGTGACAAGGACAAACACACTTCTTCCCATTACATACTATTGATGTGTCCTAACATGTTTGGTCATCTGACAGCTTATAAACTGAACAGAATTGTGTTGAACTTAATAGAGATACTAAAGTATCGTAATGTACAGTCTAGACACTGCTGCTGAAACATGCTTTGAGGAGATTATGTTAATGTACTTCTCCTTCTCTTGATCACCAGCCATTTGCCTTTAGGTTTATGGTCTTTAGGTTTTGGTGTTGATATTGCCAGCGCCGCCGCTCCCACCACGCGCATCACGCGCTGTGCGTAGGGCACCAAGTGCTGAGGGGGCACCAAAAATAGCCTAATGAAAAAATATATATAATGCCGATATTATTTCATTAGCCTATAGAAATATTATTAGGCACATTTTAGCAATGTATATGTAACAAAAAAGGGGGGACAAGATAATTTAATTGCTCTAGTCTAGAAAGTACCGCCCCCCCGCGTTGGATGGTCCGTGCCGGTTGTTCGCGCGGGCGCCTTTGAGAAGGACGCGTTCGCGCGGACTAGTTTGGCAGACAGATAGTAGGCAACTTTTTTGGAAATGGCCCCTAAAAGACAGCAGGGGTCAGGATCTGAGAAAAGAAAGAAGAAACTGCGAGATGATGCCCGTGCATCACTTGCAGGTAAGTCCATGTTTAATCATTCTTAAATACGGGAAATGTGCTGCTGCTAATCGTAACGCTCCTCGAACTTGCTGACGTTAATGTTAGCAAACTATGTTATTATAACTTATAACTTCGGTGCAAGCAAAATTGAGATTTTACTGTTAAACATTACCTATTTTACAAATAACTGACGCCAGCTAGCTGTTACTTTCTTTACTATCTTTCTTTAGATATTGAGCAGTAGTTTGGTTTATTTTGACGTGACGGTGGTTAATACGGTGGTTAATACTAACAGTTAACGTTAGCAGTCAGTGTGCAGTGCAGTAAAAAATATAAAATGTCATTATGAATGATATAAAGCAAACAATACTGTTTAATTGTGTGCATTATTGCACCTCATTCTATTATGCTTTTATATTAGCCTATATTAGATTAGATTTATCAAATAGTTGATAAATAAGGAATAAAGGGGGAGAACTCTTTGGCTGCCATGCTTTCAGTTTTAAATGTTAATAATTTTTTCCGGTATGAGATTCTTTGTTTGAATATTTTGTCTAATAAATGTAATTTATTCAAAATGACATTGAATTTGGGAAAAACATGTCTGGATTATTATTATTTTTAATTTTATTTTGCTATTCTGTTTACTGAAGAAAAGTTTGCACTTTCAAATGTGTAGTGTGTGTTGGCTATTCTACATATGTTTACAAAGACAGCAAAGCTGTGAAGATTTTACTTTCTCTTTTTAGTGTTCTTAAGTTTTATACTGTGATGCTGCTATTGTGTTATTGGTATTGAGTTATATGTTTGGTAATAAAAAGTTAAACTGGCAAAAACAAACGTTTTTTTTTTCTCGGGGTCAGGGTGGGGGGCATCATAAAGGAATTATGCTTAGGGCACCAAAATGGCTAGCAGCGGCACTGGATATTGCAATCATGTTTAACAATCCCTTGCTCAGGGTATAATGAGAAAATGTTTTTCTATACAGTATGTTATCCCATTCTACTGTCGGTATATTTAAACGTGCCATAATAAACAACTTAGCTTGCTTTAAAGGCTTTGAAAATCTTCCCTTTTATTAATTATAATGTTAAAAGCTAAAGTAATTATAACTTAAATTTTTCTGGTTAAATCCTATGTTTTAGTTATTTAGTAACTTTAGTTTAGTAGTATTAAGTAAGAGGTTAAAGATTAGCAATAATTTTAATGGAGTCAGATAAATAACTAAATTCTGCTCATTCTCCTTCAACTGCTTTTTGTTCTTTTTGCACCGCAATAGCACCGAAACCTCCAAGACTTACAAAATAAAGAGTGTTTTCAGCAGATCTGTTAATATTGATGAGCCTCAGACTATCAACACTCATTTAACAAGCCATTCAGGATCATCAGCAGATCATCTCACTTTATTCTGAATGTTTGACCGTTAAAAACAGATTCCTGACTTCCAGTGTGGCGATGAAGGAGAATGAAGCAGAACGGACAGTCTCCCGATTTTTTTCCTTTTCATACACACCTTTTACAGTGAATTTCACTTTAAAAGCCGTTTTAAAACCGATTAAACAACTAAGGAAGAGTTTACAAACTAAACGGTACACAATGAGTAACGTTAATCCTAAACAGAGAAGTGCAGCGTCGCAGTCAAAAAAGGCTAGCATAGCTAGCAAACTAGCGAGCATGGTAACTGTGTCGTCTCAAGATGAAAACCAAGATTCGGAGGGAAACATGGACGACTCTCTGTCCATGACACAACTTATTGCTGAACTAGCTAAACAACGGGAAGTTGTCAAGGAGGACGTGGCTGCCTTGATACTAAACTCTGTAAAACCACTCCAAACCTCGGTGGATGCGTTACACGAGACTGTAAACTCCTTTCAGAGTCGACTGACATCAACAGAAACCATCGCAGGTGAAAACTTTGAGTGTCTCGTGACAGCGGAATCTACAATCAGCTCCCTTAAGGCTCAAAACACTCTGCTACTGGAGCGTCTGGATGACCTGGAGAATAGGTCACGCCGATCTGATCTGCGCATCCTGAATGTACCTGAGGGGAGCGAGGATGGCAAAGATCCCACCGTATTCATTTCAGGACTGCTGGCAGAAGCAATGGCTGAGGTTTTCACGAGCCCACCACTGCTGGACAGAGCGCACCGCTCTCTCGGACTCAAGCCTATAGCGGGTAAGCCCGCGAGTTCCTTTGTGCTGTGTTTTCACCGTTATAGTGACCGGGAGCTTGCCTTTAGATGGGCCAGACAACATGAGATGAAGTTCAAGGGGAATACGCTGAGGGCCTATCCTGATTTGATAACCTCATTTTCGAAACTCCGGACGAAGCAAATGACTTTTATAAGAAACAGGTGCTTGCTCAGAAGGGAAAGTGTAGGCACATAACATTTAATGTCACCAGGGGAGTGTTCATGTCATGTGTTCATTGTTCATTGTTTTTTTTCCCTTATTTGCATGGCCTGTTTGCGATGTGCAGGTATCTTGGACAGAACTTATCCCAGAGGTACCACTTTGTTAATTATTTTCTCTTCATCTCGTATACATTTGTCACCAGATGGTTAATGGGTTGTAGTACCAACAGTTCAAGTGCTCTGAGATATACATTTTGAGTATTCGTTACTTATTTTATATGAGCCTTCTAAGTTCACTGTTATGTTTGATAATCGGGAGACTTCCACAGGAAAATAGTGAGATCAACGGCATAATGGTCAGAAGCATAATGGTACAGGGATACAGCCTTCTTGTATAGGGAAGGGTTTGGTTGGGGAAGGAAGGTTTTTATTTTTTGTTTCTTCTTTTTACTTTTTTGGTTTGATACTTTGTCTTATCTTGCCTTACTTACTGGGTGCATATTGCAGGTTTTGGTTTAGACTTTACAACTGTATACAATATACATAACTATGTTGACGGAGACAACACACTGTTTAAGCTTTATATCAACTACTCCTATGTGACTAATAATCTATAAACAAGAGACATATTATGGGATTCACAAAAATTATTTAATGGAACATATCGGGATGTAACCATGTAATAAAGCGTAAGAAAATCCTCACCTATCTCAAGCAAAACAAATCAGACATAGCCATGCTGCAAGAAACTCATCTAAGTGCTGAGGAATCGGAGAAATTTAAAAGGAGGTGGATTGATCAGGTATACTCAAGTAAATTTTACACCAGGAGTAGGGGTGTTGCTATTTTGATTAGAAAAGGCTTAGACTTTAAAGTCCACAAAGCATATAATGACCAGGAAGGCAGGTGGATAGCCTTGGATTCTAGCTTAGAAGGACAGAAAGTTACGGTTATGAATATGTATGCCCCCAATGTGATATCTCCTAATTTCTTTACCAATATTTCTAATAATATTGCAAATTTTGTTAATCATAATATAATACTTGGTGGTGATTTCAACCAAGTAAGGATAAGTCAAGCCACAAACAGGCCATACCTTTAATGTACACAGCCATTGATACTAAGGGTAGATGATAATAGATACTGTATATGGCGTACACTTCATCCAAAAACGGCACTGGAGCCTCAAAAACGGAAGCGAACAAGACACGATAGAAGGAAAATGAACTAGCAGGGTCGAGGCGTAGCGGGGAGCAAACACAACGATCTGGCACAAGACAGACAACACGAGGAGAATAAATAGGGAAAGGAATAAGGAAGGTAATCAATAACAGGTGTTGGACTGATTAGAGAAGATGGTAAATAATAACACATGGGGATAGAGAAGTGGCGAACGAGAGGGTGGGGAAACAGATCAAACAAGGACAGCGGAGCACGCGGCGAACTGTCAAAACAAAGCCATGTGCTCCGAGACAATCACAAATACAACGCAAGAGACCTGACACTCTGATCATGCCCCAGTAGATGTGGTCTTTACCACATTGAACTATAAAAACAAGATTGCGCTTTAACAATTCACTATTGCAAAGTGAGACATCATGTTCCTTTATACAAGCGGCAATAGATGAATACTGGTTTTTCAATGACGGCTCTGCCCCTGATCCTGGTATAACATGGGATGCTTTTAAGGCTTTCCTGAGGGGACGGCTTATCCAACACTGATCGCTACGTAAACGACTGGAACGTGAAAAAAATGTTAAATTAGAAGAAAATGTAGTACTCTGAAAAAACAACATATTAATCATCCAGACCCAGTAACCCTTAATAATTTAAACAGTTTGAAATTGGAACTAAATGACATAATAAAAAAAAAAAAGCGAAATTTGCTCTATTTTGCACAAAACAAAATTATTATGAAAAAGGTGATAGAGCAGGTAAATACTTAGCCCATTGAGTGAAACAGCTTTGTACTCAAAACTTAATTCCTTCTATTTTTGATGACAAAAATAAACTGACTACAGAAGCCGGGGAAATTAATAAGACTTTTAAATCTTTTTACCAAGATTTATATTCATCGCAAAGGGAAGTAACTATAGAACAGTATGACCGATTCTTCTCTTCCCTACAGATTCCATGTCTATCCACACAAGATAGCGACTCGTTGGAAAATGACATTACATTAGAAGAGATTAAGGGTGCCATACAGGACCTCAAACCAGACCGTGCCCCCGGGGAAGATGGCTTTCCCTCTGATTTCTATAAAAAGTTTTCAGAGGTTTGCTCCTAAATTGCTTTAAGTCTTTCAGAGAGTATGAGAACCAACATAATCACTCTCATTCATAAAAAAGGGAAAGACCCTCAACAATCTGCAAGCTACAGACCCATTTCACTTGGTAATGTTGATGGGAAGATATTAGCCAAAATACTTGCAAAAAGATTAGATCAACTACTACATACTTTTATACATCCTGACCAAGTTGGATTCATCAGGGCTAGGTGTTTAGCAGACAATATGAGACGATTATTACACCTTATGTGGAGCTCTAGAATAACACTGACCCTGTCATGGCCTTCTCTCTAGACGCAGAGAAGGCCTTTGACAGAGTTGAATGGGGCTTCTTATTTCAAACACTTAAAAGATTTGGTTTTGGACCTTTATTTACTAAATGGGTAAACTTACTGTACATTGAACCAGTGGCATCGGTACTATGTAACGGTATAGTGTCGTCGCGGTTTGAGCTACATAGGGGCACAAAACAAGGGTGTGCCCTTTCCCCTCTTATTTTTGCACTGGTCTTAGAGCCATTAGCTATTGCAATATGTAATAATCCAAATATTAAAGGTATTATAGCGGGCCAGTAGGAGCACAAGGTACTTCTATATGCTGATGATATCTTACTTGTCTCCAGTAATCCACAAATGACAGTGCCTACAGTGTGTTCTTTAATTGATGATTTTGCCCAGATCTTGGGCTATAAAATCAGTTGGACTAAGTCAGAAGTAATGCCCTTGTCTAAAAATTGCCATGGGACAACAGGGGACCAGTGGCCATTTAGATGGGTCTCATCAGGCATGGTTTATTTGGGAATTAAACTTATACCAGGATTGGAGAAAATAATGCAGATTAACTTTCAACCAATTATTCAGGATATATTCTGGAGTAAACTTACAATATCCATTCTGGGTCGAATTAATTTAGTTAAAATTATAATTGTACCTGAAATTAATTATCTATCATACTGTGAGGAAATCAGAACGGATGCAAATGCAAGTAAAAAGGCGTTTATTAAAGGTCAGAAACGCACAAACACAGGTCGGGGAAAACACACTCAGATGACGATTGTGGCACAGGGACTTCGATGGCCTCCGGTAGTGAAGTGTGCTCAGGAAACCAGGAAACAGTGGAACATCCAGACGAGGTGACGAAACACAACGAATCCACACGACGAAATCCACAGCAGGGGAACAGAGAGCCACACGGGAACAGGACATGACACCGGGGAAACCACAACGATCTGACAACATGAGATGGGAATTACTGCACATATAAAGGGAACGGGGATTGATAACAGCTGGCAACACTAATCACTATAATGAGTAACCACGCCCACATACAGACACACACACACACACCAGAAATGAGACAGCCGATTCATGAACCGTGACAGTACCCCCTCCCCTAGGAACGCCTCCTGGCGTTCCCAGATAACCTTACCTGTCGATTGTAATCATCGATAAGGGAGTGATCCAGAATGTCTCTAGCAGGTACCCAACTTCTCTCCTCTGGACCGTAACCCTCCCAGTCCACCAAGTACTGAAATCCGCGTCCCCTCCGTCTAGAATCCAGAATACGACGAACCGAATAAGTAAGTTCCCCATCTACGAGTCGCGGCGGGGGGGGAACCGGGGCAGGCGGATTAATGTGAGAATAAAACACGGGCTTGACTTTGGACACATGGAAGGCGGGGTGAATTCTCCTGTACGCAGGAGGGAGTTTGAGTCGGACTGTCACCGGACTAATAATCTTGGTGACAGGAAACGGGCCAATGAATTTGGGAGCTAACTTGTTAGACACGGAGCGGAGCGGAATATTCTTGGTAGAAAGCCACACTTTTTGACCCACGACGTAGACGGGAGGCTTGGACCGGTGGCGGTCGGCCTTGGCCTTCATGCGCCCCCCTGCTTGGAGTAGAGTCTCACGGGCTCTAGTCCAAGTACGGCGGCACCTCTGGATGAATGCGTGAGCGGAGGGGACCGCGACTTCGGATTCCAGACTCGGAAAAATTGGTGGCTGGTAACCTAAACTACACTTAAATGGCGAGAGGCCCGTGGATGACACTGGTAATGAATTGTGGGCGTACTCCACCAAAGAAAGCTGTTGGCTCCAGGACGACGGATTCTTGGCAACCAAACATCGCAACATTCTCTCGAGGTCCTGATTGGCTCGTTCAGACTGGCCATTGCTCTGGGGATGATAGCCCGAGGACAGACTGACCGTGGCCCCCAGTAATTTACAGAATTCTCGCCAAAATTTGGATACAAATTGGGAACCCCTGTCAGAGACCACGTCCATCGGGAGGCCATGTAACCGAAAGACGTGATCTATGACTGCGACCGCTGTCTCCTTGGCTGAAGGTAATTTGGGCAAGGGGATGAAATGTGCCGCCTTCGAGAACCGGTCCACTACGGTTAAAACAACCGTCATGCCTCTGGAAGGCGGGAGGGCGGTGACAAAATCTAGAGCGATATGGGACCAGGGTCTCGAAGGGACAGACAGCGGTCGAAGTAACCCATCTGGGGGTTGGTTAGATGTCTTACCAGTGGCACAGACTGAACAAGCCAACACAAAATCGTGAATGTCGCGAGCCATTAATGGCCACCAGAATCGTTGTTTAATTAAAAAACTGGTACGAGTCACTCCTGGATGACAAGCCACGTTGGAGCAATGACCCCATCGAATAACGTCGGACCGTAACCCCTCCGGAACAAACAAACGACCCGGTGGGCAACCAGGCGGAGGCGTTACCCCTTCTAGGGCTGTCTTGACCCTCGATTCGACCTCCCATACCAGAGTGGAGATGACAACTTTCTCAGGTAAAATACACTCGGGAGTCACCGGGCGTTCGGATGGATCAAAAATACGAGATAAAGAGTCGGGTTTGATGTTTTTGGAACCCGGGCGGTACGAGAGAACAAAATCAAAACGTCCGAAAAAAAGAGCCCACCGAGCTTGCCTGGAGTTGAGTCTTTTAGCAGACCTGATGTATTCCAGATTCTTATGATCGGTCCAAACGATAAAGGGAACCCCCGAACCCTCTAACCAATGACGCCACTCCTCCAACGCTAACTTTACTGCCAACAACTCTCTGTTACCAATGTCATAGTTACGTTCGGCAGGCGATAGTCGATGAGAAAAAAACGCGCAGGGATGCATCTTGTCATCTGAGGAAGCGCGTTGTGAAAGCACTGCTCCTACTCCCACCTCTGACGCGTCGACCTCCACCACGAACTGGCGTGTGGGATCAGGGGTGACCAGAATGGGAGCCGAAACGAAGCGACTTTTGAGGTTGTTGAACACTGCCTGGGCAGTGTTCGACCACCTGAACGTCGTTCGGGGGGAGGTCAAGGCAGTCAGAGGCGCGACTAGTTGGCTGAAATTACGAATGAAACGCTGGTAAAAATTGGCGAACCCCAGAAACCGCTGTAGGGCCTTACGGGAATCTGGACTTGGCCAATCTACCACAGCCTTAACCTTGTCAGGATCCATGCGCACTCCCTCAGAAGAGATGATGTACCCTAGGAAAGGAACAGACTGTGCATGAAACGCGCATTTCTCCGCCTTGACAAAAAGCCCATTCTCTAATAGTCTCTGGAGCACTCGCCTGACGTGTTGAACGTGTTCCTGGAGAGACGAGGAAAAAATCAATATGTCATCCAGGTAAACATATATGAATTGATCTACCATGTCTCTCAACACGTCATTCACGAGTGCCTGGAAAACCGCTGGGCTGTTGGAAAGCCCGAAAGGCATGACCAAATATTCAAAGTGCCCCCTGGGGGTATTAAAAGCGGTTTTCCATTCATCCCCCTTCCTGATGCGAACCAAATGATATGCATTGCGTAAGTCCAGTTTCGTGAAAATGGATGCTCCCTGCAACCTCTCGAAAGCTGAAGACATCAACGGCAAAGGATAAGAATTCTTTACCGTGATGTTGTTCAGCTCTCGGTAATCAATACAAGGTCGCAGAGAACCATCCTTCTTCCCAACGAAAAAGAACCCCGCCCCCGCAGGAGAAGAGGAAGGCTGGATGAATCCAGAGGCCAGAGAATCAGAAATATATTTCTCCATGGCCTCCCTCTCGGGAACAGAAAGAGAGTAAAGTTTGCCTTTAGGCGGAGATTTACCTGGCAGTAGATCTATCGCACAGTCATAGGAACGATGCGGAGGAAGAGAAGCAGCACGAGACTTACTGAACACCTCCTTCAGGTCGAGGTACTCCGCGGGCACGTTAGATAAATCCGCTGCCTCACTCTGAAACACAGAACCAGACACAGAAGAACAAGCCGACAACAAACAGGACTCATGACAGTGGTTACTCCATGTGGAAATAGTGTTAGTGCGCCAGTCGACCCGAGGATTGTGACGGGTAAGCCACGGGTGTCCCAGAACCACTGGTGCAAGTGGTGAGTCCATGAGGAGAAATGATATGCGTTCGGTGTGATTGCCAGAAGTGATGAGAGTGATGATTTCGGTAGTATGAGTGATCCGGGGAAGTTCCTGTCCATTGAGTGCGTTGACGGTTATTTTGTGCGGAAGGGAAGTGATGGGAATCTGAAGTCTGAGTGCAAGATTGAAGTCCATGAAATTACCCTCCGCTCCCGAATCCAGTAGTGCTTGAGTGCTGTGTGTGGACGTTAGCCATCTCAGTCTTACCGGGAGGAGGGTCGATGATGGTGATGAGGTCTTCTCGGCGGAGATCCCACCCGATAGTAGCCTCATACTTACTATCGGGCTCGTTCTTTTACCGGACACGAATGGATAAAGTGACCAGCCCGGCCGCAGTACAAACACAGTCCTTGGGATCTCCGCCTTTCCCTCTCCTCCCGGGAAAGCCGAGCTCTCCCTACCTGCATGGGCTCGTGGTCGAAAACTGGGCTGACCGCGCTCGCTCCACTGGGCTGGTGGTCCTCCACGCTGTGCTGGAAACGATTTGGACGTGTCAGTCCGGTCACCCGATTCAGGCGAGCGTCCACTCTTAACGCCAGCTCCACCAGTCCATTAAGTGTCTCAGGGAGGTCCAAAACGTAGATCTCTTTAAGAACGCGGTCAGCCAGCCCATGCAGGAATCTGTCCCACTGCGCCTCCTCGTTCCAATGGCACTCTGCGGCCAGGGTGCGGAAACGGATGGAATAATCCGACACCGAGCCTTCACCTTGACGCAGATCGGCGAGTAATCTGGCCGCCTCCTTACCCGCCGCTGCGCGATCGAAAACCCTCCTCATCTCCTCGGAGAGTGCCTGGAACGAGGTGCAGCAGTCGTCCTTATTCTCCCACACCGCCGTTCCCCAGAGAGATGCCTTTCCTGACAGCAGTATCAGTACAAACGCCACCTTGGAGGATTCACTATGAAAGGTGCGCGGCTGTAAGGCAAAATGCATGGAACATCTTGTGAGAAAGGGTCTGCAGAATTCAGACTCACCAGAATACCCCTCCGGTATGGGTAGACGAGGCTCAGGTTGATTTTCTGTCGCTGGTGCTGGTGGTGGGGGAACGGGCGGTGTGGGCGGCGCAGTGGGAGCTCGTAGATGTTGTAGCTGTTGGGTGAGCTCGGACACCTGTGCCACGAGTGCTTGGACCGCACGACCTGTGTGAGATATGCTCTCCTCTTGTTGATCCATACGCATGATGCTATGGGAGATGAATTCACTCAGACGAGACTCGCTTGCTGCATCCATATTTGGTCAGATCGTTCTGTGAGGAAATCAGAACGGATGCAAATGCAAGTAAAAAGGCGTTTATTAAAGGTCAGAAACGCACAAACACAGGTCGGGGAAAACACACTCAGATGACGATTGTGGCACAGGGACTTCGATGGCCTCCGGTAGTGGTGAAGTGAAGTGTGCTCAGGAAACCAGGAAACAGTGGAACATCCAGACGAGGTGACGAAACACAACGAATCCACACGACGAAATCCACAGCAGGGGAACAGAGAGCCACACGGGAACAGGACATGACACCGGGGAAACCACAACGATCTGACAACATGAGATGGGAATTACTGCACATATAAAGGGAACGGGGATTGATAACAGCTGGCAACACTAATCACTATAATGAGTAACCACGTCCACATACAGACACACACACACACATCAGAAATGAGACAGCCGATTCATGAACCGTGACACATACATGCTTCCCTTTGTGCTACCACCATCCCTTCTGAAGGAATACAATAAATATGTAGAATCCTTCATCTGGCAGGGGAAGAGACCCCTTTATAATCATACTAAATTGTATTCTGCTAAAGGTCAAGGTGGGCTTTCTCTTCCCAGAATTGACTGGTATCATTGGTCCTTCTCGCTCTCGCAGCTGGCTAAAAACAATATGGCATTCAATGAAGCCCCTGCTTGGGTACATATTGAAAAATAACTAATTGCCCCCTTTCCAGCGGAGGCCTTCTTGACACAGCTTGCCTGATCAATACCAGATCAAAATCCAGTTCTTAAATTTACAAGGGAAAGCTGGAAATTGTATCACCAACATTCAAAACAAACCCCATGGCTAACAACTAGAGCCTCGGTGTGGCACAATACCAAATTACGAATAGATAAGAGGGCTTTCTGCTGGATACAATGGGCTAATAAGGGAATATGGTATTTAGATAACCTGTATGAGGGTGAACATGTGGTCTCATTTAAAGGGATAGTTCACCCAAAAATGAAAATTCTGTCATCATTTACTCACCCTCAAGTTGTTCCAAACCTGTATGAGTTTCTTTGTTCTGCTGAACACAAAGGAAGATATTTGGAAGAACGTTTGTAATCAACAGATCTCGGTCCCCATTGACTTCCATAGTAGGAAAAAAATATACTATGGTAGTCAATGGGGACCGAGATCTATTTGGTTACAAACATTCTTCCAAATATCTTCCTTTGTGTTCAGCAGAACAAAGAAACTCATACAGGTTTGGAACAACTTGAGGGTGAGTAAACAATGATAGAATTTTCATTTTTGGGTGAACTATCCCTTTAATCACTTGAAACAAACTTACAAACTATCGAACACTGACTTTTGGAAATACCTCCAAATAAGACATTGTCTTTGACACAGTCATTTTACCTCTTGAAATGTCTTTAAATGGCAAATTAGACCAGAAACATGTAGTTTACACTTGCCAAAAAGTGTATTGACCCTTTAAAAGGTATTTCAACAGGTACAAAGGACTGAATGAACTGTCAAATATAACCCTCATGAATGAAATCAAGTAGGCTAATATTTAGGCATAAAGAACAGTTCACTGGAAAAGATAATCTGTCAAATATAATAACCATGAATGAAATCACGTCATTAACCACGGACAAAATGTCATGACTCATGTCTATTTGCAGGTTATGGCCATTTGTTCCTATAAGGAGGATAACAGGAGAGTGTAAACTGGAGCGATACAGCTTTAACATGCAGCGCACGCTCTCTTTGCGCGCTGGCTTTTGGCTCATTCAAGCCAGCAAATTTCCGACGAAAAAGCCCATTCAACTTAAGAATGCGCTTCAGTGTCTTTGACTTATAACATACCCATGTCTTAATGCCAGAGACATTATATGACATTCCTAATTCAAAGTAAAATGTTGTTTCATCATCAGTCAGCATCTCCGGCTGCTGTATGGTTACATTGATCGGTGTGGTTCCCTAAACATAACTCGTGGCCACGAGAAATAGATGTTGTTCTCTCAAAATATGAAGTCGTGGCAACGAGAAAAATATATCGTTCCCTCAACATATGATTGCGTGGCCACAACATGATGTCACCTCAACAAAATGATCTTGTGGCCACGATTTATCATCACGTTCCCACAACTTAATATGACGTGCTCACTCATTAATATCTCGTGGCAACAACATATTATCACGTTCCCACGAGTTTATATGTTGCGGCCACGACAAAACTAAGTGAACCGAACATGTCCCCTCCCGGTCACCATACTCCTCACCTCAGAAGACGATGCTGAAACTCAATGAGGATAGAGACGGCGTGAGCGGTGACGTCATCGGCCGCCAGCGGTAAAAACGCACCAAATACTGTTCATAACGACAAAACATTTTTGCTTGGAATTTCATAATTTAGTCTTTCAAACTGACTAATGAAAAGAATGTTTGTATTTTTATTATTTATTCATTATTTATTTATTTTTATCATTTTTTTACTGGGTTGTTTAGAGATCATAGCAAGTTTATAATTAAACTGTTAAAGCATGAAATAAGGTACCATGAATTAGTGAATTTGAGCTTAATGTTGGTGTATTATCAGTAAAAAGATCATCATTAAAAAATGTGTAATCATTAAAAAAATAAATCAGCCATATACAGTATATCAATGTGATTCATAACCCACTAATGTTGTGCACTAGAGGGAGCCACAGGACTGCAAATTCTTCAAGATCTGAGTGTAAAGGTGCTGTATGTATTTTATTTTATTTTTTACTCTACTAAAGCATAAAAATAGCATAATATGTTTATAGAGCTTGGAAGAGCCAGGACATTTTTTAAAATATAACTCTGTGTTTGTCTGAAAGAAGAATGTCATATACACCTAGGATGTTTTGAGGGTGAGTAAATCATGGGCTAATTTTCACTGTTGGGAGAACTATCCCTTTAATACGCTTAAAACAGTGGAGATGATCGTGGACTTCAGGAGAAACGCCTCAGCATCATTCCCACTCACCATCATGAACAGCATGAGTCTTTCAGCACCATCTCTCAGGACCTGAAGGAGGAGTTCCACATAGACTCTATTGTCAAAACTACAGACAATGGAGCCAACATTGCAAAGGCCAAATCCATAAATGACTGGGCATGACCGCAGTGTTCTGGGCACTATCATCTCTCAGGACCTGACGTGGGACAATCACATAGACTCCAGTGTCAAAAAGCAATGTACTTCCTTCGCCAGCTGAAGAAGTTCAACCTGTCACAGGAGCTGCTGATACAAGTATACTCTGCAGTCACTGAATCCTCTGCACTTCTAGAACTGTCTGGTTCAGCTCAGCTATCAGATCTCAGATAGTCTGCTGAGAGAATCACTGGTGCACCTCTCCCCACTCTCCAAGAACTGTACTCATCCAGAGTGAGTAAAGAGCTGGCAGAATCATTAGGGGCTTTCAACCGTGTTCACACCGCAGGAACTAGTAGGAACAATTTTATTTTTAGGAACTCCTTTTGGAGGAATTAATTTACTCCTACTTCAGAGTCGGTCTAAACCACACTGTTAACGATTTTCACAAAAAAATACATTACTGGCAGCACGGTTGCCAGCAAGTTACTGTATTTCAATTTACAGTACACAAGATCAGTACTGTAAACTACAAAACGGTATTTTACTGTATTTTTACTGTAATTTGGCCTGCCTCTGCTGTAATTAATTATACGGTATTGTACTGTAATATCTATATTGATACATTGCAGCTAAAAAATTATTATAATTTTTATAATCAATAATTTTGTAAAATAATTACTACTAATAATAATAATAATAATATTATATTATAATTATATTTTATTATAAGTTTATAAGTTATTACAGTATATACATCTATAGGTAATAATATTATAATGCAACTTCAGAATAACTGCAAAACAAAAGACAAGCCAAACAATGTTCTTGTCAAAAATATTTTTTTATTCATCAATTATAAACTATTAAAACCATTGTATTTTACACCATTGCATGTTCAGTTTACAGTTATAAACAGCTTTTAAAGGGATAGTTCACCCAAAAATGAAAATGGTCATTATTTCCTCTCCCTCAAGTTGTTCAAAACCTGTATGAATTTATTTCTTCTGTTGAACACAAACAATAATATTTTGAAGAATGTCGGAAATTAAACGGTAGTTGACGGTGGCTATTGACTTCCATAGTAGGAAAAAAAAAATACTATGGAAGTCGTTGGTTACCGTCAAAGCTTCAGGCAATACAAAACCAATGGAGATGATTGGCCTAAATGCCTAAATGCGCTCTGTTTCTATTTCAATTCTTTTTGTGAAAGGTGTGTTTGAAAACTCTATCAATAGATAGCCTAGTAGGAAGTTAATAATTTTACTGGGAAAATGCACAAGAAAAAATGGGCTCTTTGTAAAAAATAAATAAAATAAAAATTATTTTGGTCCATAGGGTTAGAAAAAACAAAAACAGAATAAAAGCTGAAAACAAACTGTAGGCCTATATATATAATCATATAACCTATGTGATCAACACAACTCAAAAGGAGTAGACAGAAGCTTTTCTTATTACACATACTGTACATTTCAGCCTCAATTCAGTCTTTTTTTCCACCATTAATCATATTAAACAACAGAATACGGCCATTCAACAAAAATGTAAAGAATAACCTTCCTTTAACATAAATGTATTAATTCCATTATTTAAATTTTTCTGTGAACCTTGGATGATTCATATACATTTGTATGTCTGATACGTTTTCATACATAAGATTTTGTGCAGTCTGGATGCTGTCAATATATATTTTACATTTCAATGTCTGTTTCAGTGGTTCTTTGGGCTTCCAAATTACAAAAGCACAGACGTTCTACAAACAGTACAAAATGTTATGTATGAAGAAAAGAAACGTAACATTAAAATAAGCTAAAACAACAAAAATTTCTGGCTGATTGTTGTCTTTAAGTTCTAGCACTTCCAGAACTGTTTTAATAACCTTTGGTCTAGTTTTAATTTAGCAATGTGGAACTAGTGTGACTAAATATTTTCAGGAGTATTTTCAGAGCGATGAACTCACTGTTGAGGTTTGGAAGAGTTTATTAGTTTATTAGAGAAACGCGTGTGGTTAAAGAAGAAAGAAAGAAGAGGAACTGACATCTTAACCCACACAGAACTGATCATCTCTGAACCCAGTTTGGACTGAACCTGCTAAAACAAAAATAACTTCTTTAACGGATATATTTGTCTGGTTCCTTTTGTAGCTGAATAAGACAAAACAAGAGAAAATGAACTTCCATATATTGCAGATCCTTTATCCCCCCCCCCCCCCAAAAAAAACCTCAATTATGAATATTGCAATATTCATAAGATTATTAATGCGATTATGTACAAATAACTGTTTGTATGTACTTGTGGGACTAAATAAAAAGTACATTTACAATGTTTTATCTTATTCAGCATCCAATAAAAGGTACCAGACTAATACTTGTATTTATCCATTAAAGAAGTTATTTTTGTTTGACCAGGTTCAGTCCAAACTGGGTTCAGAGATGATCAGTTCTGTGTGGGTTAAGATGTCAGTTCCTCTTCTTTCTTTAAATGTTTCTCTAATAACATGTGTGGTTAAACTAACTGAGTTCTCACACTCAGCAGAAACATGTTTCCAAACCTCAACAGTGAGTTCACCGCTCTGAAAATACTCCTGAAAATATGACACTAGTTCCACATTGTTAAATTAAACCTAGACCAAAGGTTATTAAAACAGTTCTGGAAGCGCTAGAACTCAAAGCCAGAACACAAAGAGGACAAAAGACAACAATTCATTACAATTTGTTTGTTAACATGTAAAAGCATTGAAAGTATTAACAATGAATGAACATCACAGTTGTTTCAACCCACAATTATTACAGCATGTTGTTTGAGCTCAATTCATGAAGAACTGCATATAAGAGGAAAATACAAACTATCCCGTTGAGAGAAGATGACTTCAGTATAAGTCCCATCATCTGTCTGCTCCTAAACATCAATGGAAATATGGAAAAATCAAGCTATTAAATGCAATCCATAATGATATTTTACTCAGGTTTTGCAAATATTCAGGTAATATATATGTGTAAAACATGTGTCCTGGCAATTTCAGAGTTTTCCGTGTACAGACGACACCGTTGTCAAAACGATTCCCATTCACACGGATCCGCGAAAACGACTAAAAACGCTGTATTCTGCTGCCAGGCCACTAGATGGCGATGAAACACTATAGACTGAAGACGTAATACGCATATGCATGACCTCATCATCTTCCCAGATTCACATTTTAGTTGTTTACACGGAGAGTGTTTTCAAAACTTTGCATTTTCAGGCACCCAAAATGCCGTTGTCGTGTAAATGAACGGCCAAAACGCATACAAATTTTTGGTTTTTGGTTGAAAATGGTGTCGTGTAAACAGCCCCTCAATTACAACGAACTGGCAAAACATGAGGGAAAGAAAACACAATGGCTGCATCTGAAAACGTTGGCAGTGACTTGATGCCTCGCTGTCCTATCAGACAATGACTTTGCAGGCAGCGTTTGCACACGAAGGCTCCTCACGAAACTGATTTCAGACAGACTTCTGAGGCAGTGTTACGGTTTAATGATCTACAGCAAAATAGAGCGAGCTTTGGTGAAATCTAAGTGAATATTTAATGACACCAATAGTAATTTCTCGCTATAAATGGCATCATAAGTGGAAAATGTTGATAAAAAATGTACATTTACACACAAACTGACGACGACCAGCTGGTAACTGTAGTCCGCCATCTTGGTTTGTAGTCCCAATTGCTCTTGATGGCACATAAATCTCGCAAAATGAGGAGGATGAAGAGGCTGCGAGTACTAATTATGTGGATAGATGCCGTAATGGAAACGGTACAGAGAAACGTATGGGTCTGAGACGTTGTGTGACGTCCACCTGTGAATGCAGACACGATGGCTGGATTGTGCTTACATTACACTGAGATCCGATCGCAATGCGTCTTCGACTATCTCTGAACCTGGACACGCTGATTCGGATAACACTACAATCAGAAGTGTGTTTACACTTGTCTTTTCAATGTGTGTGTGGACAACAACCAGATACAGGTCGCATGTTAATGCCAAGTGTAAACGCAGCCAACAACTAAACAAGAGGGCGTGGTCACTGGACACTAGGAGGCGGGACAAGAGGAACACATGGCCAACACAAATAGAGACAGAGTCATGTGCTCAAACACAACACAAACAAAGACAGATTAAACTAAGACAAGACTGACAGAACTGTCTGCTGAGAACCCTGACATTTTATAATCTGAGTAATAAGAGTGTCATATTTCAGGGTCAGTCCTTATGAACATTAATAACTCATGGATCAACCTGCAATACTTACCACAGAGTCACCAGTCCCTCTTCTGTTGCCTGAAACATAATGTCACGGGAAAGTTTATGATCAAACACACACACAGTCTCTAATGCAGATGACAATCAGTTTTTAAAAGAGTCTAGAAGAATCTAGTGCTGTAGAATAGAAACATTATTTTTGTTAACTCGTTGATTTCTCTTCACTTTTAGAGAAAGAAATTTGTCTAAATTACATATTTATTTTATCAGATGTTTTTGTCTGTTGTTACAAAATATGAAAAACTCACCTGCTCTTTTTTTATGAATCACCCAGAGAATAAGAGCCAGAAGGAGAAGAGCAAATGAAGCGGCAACAACAATCACAATCACAACCACAATCCCTGAGAGAGAGAGAGAGAGAGAGAGAGAGAGAGAGAGAGAGAGAGAGAGAGAGAGAGAGAGAGAGAGAGAGAGAGAGAGTATAGAGAGTCACTGAGAGAGAGCCTATATAGAGAGACACCATTAGCAGGACTATATTACTGTGTTTAACCAAATACATAAACACGGCATATTTAATAGCATAATTATCTTTATTTATCATGTAAATTGATGCTTGTGATGATGATTTTATAGAAATTGATATGTATTAAAGCCATCTGTACACTAACAGACTGTACCTCATATGTTCACTAAATGAATGTGACATGATTGTTTAGGATTGTCTGGATGAGAATGATGTGTCTGACATTTAATGACAGTTACTTTTTACATTACGGTATTAGTTTTCATGTTTATGGGTTGTTGGAGATGGCATTTCTTTTACAAACTGCTGTAGTCTAGAGCAGCTCATCAGTGTGACGCTCAGTTCTGGTGCTGGTGTGACATACTAACATGGGATGAGTTGTGTTTAATAAATCCTCACTATGATTTTATTAATTTATCATAGGAGTGGCGTGAGTTACACTAGCTGTATATTAAGATTATTTTGCATCAGACAACAGACTGTACAAGACCGGTCATATGTATCAAAACTCACTGTCAAAATGCCATAGACTGACAAATCAAGAGCTTTTTTTGTAGATATGTGTGATGATAAAGCAGTCTGAAAGGATACCCAAAAAAGGATAAGCAATAGCTTTAAAACCATGTTAGATTATTTGTCAAAAAATGCTCTCTCCTCTTATCCATCACTCTTTCTTTTTCTCTCAGTCTCCTTATCTTGCCCTGTCTCTTCCCTTCCTAAAGCTGGGCTTTTTTAATTTGCTGAAGGCTACAAATGTACTAATATAATATTAATTCTTAATACACATTCATATTAACCTTGTGTCTAATTAGACAAAAGTTTATTAGTTTGCCTGATTATTTCTGTAATTCGTCTTAACAATTATGACCAAAAAGAGCTGTCACATATGAAATGTTTAGTTAGCTACTTACATCTTATTTCGCACTTGAGCAGATTGGGGACAATTATAGACAAAGACAAAAGACTGTGATTATGTACACTCTCAGAAAATAAAGTACATAATTGTACCTTTAGGGGTACAATGGCTTGTCACTGTGGCTGTACCCTCAAGGGTACAATATTGTACCCTTGTGATTTGTACCTTAAGAGACCAGTCTGTGGTGACAATTTTGTACCTTTATTTAACAGTACAAAAATGGACCCTTCAAAAATGGTACAAAATTGGCTTTGACAGGGTACAATCGTTGACTATAATGAGATATATATTACACACACGCAGAAGTAAAATAAAAATGTATTAAATACTTTTCATTTTCACATTTTCCGACATTTCATTTTAAACTTAATGTCTAGCTGTGACATATAAATTATTATCATCTGAGTAAGTGTCATTTGCCTGAAAGTCCACTTCATCTCCTTTCATCTCGACGCCGGTTACTTCTATGCCTGCTTCTGATATTTTCTGAAGGACCTCCTCGGTTGAAAGCCCTGTAAGAACCATGAGTAACCGTGCTATGACTTCTTCTCCACCGATGGCCAAAAGAAAGAAAGGCCGCAAACTGGACGTTCTTTTAAATTGAGATTCAAGCAGCCAATCAGGGCTGGCTCTACATACACTCTCAGAAAATAAAGTACATAATTGTACCTTTAGGGGTACAATGGCTTGTCACTGGGGCTGTACCCTCAAGGGTACAATATTGTACCTTAACCTTTAAAAGAAACGGTACATATATGTAACTTTTAATGCTTTTTGATCCTCAAAAAGTTACATATATGTGATGCGATCTGGGAAAACCCGTCGGATGTCGCGCTGGGCGGTTTTCAGTAAATTCCAAAATAGTTTGAATGTCAGTTTTTTTGTCAAATTTTTTTTTCCATTAAATTATTATTCTATAACATCTTTTCTCTTATCTCTGAAAATATCTTGGCAAAATTCCCTTGTTTAGTGCAGAAAAACAGCGATTTATAGTGTCAAGCTGAAAATACTCTCTTTCTCTAATGCATTCTATGCGACCATTAACGCCCGGCAGAGGTGAAAAAAAAAAAAACAATCGCCGTATATCCCATACACCTGTCCGTCTCGTAACACTACAAAGATAGTTTACCTTTAAAATAAACCACATACATGTACAGTGAATGTGTATAGTGCGCATTTCGCGCCAATCCTGTTTAAACTATAACGTCACGCAGTTTCATAACAATCGCGAGATGGACGCGTCTCAACGGTGACAGTTATTTAAACCTGTTTTTCTCAAAATTCCGTTCCAGAAAATCATAGAGATCAGCCGACTTCAGATAAACATAACTTCTGCTACCAACAAGCTATGATAAAAATAAAAACAGATTTGGAAAGGGCTTGATACCAGCATCCATATGATATCAAAACCTGTAATAGGTAAAATTTCACCATGTGGTGGGTTTTCCCAGATCGCATCACATATATACCTTGAGGTACACTCCAGTGTTAATTGAACTCTCCTGGGAGTTTATATGACTCCAGACTCAAGAGTGTTAAAGTTAATGATATAATTAAGTGATTCATTGAGTGATGATTGAGCATTATTGAAGACACCTGATGTTAACAAGCAGAATCACTGAAGGAGAATTTTTTTTTTTAAGACACCGTTATGGTGATCAGTGTTTGCTTTAGTTGGGCTCTTGACCCTTAAATCATTTACTTTAGATTTTGTTTGGCTGTTGTATCTGAGTTATAACTGCCAGATGAACAAAGAGAAAAGTTGATCAGGTAGTGCTGGTTATGTTTTGACATAATCATAATTTGACCTGATTCACTGAACTCATTTAAAGTCTAATCTCTGACTTAAATGTTTATTGCTGGTTGTGACATCACTGTGATTCTACAGCAAAAGCAGCATTTTCATTATAAACTAAATATTTGTAAAAGTTGTTCTGATCAAAAGACTTTAAACATTCCTTTATGTAGACACACTGACATCAATAATCAGCCTATGAATCTCAACAATGGTGACAAAAATAAAGCATGTTGCAGTGGCTGCCACCAATCAAAACTCATTCATGGCTCCCATTATTGCATTGCGGTATGAATAAATTATGATCTGAATTGTTTTACTAATTTCCTTTCCCTAATTGAATATTCTTTTTGTCACCATTGTTGAGATTCATACACTGATTATTGATGTCTGTGTGTGCCTAAAAGAAATATTTGTTTTATCAGAACAACTTTTCAGAAATCCTTTAGATTATTTCAAAACTTCTGGAGCTTATGCTGTAGTATCACAGTGATGCTGTAATCAACAATAAACATTTAAGTCAGAGATTAGACTTTAAATGAGTTCAGTGATTCAGGCAATTTCTGATTATGTCAAAACGTAACCAACACCACCTGATCAACTTTTCTCTTTGTTCATCTGAGAGTTATAACTCAGATACAACAACCAAGCAAAATCTAATGTTAACAGTTTAAGGGTCAAGAGCCCAACTCAAGCAAACACTGATCACCATAACGGTGTCTTAAAAAATGATATTTTCTCCTTCAGTGATTCTGCTTGTTAACATCAGGTGTCTTCAATAATGGTCAATCATCACTCAATTAATCACTTAATTAGATCATTAACTTTAACAATCTTGATTGTTAATTTAACATTCATATTTTAACACTTTAACACTCTTGAGTCTGGAGCCAAATATACTCCCAGGAGAGTTCATTTAACACTGGAGGTTTTGCTGTGTTTAATATTTATCAGTATTTAATATCAG
Source organism: Rutilus rutilus (assembly GCF_951802725.1). Taxonomy (NCBI): domain Eukaryota; kingdom Metazoa; phylum Chordata; class Actinopteri; order Cypriniformes; family Leuciscidae; genus Rutilus; species Rutilus rutilus. The sequence goes on along the minus strand of NC_140209.1, from coordinate 17,291,306 downwards.
TAAATTGACTTACAAAATTTTTATTTCCTTTATTTCAAGGCTACTCAAATATAGTGATAAGTTAAAATATACCTTAAATGATTAAGGTATCATTAAAACCTTAAAAAAAAAAAAAAAAAAAAAAAAAAAAAAACTAAAAACAACTAAAAGATTACTTAGCAGAGGCTGTCTTTTGATATTGTACCTTAACCTTTAAAAGAAACGGTATATATTTGTACCTTTTAATGCTTGGGGACATATATGTACCCTTTTGACCCTCAAAAAGGTACATAAATGTACCTTGGGGGACAGAAATGGACTCCTGCTGTACCCCTATTTCTGACAGTGTACCTTGTGTGTTTCTATTCCAATGATCCTGAGACTCTGTGACTGGTGTTGGTCTATCAGCTTGAGCTGAAAAGGATGAATGTTAGATGAGATGCATCATAATAATATCCATAATGAGGAGAAGAAGAGGTGAGGTGTAGCAAACCTAGCAGCTTAAACTTTATTTTACCAAACTAAAGAGAGAAATCCAACATGAGAACACTGACAGCACAATCCGAGTTAAAGTTAATGAGATAATTAAGAGATTATGGCAGGACAGCCGATCGGCAGGAGCAGGATTGGGCACCACCTTTTTTTTTTTTATATATATATATATATATATATATATATATTTTTTTTTTTTTTTTTTTTACAGCCCAAGCATACATACAGGCCTATATAATGGTGTGTAAAACAAATTTATAATTTATAATCTGCTCCATATTGGATTCCAAGTGATCAAGGGCTTTCATTCAAACTCATTTCATTGTTTAGCAGTAGTGGACACACTCGATCGACATTAGCGAGGGATGAGCACAAAAAGTGGACGTAAACTCAGCCTCGCCCTGCGTCTCAGGCCATGTCCACACTAATACTTTTTCGTTTGAAAACGTATATTTTTCTCTCCATTTTAGCCTTCCGTCCACACTGAGACGGCATTTTTATTTATGAAAACGAAGCTTTTTGAAAACGCACTCCAAAGTGGATACATTTGAAAACGCCGTTTTCACGTTGTAGTGTGGACTGTAGTGTGGACTGTGAAACCGGTGGTATTTAAAAACGATGACGTAAATTTAGTCATGTGACGCATATTGTACCAATAGATATTCATGTTTATTACTTTCACACTGCTGCTAAAAATATTCTACATTGCACACTCTTCATATCACAGTCCTGCAAAGATGACAGAATTTACTCACATTTGCTGTCCTGCGGCAATACATGAGAGCAGTTTTAGACCAAACATGTGACTGCGTGCGACCTGGACCGCATCAGTGAATGGTGAGATATTTTACTAAATAAAATGATCCTGTCAGAAGAATTGCGTGATAACTTCATTATTTATTTTTCCATCTGAATCATATCAGTGATCTTTTGTGGGGTTTAACTCATGCGCAGTAAAGGTGAATTCAGCGTTTTCAGGCGTTTTTCAAAAGTTTCTCATCCACACTGAAACGTCCGAAAACGCCTGAAAACGCTAGTGTGGACGGAGAGCGTTTATAAACGAAAATGCCGTTTTCAAATGTATTCGGATTAATGTAGACGTATCCTCAATGTCCATACTATCCTTCCTAAACAGTGTGTGAGATTAGAATAAGTGCCCCAAAGCATAGTGTGCTGAAGAGTGTGCCAGAAGTCCCTGGATGGTCTACTATTTCCAACCGCGACCAACGGTGAGAGGTTTAGATAAAGGTTTGAGTGACTAATCAAAGTTTAACCTGATAGAAAAATATTTATTCAATGTTATCCGAGTTATATTTCATCTGCAATAGCAATGTGGACTTTTATAAAGATCGGTTTAGCCATTACATTTTAAATGCATCATTATTCATTAATATGAGGAGAGTCTCCGCATGAAAGACCCGTGACTGCAGATCAACGTGATTCTGCATTTCTCTCCGATACAGTAGGAAATTAAATTAAATGTGGAGGATTTTATCTTTGACAAGATGATTGACAGGTCAGTTTACTGTGACAGAATGAACTGAGAGCAACTGTTAAAGACGCAATTGTATGACGTGATATTTTGTCCCAAAGCTTGTCTACTCTTCTGCTACACACTCAAAAGTTTCTACTTTTTCTTCACAAAAAGAGAACATACTATGTAGTATAAGAAGGCAAATTGCATTAGAGTAGAAAAAAAAGTGAAGTCGGCCATTTTCTCTTCAGTTTCATCTGAGCTGTTGAGGTGAATAGCAGGACAAACTTTCTCTGGTCAGACAGAAACAAAATGTTGGCAGAGATAACTATTTTTCTTTAAGGTCAAAAATGTTCTTTTAAAAAAAAGATATTTAAATCAGTTTATTTCATATTGGGGTCATAAGACACCCAGACTTGATGAATAACTGAAGTTTTATATGTTAAACTTGTTGCCGAGCATTACGAGTGTACGGCTTATTTTGTGTTTCTCTCTCTTTTTGTATATTTGTTTTGTTTACTTTCACATGTATGTTTTTTGATAATTGTGTGACTGGATGAGCAGTATTTTATGTCTGTTTGGTGTTTTTCATGTATCTACAGTGAATGCGCTGCATGGATGAGCTCAACATATCGTCTTCATGTGACGCTTTCTGGGAGAATCGAGTGAAAGAACCGGAGTGTTATATGAACACACTACTCTCATATGGGATTAATATCCTGCCATGATTCAAAACTGAAAATAAAGTTCTGAAAGGTTGAAACTAAGTGTTCGAAAACTCAAAATCTTACAAAAAAAGTTTTGCAAGATCGAAAAATAAGATTTGCAAGTTTGCAAAATGTAAAAAAAATAAAAATATCTCTGCAAACATTATGTTGTTTTTGAGTTTTGCAGGCTTGCAAAGTGGTAAAAAAAAAAAAAAAATCTGTGCAAACATAATTTTGTTTTTGAGTTTTCCTCCTTCAGAAGTGCAACACTCTTTTTTACAGTGTTGTGCAATCATTTTTTCAGAGTTTCGAATTTGTCAGTGTTCTCCCAGTGTATTAGTTTGTTTTCCAGATTTGAAACCTTGTAAATGGTGATCTGAAAACTGGTGTGCGAATAGGTGAAAAAAAGTTTTGAAACTCTGAAAACTGAGGTTCGAAAGGGCGAAACTTATTACATTACATTACATTTGCACTCCTATTGCAGACTATTTTTTCAGAGCTGAGTTTACAACACCCACTTTGCGGAGATACGCACACACAGTTGCGAGCTTGCGACTCACGTGATTTGTGGCAGCGTTGTCACGCAGCTCTGCTCTGAAACTCTGAAACTCAGACTGAGCGAAAATGAAGCTTCGCAACCTTGCAACTTAAAAAAAGCCTGGAGGGAGGGCCTTCTGCTCTTGGCCAATGCTTTGCTGTCTGCTGACGTACAGTCCAATCACAAGTCGTATTTACTGGAAAGGTGGGATTGACCGACTGCTCCGCCAATGACGAAAGAGCACAGGATACACAAACAGGATGCACAGCTTTTTTAAAAGTTTATTTTATAAATTATCTTTAAAATAGAATATTCTGAAAATGTGACATTTTTGCTGATTCACATTGGTATCAAAATAGGTAAAACACATTTCAATGTTACATACACCATTATGTTTTTGTAAAGATCACATTAGTTAACTGCAGGCCTATTTTCATGTTGTTTTTCTCTATCAGATTATAACAGATTATTATTTGATAACACCATTCAAAAGAATATTCAACATGAATGCCCCATTATGTTTTATGATTATTTTTTGTTTTTTAACTCCAATTGTATTCATACAACTCCAATTGTATTGGCTTTTTTATTGGCCAGCAGCAGTCATTAAACAAACATAAGATTCACATAATATACACAATTTTTTTTTTTTTTTTTTTGCCTCATGCATTCATGTTGAATATTTGATACCAAAGCAAGTTTTTTTTGTTTTTTTTTTATGCTTGTTTTGCATATTAAACTTTTTATAAATGCCACCTCTGATGCAGTTTTCTCTGCAGTGGGAAAAAACGTTTTTTTTTATACTAGTCAATTTGATTGGTAAAAGCAATATAGTGACTTAAAATGTATAGAATTTGACTTGAAAGATGACAGTTAGGGGGAAATTGCCTTTATAAAAAAAAAAAAAAAAAAAATGCAATGCGAATCAATTTAAGATTATTGGTTCAGAATAAATTATTTTTACAACACAAAATTGAACAGTTTACTGAAGTTAGTTATTGCACCAATACAGTACTTGAGATTTTATTATAATATTAGGCCAATGTACATGACTGAGTCGCTCGCTGCGTGAGGAGAATGAGTCGCTCGCTGAGGAAAGTGAGTCGCTCGCTGTGTGAGAAGAGTGATCGAGTCGCCATCAGAGGAGAGTGAGTCGCCAGCTGATGAAAGTGAGTTGCTCCAGAGCCCGTCTACGGAGAGCCTGTCCACTCCCTATTAAGCCCTATTGTACCGAATTTTGGTTGTAGTACCACCAGAGTTCCACTGGGGGCGCTCGCCATGAGTGCAAAATGAATGGGAGTCAATGGGGCTAGACGGCTATTCTTTCACCCGATTGCCGTTGAGAAATCTCAGATGTGATTGTAGATTTTGCAAGTTCAACATGGGTTTTAGGTCGAAAGTTGAATGAACGAGTACTTATGTCGTTTTGATTTCTTACAGGTTGAGTTGTTGTTGCCCATAACACGCTAGCATTCTGCTAATGACGTCAGCATTCTGACGTCATTGACATTTTGAAAGACTTTTTTAAAGCAAATAAGTGACTCTAAAAAATCTAACACCCAGCAATGTGTAATTTCTTTGCATCTCCTTTCGAATACAACATTCAAATTACTAGACAAAAAATTATATCCTGAGAAAAGTGGATTTTGAGGGGTATACCGCCATTGACCTCCATTCATTCTGCACTCGTCCTGTGAGCGCCCTCATATGGAATCAGAGTGGAACTGCAACCAGTTCAGAAGCCGGAAGTGTAGTGAGAGTGAAACTTCTCGCCATATTAGACATTCTCTGGTTGCTCGCTGTGTGAGGTGAGTGAGAGTGAGTCGCCAGCTTAGGAAAGTGAGTCGCTCGCTGTGTGAGGAGAGCGAGTATGAGAATTTCGAGAGTGAGAATTTCGACATTGGCGGAGCAGTCGGTCAAATCCCACCTTTCCAGTAAATACGACTTGTGATTGGACTGTACGTCAGCAGACAGCAAAGCATTGGCCAAGAGCAGAAGGCCCTCCCTCCAGGCTTTTTTTAAGTTGCGAAGTTGCGAAGCTTCATTTTCGCTCAGTCTGAGTTTCAGAGTTTCAGAGCAGAGCTGCGTGACAACGCTGCCACAAATCACGTGAGTCGCAAGCTCGCAACTGTGTGTGCGTATCTCCGCAAAGTGGGTGTTGTAAACTCAGCTCTGAAAAAATTGTCTGCAATGGGAGTGCAAATGTAATGTAATGTAATAAGTTTCGCCCTTTCGAACCTCAGTTTTCAGAGTTTCAAAACTTTTTTTCACCTATTCGCACACCAGTTTTCAGATCACCATTTACAAGGTTTCAAATCTGGAAAGTAAACTAATACACTGGGAGAACACTGACAAATTCGAAACTCTGAAAAAATGATTGCACAACACCGTAAAAAAGAGTGTTGCACTTCTGAAGGAGGAAAACTCAAAAACAAAATTATGTTTGCAGAGATTTTTTTTTTTTTTACCACTTTGCAAGCCTGCAAAACTATGTTTTCAGAGTTTCAAAACTTTTTTTCACACATTCGCACACCAGTTTTCAGATCACCATTTACAAGGTTTCAAACCTGGAAAACAAACTAATACAGTGGGAGAACACTGACAAATTTGAAACTCTGAAAAATTGTTTCCGCAACATCGTAAAAAAAGCGTTGCAGTTCTGAAGAAAGAAATCTCAAAAATAACATAATGTTTGCAGAGATATTTTTATTTTTTTTACATTTTGCAAACTTGCAAATCTTATTTTTCGATCTTGCAAAACTTTTTTTTGTAAGATTTTGAGTTTTCGAACACTTAGTTTCAACCTTTCAGAACTTTATTTTCAGTTTTGAATCATGGCAGGATATTAATCCCATACTCTCACTGATTATACTAAACATGTCATAGAATATGCATAAGTACGCTAATTGGGACACACCATAAAAGTCCATGAAATGAAACTAAAACAACAACTCAATGTGACAATCATACTGTAGAATATGACAGTCATATTTTGATGAGTGAACACTGAAGATAACTCTAGCATTATGCTCTGAAAAGCACTGATGTGAGAAAGACAGTGATGATGTACCTTTAGAAACGTGTGTGTTTATAGTTGAGGGATCCTGAGAGTGTGTGATGTGGACTGGATTCACTGCTGTCATTGAATCAGCTTGAGCTGTGAAGATGAATGTTAGTTCAGATCATTAATACTGTACAAGATGACCATCATATTTTAACTTTGATCATCACATTACATAAAAAGTTAATATTTTTGCTGTCAAGTTTCAATTCCTTTATTATTTCCAGCATCACGTTTTGAACTGTTACTTCACTGCAGTTCATTAGTTTGAAGCAATGCTTTGAGTTACTCTTCTGTGAGAGTCAAAGAAGCTTTTGTTCCCTCAGTTTGTTCTGGTTCAGTGATACTGATAGACCTTAGTGTTACTGACATTATGAGGGTCTTCTAACACTGTTTG